>NC_061114.1:173484238-173701346 GCF_002878395.1 Capsicum annuum | reverse complement strand
ACGTTGAACTCGTATTTCCTGTGGTCTGGTTTCTTTTTTCCCTATCTATGATATTTCGTTGGATATTTCACTGTTGGAATGTGGTTAAGTAATCGTTAAGGTCTGCACTATATCAACTGAATGAGTACGATGGTCCTTAGAAGTATTTAGGCATTTCGGGGTAAACAAAATCTGATATGGCCGATTGTGTATAATTAATTTGACTCATGTGTTTCGTTCGATGATGGTTTTCATCGCTTACAACTAAAACAATTAGTTACTGTTTAGGAGCGCTTTCATGTTCATCTTTAGCTAAATGGAATCGGGATTTCTATCCAAAAAAAATCACTTCTTTTAAGATTCTTCACAAGAATAATGTTGTGTACACCTCACTCATGGGATTATACTGAGTATGTCATTGTGTTGTAGTTCCCAGAAGTGTTAGCTTTATACAGAACCTTTTTTTTAATAAAATTTTGCGCTTTCTATAATTTCTTCAAGTCTCAAGCTCTGCAAGTATTATGTTTCTGCTTGAACAAAATAGAATGAGGTCCTTAATTTAAGCAAGTGGTGAATCGGATTAATTTGAAAAAAAAATCTCAACCATTCTATCCAGTGTACCAATTTGACTGTAAAGGATTAATGAAAACTTTTGTCAACCTTTTTTAGGATTTTAAAGTTTCAGATTTCTATGGTTATTTACTTGAGCATTGTGAGACTCTATCCCTCTAAGAAACAACCATTTTCTCCTTTATGATATATTGGTGCTTGGGAATATGCTATGTTTGCACTAATGAATGCTTCGGCATGATCTGAGAAGCATTTTGCTATGAGAAGTAATGAGATTCATTTGCCAATATGATAAAAATTCTTATCCATGTGTCTTTTGATCATCATATAATATCTTAACATACTAGGTTTGACTTACGTTTTTTTTATGTTCCAGTAAAATGCCAGGAATTGAATTTCTTTTCTTTGCTTGTTTCCTTGTCATGCTAATATCGTTAGGTCCTAATCCTTATTTTTTTTTCTATGCAGGAACTCTCTCGTATGAGTCACTCGGACTCCCTCTCTTGCATTCCGTTGGGTTAAACCCTATTTGCATCGAGTCAAAACCTCATATCCAAGTCCCAAGGGGACTGTTTTGTGCTGGTATACAGCAGATATACACCATTATACAGGCTTGGAAAAGGGGACATGGAGAAGGAAGCGGATTATGTGGTTGGAAGGCAAAAATATGTATATATTCGACCGGTATACGGTCTTATATATGCTGAATATACACAAAAACGCAGCAGAAGAAAAAATGATATACAGTCAGTATACAGATGATATACACTGAGATAATGGACAGAAATTCATGGGATTTAGGCCCAAATTCTGGGCAGCCCATAAATGGGCCCAAAGGGCCCAATTCTAACTCTTTATTTCCTATTCTTATTTATTTGTATTTACTTGAATACCCTAACTAATTAATCTAGATAAATCCCCTAAAGCGTTACCATTTTATTTTATCACGGCTTCTAGTCAATTCGCAATTTTCTTACCTAATTGATCTCGTCTAAATGAATTAAGTGATTCTTTCGGTTTTTCTTCCTAAAACTAATCTTAAAAGAAAATTTTGCTAAGCACTTTATTTTAAAATTGGCATTTGCTTTGTTCATGTGACTACTAGTTTATCTGAGTTAAAATAATTTCCTACCATCCATAGAAATTATTTTCTCATAAATTTTAACTTTTTCACAATTGATAAGATAGTTTTAACATGAAATTCTCTTTAACATTTTTTTTAAAGGTGTTATTTAGAACAAATTGATCTTATATAATTAATATATATATATATATATATATATATATATATATATATATAGAGAGAGAGAGAGAGAGAGAGAGAGAGAGAGAGAGACATATAATAAGATCAATTACGTAACTTTTTTCTTTATATATATATATATAGAGAGAGAGAGAGAGAGAGAAAGATAATAAGATCAATTATGTAACTTTTTTCTTTAGGAACACTAACTTATTTTCTGCTTAAATCCAAGTGTGCAACCTAATTTAGATATGTTTCTCTTTGAGTCAAGTAGAATATTTTACAAATTTTCTAGAAATAATTATGAATTAAATAAAATATTTTTTTAAGTAGAATATTTTGTAATATTTTTCAAAAAATAATATTAAATTTTGCGGAATATTTCATAATTTTCCTCAAAATTAATATTGGATCAAGTGAAACACGCCATAGCTTTTTTCCAACTCAAGTAGCCTACTTCTCGCTTGAATAAAGAAATGTCAATTTTAAACATGTAAATAAAAGCAATCCTCTTTTCAAAGTTAGCCACTTCTTTTTAAGTTAGTCAAAAATGATCTTTTGGTGAACCGTTTAAAATGGAAGCTCCTAAGAGCTGTAAAAACTTTTTTAGAGCGTTAATTGAACCCTTAATCAGTTTTTCTAAATTCAAAGATTTATTTCTGTTTTTGAATCTTTCAAATTTCTTTTAAGTTTTCTTGATATTTTCTATTAAAATCAAGTGGCAACTCGGTAATTTTTTAAAATTTATTTCAAAAAGTTTTCTTGAATTTTCGAAATAGTTTTAAAAGGTCAAAACCATTTTCTTGAAATAAAATTCGAAAAGGGATAAAACAGCGACTTTAACTAAGGAGTTTCTTGGGAGGCAACCGAAGGATTTTTCTTGATATTTTCTTGTGTTTTGATACTAATTTCAGGTTGTTTTTGGATGTTGTAGGTAATTTTGCAAAATTGGAATACGAGAGGTAGGTTTCAAGGCTCGAAACTAAGCCCTAAACCAAAAGTGTCATGCAAAAAGAACATGATGAGGTACACACTGTTTTGACCTGCGCTGGACATGCTTAAGCAATCCAGGCGCAGGTCCAACACTTCTAGAATGCAAGTGAGTTGATGTTGGATAAAAATCACTGTAGTAATTTGGTCTAACCTGCGTTGGACATGTTCAAGAAGTCCAAGTGTAGGTCTAACACACCTGGAACGCATATGTAAGCTAATCAAATCGGTAGGTACTACTTTGACTTGCACTGGACATGCTTCAGCAGTCCAGGCACACCTGGAACGTAGGAGACCCACTAAGCTGGCCAGGCAGACTACTTTGACTAGACTGTTGTCACAAGTTCATCATACTCAGAGCGCAGGTCCAGCAATGTGCACGCATATGGGTTATTTCTTGAGCCAAAATCGCTTGCAGCTTTCCCTAAAGCCATGGAGACCAAAAGAAATTATTAAGCTTTCTAAATTCCAAATAGAAATGATCCAGCTTTCTAATCTATTCTCATAATCGTTTATCACTCTTCAACATAAAAATTATTTTCTTCTCTTCATACGTTTAAACTTTTTCAACCTTACTTCAACATTTTCATTTCTTGTCACAAGAATTAAGAACCAGATAATTACATTGGATAATCATTTCATTTTTCTTCTCTCTTCAATCAAATAAATGGTATGATCATTTTTGGTTTCATATGGTGCTTTGCTTTCACGGTTTCTTTTGGTTTGAATTTCGTTTATTTGAGCTTAAGTTGGTAGGATATGGTTGTTGGAATGAAATTTTTTGAATGTGTGCCTTATTTTACATAATTGGAATCTTTTGCTTTTTTAAACTAGTGCACTATGTGTTCGATGAAATTACCACTTGAAGTTTGTTTGCTAAGTTGATTGATGAGTGATCTAATTGGATTGTTTTGAGTATAAATGGTGTTTTAGGTGATGGTTTGGTGGATTGAGTTTGCTCCCATGTATTTTTATTTTGTTTTTCAATCTTTTACCTTTTGTGTGCACCACATGATTGTTAAAATATCGATGAGAGGGGAATGTCTTGATTTTTACTAAGGGTTAATGTATTCATTCTTATGGCTTATATATGAGTACAATTGATCATTAATGTTGATTTTTGGTTGAAATTATTGACGAATGTTGTGTCAATGGTTTGATCCATAAATATGCTTATCTTAGCCTTCACGGGTGAAGTTTGAGTATCTCGAGAGACATGAATTCTTGCCTTGCCCTATGATAGATCTAGTGACACCATTCTTAAGGGTGTAGGGTTGCTCGTGCTTCTATTGGTGCCATGGATGATCTATGAGATAGAATAGGTGATATGTGAATGTGTGACAATGCCGAGTTCAAAGAGTTGAGTGTTGTGATAAACGAGTCCCATGAAGTGCAATGATGAAGTTACCTTGTATCTACCTAAGTTTTTCTTTAAATTTACTTTCCTTCTTAATAGATAACAAAAATCACAAATATGTTTTATCTTTTATCTTTTATCTTTTATTTTGTTGTGTTTTTATTTTCATAGGTATATCTCCAAGGAAAAATTTGGCGTAGGATGCTAAAAAGGGTCATGCTCCGGATAAGGGCAAGGCAAAATCTACTTCTAGCTCATGAGATGATAATGAGTTTCCTTTAGTTGCGGACCCAAGTTGAGGAGTCCAGTCTGATGAGGCTCATAGTAAGGCAATACGACCATTCATCGACATGGACTCGCGTGCCTAGTGCACCACAGGGAGCCTCTAACCTCTTCTACTCTCTTTTTATTTTTGCATTGGAGACAATGCAATGAATTCTAGCGGGGGAGGGGGTATCTTACTCTATACTTGATTGTCTATGTTTATTGATATCATTTGATGGCATTAGTTGGATAAATTATGGAGATATACTCTACTTTATTTCTTTTAATGATTTACTTTAGCCCTCATGGGGATTGCTTTTTTACTTTAGCCCTCGTGGGGCTTTGTTTTTTATTATTGACCTTGATTTAGGTTGGCTCTCGATGGGCATTTGGATAGATATGTCAAATATTGCCCTTCTTCGAGCTCATTTCATGTGCTTAATATTAATGTGATACCCAATTTATGCACATTTCTCGTCGCCTTTTGTATATACGTGTCCAATAAAATCCAAGGGTTTTCTTCAAAACTCGACTCTTTCCTAAGGAGAAAAATTTTGTTTTTTAATTTTTTTGATCTTTTGTTTCTAATTTAGTGTAGTTTCTTTGTCGAACCAAGTGATAGTTCACCAATGATGGATGAAAAGGCGATATCCTTAGATGAAGTATCTAGTCTTGTTGATTGACTAGGAATAGGTAAAAGTTCAAAAATAATTTCAAAATATCGTTGGAAATGAATGAAATAATTTTGAGAGAAACCAAAAGCATAATTTTCTTTTTGAAAAAGAGCAAGGATGTTTTTGAGCCTTCTTTTGAGTAAGACCATTAAATTTAATTTTTGGCTCTCTCTTTATAAGGATGAGTCTTTGACTTGGAGTAACTTATTAAGCTCAAAGTGTTCAAATTGGTTGGGAGACAAACTTTTTACTCTATGAGTACGATGCCATATGTGGTGAGTTTTTTGAATAATTCTTATACATGCGTGTAGTCTAGAACTTACCCCGAGTGTATTCGAGGAAAATCCTAGGCAAGCTTTGTTTGAAGGATGACTCGAGGCCATTTTTTACCCATTACATAGCCAAATTCCTACCTTAACATTGTTTCCTAGTTAACTCCTTTGAGCTTTTTGCCCATTTTTCTTTCCTTTTGTAATTACAACTATGCTAAAACACCTAAACCCTTTCAAAAATATTTCTTTTGGAACTTAATCCCCTTTGATGCATCACATGATTCAAAGTAATGGAATACAGGTGAAAGCCTAAGTTTGGGGGGTTTGTGTATTTGGGAGAATAATGCAAGGGTAGTTCAAACTCCAAGTTAGGGGAGAGAATATGATGTGCTAAGATGATCCAAGAAAGGTTTATATAAGGCTATCAAATAATATTCTTAAGAAACAAGAGACATATTTGATGATACAGTTCTACAGCCTAGCCTATAGAATATGAAGAGAAATGAGACAAATGAGGGGCTAAGAAGAGCTTAAAGTTAGAAAGTCTTTTAAAAAAAAAGTCAAAGAAGTGAAGAAAGAAAATGGTGGCTTTTAATTATTTGGTAAATCCTACGCAAAAAGTTAAGGGAAATATGAGAAATGATTTAAAGGCGATTAAGGTGGATAGTTCGAAACATTTAGGGTAAAAGGGGATAAGAGATTGCGTTGAAGGAGATCTTTTAGTCAATTGATCCATATATATTCCTTTCCGCACCTTAAACCTTCATCTAGACCCACAAGACCTTGGTGATTCCAAACTAAGTAAGTCTACATTAGTGGTGAAAAATAGAAAGGTCAAGCCTATGGTTTGACTCATTGTACTTAAATTTCCTTACGACAGTGAGGGTAAATTCTTTCATTAACTCTTGTATGTGAGTGGCATTGATACTTTGAGGTATAGGGTGAAGTCTTACTCTTGGTTTGGGTAAATGGGCAAGGTAAGTTACACATTGAAGATTGAGATGATCGTTGAAGATTTTGTGTAACCTTTTGAGATGCTTTGTTACTTTGAAAGTTTCATTTTATACAAACTAGTATCCTTGCTTCATAGTTATGTACTAATTGGAAAATTTTGATTTACCTGTTGTCATGACATGTTTGGGAAGTCTTTGTAGAGCTTTCTTAGCTTATTCCTTTAGTATAGCTTTATTTTGGGTGGATTTGAGTTGAATACCCTATCTCATTGAATTATTCTCAATTGCTTAAAGACAAGTAATAGTTTAAGTTTGGGGGTTGATGAGTTTTTTCATAGATTTGGTGTTAATCTCATACTTACTGCTCATTTGTGCAGGTAAAGATTAAAAGGGAAAGATGAGTAAGTCGTTCAATCCAGCAAGAGGTCAAATGTGAAATAAAAGAGTTATTTGCTTTGGATCTGCTTTCCATCCTCTCTCCATCTTCTTTGGATCTGCTCAAGTAGATCAAGAGCAAGGTGACATTTTTGTAATATTTGACAAATGTTGAATTAGGGCTTAAATAGGATTTTTAGCTTATTTCATGATCTAAAAAAAATCTTTTATCCTATCTTTGATCTTTAATCTATCTTTTAGATTTTGAACATTATTGCACTATTCTTGTGCTAAGAAGACATTAGAGTGATTCCAAAGAGAAGGATTAGCATTTCTATTGAAAATTTATTGAAAAACAAAGCTTGGAATTGTATTCCCTTTATTTTTCATGGATCAATTTGGTGAAAATTTTGGTATGTATTTACTTTATATCTTTATGAGTAGCTAATACTTCCTCTTGGAGTTATGTTTGAATAGGTTGTGATTAGTGCATGGGTGTTGTTTATTTATCATCCTAATTCACTATTTGTTATGGGTTTTGCATTTATTCCATGTTTTAACTTAAAATTAGGGGTTGCAAATCCCAATTACCTTTGAAACCATATCATCCTTGAAAGAGGGGGTATGGTTAAGGAATAAATGTAAACAACAACTTTAATTATTTCATGTAATAGTATCTCTTAGAAATAAGGATGTTAATTGAGGTAATAAATTGGTAAAATTGTTACACTTATGAGGTATTCGAAAGAACCCATTTGTGAAATTTAGTATTTTATTGAAAGATTGACACCAATACCTTTAAATCTAGCCTACCCATGACTCCTAGATAAATTTGGATAAATTCTCAATAACTCACGCATGAGTTCGTACCTAAAATGGCATAACCCCAAGATCCGCTCCTAATTGATTTCACTCTAACTATTCTTAACCTCGAGTTAGTATTTTAAAAGCTCAGAAATTGTTATATCGTTGAAAACATTCTAATAAACCCCTAAATATTTGTATCCCAAATTTTAATTTAGCAAGTTACTTTTATTTTGAACTTATTCAATCACCACTCACATTGTTCCCTATGGATTAGACTCCGATTCTTTGTTGGGTAAATATATTGACAATGTTCGCTACACCTATTCAAGAGTGTAATCTGAGCGTTATTAGCTTGTAGCAAAAAATTGTACAATAATGAATTTCATGGGCAATGGGAAACATGCAATGCTATTATGCTTTCCTAGATCATGAATATAGTAAATAAAGATTTACTAAGTGGCATTATATACGCTACAACTGTTTTTGCAGTCTGGGAGGATCTTAAGAAATAGTTTGATAAGGTGAATCACATACGAATTTATCAACTACATCAATAAATCAACACGCTCCCACAAGGTACTCATTCAGTTTTAGTTCACTTTACAAAATTGAAGAACTTGGGGGTGAATATGATGTGGAGCTCTCTCCCCCGGAATAAGGGACATGACATAGAGCTTATTCCCCCATAGTTTTAGCTCCTTATGGGTCAAGGGGCACTTTGGTCCTTTTCTCTCAACCCCAAATGTCCAAAGCACAAATTATAACACCCAAAAGGGCATTATTTGCCCATCTTCCTCAAAATTTCTCACGTAGAAACCCTTCTCTTCCCAAGAACAAAATAGTCAACTTTCTCTCCAAGAATTTAAATATCCAAGATCCAAATTCAAGTTTTTCTTCAAGTATTCAATCTTCAATTGCAAGATTTCTTCAAGAATTCATTTAATTGAGATATATGGGAGTTCATTCATAGGCCCCTTTCACCCATGGAGCCCCAAAAACTTTATTTGATTTAAAAAATACATTTTATTTTATATTGAAGATGCATATGTTCAAGATGTGTTTATTTTATGTTTTTCTTAGTGATTTGAACTTAATTCATGTCCAAGCATGACTCCATGGATAGTTATGTTATCTCATGCTTCAAGTTTCAATTTTCCATGTCATATTCAAGTGAATTTCATGTTAAACCCCCAATTTATGAATTTTGCCATGTAATTATGTTGATTTCTCATGTCCTAGTTCATGATTCTCACATGTTTGGTGGAATGTTCATGTTTTGCTTCTTTGAACCATGATTCCCATCCTACAATTTTAAGTATTGATATCGTGCTTTATGGTCATTCAGTGCTGGCGGGTTATGAACATCCAATCCTTATGTGTTTACTTATGCTTTAGATCTTTCAAGTAATAATTTAGTGAAACCATGAGTCTTATTATTTACTCATATATTATGATTATGATGAGCACTATCAGTTATGTAATAGTGTTCAGTTGAGTTTAGTTTAAGCCAGTGCCCACGTTAGTTTAGTTGGGAGTAGGATTTAATATCGAGCGAACCCAGGGATGCGGGCTCACCTGCCAGTAAAGGGTGTGACTTTAGTAGCAGTCCCTGAGTTCCAAAACTACGTAGCCAACATAGGTTTGAGATGTCTTCCTGCTAGTTGAGGGTTGGCACATATCTCATGAGAGCACCTTCCAGTAGGGGGTAACTCCTTAGTCCTTCGGGACACCAGTTTAGTAGATCCACACACCCAGTGTTAGTACTCGTGGCACAGTACTAACACCCTTTTAACTGGGGTTACTGGTTGGACCCCGATTAGCTCAAATTGGGGCATGTTAGTTACATGATCCTTCCATAGTTTTAGTCCAGTTACTCAGGCTAAGTATAGTTCAGTATTATATGATCAATATTCAGATATCAGTTAATCAGTATACAAACACTAGTTAATCAGTATTTAGATGTTAGTTATTTAGTATTCAATCATCAACTATTTAGTGTTCGGAAATTAGTTAGTCCGTATTTAGATATCATCTACTCAGTATATAGACATTAGTTATCCCTTTACTTAGATTTCAATCATTCAGTCACACAAGCATTAGTTATTCAATTAATTAGATCAGCTCGGTACATGTTATGTTTGGTTTTGTATGTTCATGTATTCATGTTTCGTATATTGGTATATTTAGATCCTTGAGTTATGTCAGTTTCCATCCCATAGTTTCAGACCCAGAATTCATACATGATCCTTAGTATAGTTTTACAGCATGTTCAACTTTACATGAGATGTACATAGAGTATTCATGTTTTATCGCTTCCTAGCTTCAGTTCTACTTATTCTACCAAGCTAAGGATTTAAGAAACTAAGTGTAGTGATTCACCAACTTATCAGATCATGTTTGTTACTTATTTTTTAAGATACTTCAGCCTTTAGTTTATTTCAGTCTCTTGGTGAGTCTACTTGCACTTAGCATGGATGTTTTAAGATTATATATGCAATCCATTTTACGTATTGCATTCACCCCCACTTACTCAGTACATTCCAAAGCACTGATCCATATATATGTCTATGTGCTACATTGTCTCATAATGTAGGTACTAGTTGTAGCCTACACATCATAATCAGATAGTTGGAGCTTCTAGCCGGCATGTGATGAGTTCTCCTATTTCAGGGACTCCAATCAGTTTTAGTTCCGGTAATTAGTTTTCATTATTCATGTGTATTGATTAGTGGTGCTTGGAGGAATGTCCCATTTATCTATAGTCAGTATAGTAGATGCTTCATAGATAGTCAGTCAGAGTCATAAAAATGTAAATTCCAGTTCTCTCTTCAATTTTATCAGGTTGTAAACTTTATCAGAATAATGTTTATTCAGATTATGTCATGATTATGTTTTCACACAAAAAATTTAGCTATTTTATATATTCTAAATTAGTTGCTCAAATATCATGCCAGTTCATGAGTTAGCTTGGGATCACTTGTAGTTCTAAGCACTATGTTACAACTAGAGGATAGTCTCGTGTCGTGGCAATGCAGGTGAATAGAAATTATAGTTTTATTCATGGTATTTCAAACTATAAAGGAAGGAGGTCTAAATATGTCATTTCACAGGTCACACCAAGAAAAATCATTATAAACTAATAGACTATCCTACTGGTTGGAAGCAAAGGAAGAAATGAGGTTACAATACTCGCAATCATAATCCATACACTAGTAGATGTGGAAATGTAGGATATGGTCATAGTTTTTTTGGTTGTGTTGGAGTATAGCCACACACCAATCCACACATTGCAAATATGGTAACTAGACATGTTAATGACACTACCACTATTAGTTATGATATGAATCATGCCTTGATGGCTAAGGAACATGCTTTCACAGAACATGAATATACTCAAATCATGAGCATGCTGAACAAAGACACTAAAGAGATAAAACAAGTCAATATGACAGGTATTACTACTTCTTTTATCCAATAATTATACTCAAAATTGGATTGTTGATTTTTGTGCTACCCATCATATGTCTACAAATAAGCATGTGTTCAAGAATGGAAAAGTTTTAATTGAATTCCACAAAGATAAACTACATTTACCTACTGGAGCTAAATTATAAATATCACACGATGGATAGGCGTACATATTTGAGGATGATATTATCAAGGATGTTTTTTTTTCAAGAGTTCAATCTTAATTTGTTATCTGTATCTATGATAACCAAGAAGTTGTCTTGTTTTGTTTTCTTTTACCCTAATTTCTATGTCTTTCAGGAACTCTTCAGTGGCAGCGTAAAGAGGATTGGTAGGAAAAAAGAAGGCATTTTATAATGACCTTCTAGGTTATTTTGTATATTTCCATACCTTTTCACCATTTAGATCTTTCCTATAGCTGCCCCAAGTCATGTGTGACTTGATGAAGCTAACAGTTTGGTTACTGGGAAGTTTCTTTCATTTTAAGAGTCAATTCCCTGTTTTGAAGTTTGTACTATTAAGGATCTACTATTGGGCATAAAATTCAGGTTAACGACCTTATAGCCAATTTCGATAGTTCCATTAGCTTCAAAAGATTGAGTTTAGATTGGGGGACCTTTGATTTAGATCAACATTTTCGGACTCATTTTGGGCTATTGGGTGGATTTGGTAAAAGTAGCCCTTGTGTGTGGGGCCTATGTTATGTCGAAACAACTTTGGATAACAATAAAAATAGAATCATTAAGTCTATAATATCGAATTTGATAAGGTAGCATAGTTCATTTATATTCACGGGATTCCAAATGAATTTTGAAGGATCAATGGAAACTTCGCAAAAGCAAAGTTTCAGCTGGTGCATGGACTCAGCTGGTGCAGCTGCTTAAGCAAACCTTTTTTTGCTTAACTGAACCTTTGGTCGCTTAAGTGGTGGTCGCTTAAGTATCCAAGAAGGACTTTGAAGGCCTGATGTGCTATAGAAATATAGCATTTTTGGCATGTAAAAAGAGGAAACTAGGCAAGTTTTAGAGGCCTTTTTTTTAGATGTGATCTGTTTTGGGTATGTTTTGTAGGAACCCTTGATTTGAATGATAAGTTCATGAAAATGGTGAAAAAAGGTGTTTTGTGTTCACTTTTGGAGCGATTATGGATGATTGGGATATTTTCTGGCTTGATCATGATCAATGCATGTTCGAGATTTGAAGTAGAGATGAATAACTGACTCTCGACACCTACTAAGTCAACATACAAACAACATGTTGACCTATGGACCGTAGGTAGACAAAACGGGTATTAGAAAGTCCAAAATCCCAAAAGCTGACTTGCAGGAATTTTCCCATCCGGTACCTACAGTTGATACCTGCGCCCAGGGCAGACCGCAAGTACAACCTGCGACTAGGACCAAACTGCAAATACAGGGAGCAGGTGGCCACCGACCTTGATTTCTCCTATTTTGTTCGGACTTAGTTTTTAGGATTTTCTCTTGTACTATAAATACCCTTTATGTATTTTTTAATAGAGGTTATCCACTTTTAACACTTAGAAACATTTTTTGATTTCAAGATCCATCGTTGATCTTGGGATTTCTTTTTATTGACTTTACTTGATTATTCAATCTATAGTTGCGGGTTTCTCTTATCTTATCATTGTGATTTCATATTTGCTTTCCAACATGAATGTTATTGATCTCTTCACAATTATAAGCGGCTAAAACCCATACCTGGGGTTGTGGAAACCTTAGCAGATTGACGAAGCAGGAAAAGTGCGATTGTTGAAGAGAAACCCATACCCATGACATATATTACATTATCTTTGATATAATTAATTTCTTAATGGGTGAAAACATTGGGATCCCACCTAGATATTATTACTTGCTCTAATAAAGGGATAGTAACTAGGAAAAAGGGAAGATAACAGTAATTTGGTGAGCTAATAGTCGATCCGTTGTAGCACAACGATTTATCTGAATAATTATTAGCCTTCATCTAATAACTTGAGACTCAGAAGGTGATAGTTAAATGGGACCAGGGTAAAAGTTAGTAACGCGACATCCTGATACTCAATAGGTAAAGGGTGAAATCCTCCTACTCGTTCAAAAGACAGTACGAGGTACATAACTTATCGATTCTACATCCAAGGTATTAGGTTGGATCAAAAGTGCACGAGAAACCTAAGGAGTTGAGATGCTAGGGGAACATACAATCCTAGTGTTCACTTACGACCGATTTTCAACCAAGTTAATATTGTTCTATGTTCGAGACTACTACAAACAGATTTCCCCTTTTACTTTCCGTTTTGCCCATAGACTGTAACCATTAAGATCTGTCAAACCATGTGTTCCTTTGGGATTTGAGTGAAAATTTAGTTGGGTTAATATATCTTTATAGTGATTGTACCATCACATAAAAGGAGGTGTTGCTTGGACGTCATCAAGTAAATTGGCACCGTTGTTGAGGAGCAGGGTATTGATTTGTAGATTGAGGTTATTGCAGTTTTTGGGTTTTTAGTTTTCCTTTTTGTTATTAGTTGGGCATACTCCAGTGTATGTCTAACATACGGAGTAGAGCCAATACCTTACTCCCGGTGAATTCGAATCCAGAGAGGATCCTACAAATACCTTGTATAATGTCTAAGCCAAAAATAGGTGATGGTCTTGAAGGGGTTCGTGATATTATGCCTCGTACCAATGGGGTACAAGATATTATTGATAATTAGATGGGTGAGCTTTTAGCTCAAATGGAATCCGAAAGGAGATTAGAGGAAGAATCTAAGAGGATAGCTAGGGATGCGGATCTAGCTGAGCAGAGATAAGTTGCAGACCATCGAGTATCTCTTGGTGGGAATCAGAATAGAGCTAGAGGTGATCGTGTTCAAGTTATCCCAGTATATCGGTATGTGAAACCATATATAGATGATAAGTAAGATATGGGATATGTTGAGACGACAGAGAATGGAGCGAGCATACCTCCTGCTTTGCCCCAGGCATAAAATTTGACATCACGAGTGCCATGATCTAACTTTTTAAAGGACGCGTTTGCAAGATTTCCTACCAATGATACAAATTATCACCTTGAAAATTTTCTTAGGATCTATAACTCATATACCCATCCAAGGGTAAATTAGGAATCACTTAGACCAAGGCTTTATCCTTTCTCACTTACAGGAGAATCATCTTTATTTCTAGGGGAATCTCTAAGAGGATCTATCACGACTTGGAATCAACTGTACAGGTAATTATTAAATAGGTTCTTTCCTTCGCCAAGGATATTGCAACTTAAGGACAAGATCTATAATTTTAGGAGGTTGCAGTCATAGTCTATGTATGAGGCTTAGTTCAGGTTTAAGAAAAAGCTGAACTTGGTGCCCAATCATTGGTATTCAGGGAAAAGATTATTAGAGATATTCTATAAAGCCCTGAAGATCAGCTCTAGAGCCATGAAAGATACCATCTCTGGAGGAGCTTTTATGAGACTACGCTAGAAGGTCGCTTTAGAGATGTTAGATCAGATACCACTCACTAATCGAGGGTGGAAAACTTGGGAGGCTAAGAGGGGATCTGGTACCTATGCTATTGGTTATTTCTATGACCAAAGAGTAACTGATGATACAGTAGCGCAAGAAATTGCATTGCTAAAGACTAATTTAGGGGTGCTAGAGAAGCGGTTTGCAGCGGATGGTTCCGAGAAAGTAAATATAGTAGCGGCACAGGGGTTAGTTTCTAAAGCATATGAGTCTGAATTGAAAGAAGAAACTAACTACCTGGTTCATCAGATGGCGGGTTTCCAAGCCTAAGAGCAAGGGAACCAATATCGAAACTATTATAATAGGTATAGAAATCATAGTAGAGAGCGAGATGATGACTGGAAGAAGAAGGATGACTATAGAGAGAAGGGAGATAGATACATTCCTTCTGGTAGATGCAATGCAGAATCCAGAATAGAAGAGATACTTGCTAAATTGATGAAGGGTCAGGAAAATCAATAGACCAGCCTTAAGGAGTTTAAGGCTGATATTTCAGGCTTGACCCAGAAGATCGAGTCACATGCTACTGCTATCAAGTAGCTGGAGCACCAGTTTAGGCAGATGTCAGCAACTCTAAACCAGAGGCAGCCAGGCACCCTTTTGAGTAACAGGAGGGAAAATCTAAAAAATGATGGTCACGTACTTGCCATTACCACGAGGAGTGGTATCACTAATATGGATCGCCCAATTCCTACTACAAAAGTTGTTGGTGATGAGACATATGCTGCTGAGTTAGAGAAGGTAGCAGATGACAGATATATAGTTTCTAAGGATAAAGGTAAAGGTCCGGTCATTGAACCAGAGGTAAGACAAAATCCGATACCACCCCCACCTTTTCCTCAGCGACTAATGCAAAGTAAAGAGAAAGGTAAGTTTAAGAAATTTATAGAGATGCTGAAATAGTTGAGTTAGGACATACCTCTTCTTGAGGCTTTAAAGCAAATGCCTGGATATGCTAGGTTCATGAAACAGTTAGTCACAAGAAAGAATATAGCAACTTTAGAGGATGTTGAGGGTGTGCATCACTGCAGTGCAGTCACAACTAGGTCTTTGGCATAGAAAAAGAGTGATCCCAGAGCATTCACTATACCATATACTATTGGGTCATCTAGGTTTGCCCGAGCCTTGTGTGATTTAGGGGCCAACATTAATTTGATGTCACTATCCGTCTTCAAGCAACTAGGCTTGAACCCTATGGAATTGACTTTGATATGGCTATTGATGGTTGACCGCACAGTGAAGAAGCCTGTAGGAATCTCTTGTGATGTGATCATCAGGGTAGACAAATTTATTTTCCTGATTGACTTCGTCATTTTGGACTGTGAGGTTGACACCGAGATGCCCATTATTTTTGGCAGACCATTCATGGCCACAGGCAGAGCTATGGTTGACATAGAAAAACTTGAGCTGAAATTCTGAGTCAATGGTGAGAAGACAATATTTAACATTCAAAGGTCTATGAAACATCCAACTAATATGAAGGTGGTTTTAGTGATTAATTGTATTGATGACCTTGGAGGATATTCCTATGGGTAGCTTGACGAATTTTGAGTATTCAAGATACGTACGTTGTTCCACGACATTAATCAAGCACTGTATGAGAGGAAACTAATGAGTTTATTGGTGAAGTTTGAGTAACCAACATAGCCACGTCATGCCGCAACGTTAAATCAAGCACTACATAGGAGGCAACCCACTATGTATTAGTGATTATGTTTCTGTTGTTTTTGTTTTTGTAGGTTTTTAACTTTCGGATCTTACATGGAAATGGTAAACATTGCTATATTAATTGATTTCCAGGTAAGGGGATAGTGTGATCAGCCCATCATGGTCACAAGTTCCACACAGTAAGTTGAGTAGAAAATCAAAAAGTTGAAATTTTGAGGATGAGAAATGGTAAGTTGTGGACTTTGGCACCTAATTTTACTTTTGGGACCAAAAACTTAGGTTGCAGGACCATTAGTATCTGAAAAAATGTTGCCATGCCAAGTCCAGGTTGCAAAAAAGCAGGCTAAAAATTTTGGCCTGACACCTGCGTCCAGCACCTGCTGGCTACAAGTGCTACCTGTGCCCAAGACCAGAAGGCAGGTATAGGGCGCGGGTAGGTGTTGCGACTAGATAAAAAATTGGGCCCATTTTATAATTAAAATTTTGGGCCTACCAATATTTAAATATGACCTACTACAGCCCCCACCTATATTAAAACATTCTAACCCTCATTCTAACTCATTCTAATCCTCAAAACATCAATTTTCTCTTTATATTCGAACTTCCCACCTTAAGCCTAAACCAACCCCACACTTAACAAAAGGAGAGATTGACACTTGTTTGAGATTCCAACTTGTCCCAACACGCTAGAAGCAAGTTTCAACCTTGGTTTTGCTTGAGTTCTTCATTATTCTCTTTCGGATTTTAGATAAGAGGTAACTTTATTTGCATCTAATGGTGATATAATGCTTTATCTATTGTTGAAACAAGTTTATATGTGTAATACATAGTTTAATATAAAGAAACTATCATGCTTATATGTGGGAGCCTTGAAATAGCCTAAAATCATAATATAGGGCCTTGTTTTGAGGTAATATTCTAAGTTAGGCCCAAACCGGAAGTTGAACTTGAATGAATGAAAGTAATACCATGAGTTGAACTCATTTGTTTTCTTTGAATTTTGATTAGTGTGTATACATAGGACTTTTTTGGATCCCAAATAGGTCATAGGAGTGTGAAAAGTGAGGAAAATTTTGAATTTTTTGAATTTTGAGTTTTTCTTCAACTTTCACTATCCCTCACTTTTGTTGGAAACTAATATTTGATTTTTCATGTATACATGGAACCTAAATAAACAAAGAATAATGAAGTTGGTACTTCAAGAAGACGGGTAGATTCTCCTAAGCTCAGCTGTTTAGTAGAGGGGTATTTGAGATAGAATCATATTGATGTTGCAGTTGCAGAGACTCACAGACTTACACAAGTACAGACTCACCGGGCTTCTCAGATAGTCACATCCCATCCGAGGATAAAGTCTGCAAGGATATCACCACAACATACTCCCTCACCCGATGAGGAGGAGGAGGAAGAGAAAGGGTCCCAAGATTTTTTTGAGAAGGTTGAGCAGGAGCAGTCATCAGCGGTGCCCCGTCTGAGAAGGGTACCACCACTCACACACATCAGCTAGAGGTACTCCAATCTAAGGAGGGTACAATATAGATGTCCCATGTTGTACAGCAGGCACCCGCACCTGTACATACCGTAGATGCAATTCCCGAGGAGGGACAACTAAGGTGGTGTATGGAAGGGATGTGACACATTTATAAGATTGATCTTAATGTCTGGGAGCTAGGAAGACCTATAAAATATATCTATGAGGAGTGCAGGATTGACTTATCGGGGTTGCTGAATTTACCATATCTAAGGCAGCATTTGACAGGCATCATCTCGGGTGGATGAGTAGGCCACTCAGTTCTCATATCCCGTCTATGGTACATGAGTTTTATGAATATTACAGAGCCACCGTGGTATTTCCCATGTGCCATTATCCAGGCTTTATCAAATTTGCACGACAGCCGTAGCTTGACCACACACTAGTTAGAGGGGTCAGAGTTGATGTCAGAGAAGAGACTATCAATAGTCTTATTTAGACCAGATTATATTACACCCACACCTATAGTAGAGTGAAACTAGAGATTAAGGATCATGCAGGATCATCATATTATGGGTATGTTGATCACAGGGCTGGGAGGCTCGAGATGGCTAGGTGGATAGTCGGTTATATTTTATCACAGGGTGATGAGGCCCCATGTATTGAGGGCCCAACTATGATTAAGAAGGGCCTGTTGAAACTAGAGGCTAGACTTTGGTGGTTGTTGATTCCATATCGCTTGATTCCCACGGCTTCAGATAATGCATTATTGTGGGAAGGGGTTGCATTGGTTGCCATCTTAATAGCTGGTTATGATATTAATTTATCTTCCATCCTCAGGCATGAGATATATGAAAGAGATTTTGGAGAGTTGACTAACCTACCATTTCATTGTAGGATCCAGAGGCTATGCAATGAGGCAGGTGTACCTGAGTTACCGGGTATTAATAAGAGGGCGACTGTTACTGCTACTGCAAAAATGAGGAACCTCAAGAGTGTGACAGGTTTGGGCATTTCTAGGAGTTATATAAAATAGGTAGCAGCACCACAGGCCCAGAATGAGGGCCCTACAATTTCCATAGCACCTAATGAGGCACATAGAAATAATATAGATATTGGTATATATATGGAGATAGGGGAGCAGAGAGGTGCTCCAGATTCTAGTACTTAGGGTAAGAGAACACAGGCTACTTCTTCTTCAGCCCTAGCTTCGACCTCAGAGCCGGTTGGTGCATCTACAGAGCCTGCTCACCCATCCACTACTATTTCTACGATAGGTATGATTACTGTATCTAGTGAGTTTTTACAGAGCCTAGTGGATAGCTAGAGAGTTATAGCCACTCAATTAAAGGTTGTCGAGACCTAGACGACTACCCTCTTTGGGAAGATAAGATCAAAAATCAGAACTAGATTTGAGCAGGTCGAGGCTAGATAGGAGGATGTTTAGAGATCTGCACTATCAGAGATGTATGTTGACTTTCAGACACTAAATGATGAGCTCATGAGATGGGTTACATCCTGATACACAGAGACAGGTGCGCCAAATTTAATTTAGCTGAGGGAGGATTTTGATATCTTACGTATGAGGTACGCTCTTTTGTAGAGAGCTGTGTAGCAGCTACTCGCTCTATAATACACCCTGTAGTCCAGATATCACCTCGACATGTGACGGTACATTTTGAATTTTTCGTAGAGGATGAGGAGGAGGTCCCAATAGTTGGGACCAAGAAAGGACACTTGAATGAATTGCATAATCCTGTTATGATAGATGAGAAGGCCCTTAAAAAAGCCAGACATGACTCGTTGGAGACTGCATTTGTACATAGGTGGAGGGGTGGCAATATAGTCGTGGGTGCATCATCCAGTTGTGCACCACTACCACCACCGCCTCCGCCAACTTTTATACCCCCATCTGAGAAGCTCTTGACTCGGGCTCTTAGTGCATCCCAAATATGTTCTCACTTCCCTATGATTTATTTTGTTTTAGCACATTGGGGATAGTGCATAGTTTTTAGTTGAGGGTGGGCATGCCATGCCACCGCGGGTTTTAGTTATCGTGCTTCTTTTCCTGCCGTTCGTGGTATGATTATAGAACCGGCATGACTAGGATAATTATGTGTCATATTGTTTTTTCTTTGTGTTGTGATGTTTTGTATAATTAGGAGATTTTGAGTATTTAGGGAAATAGTCAGATTTTGACTGATTTTTAATAGCCATCCAAAATTTGTATTTTAGAACTATGTGTTGATGTATATATGTGTGAACTCTGTGGATCTTGTTATGACATTAGTATAAGGGACATGTTAACCATTTGCTAACAATTGCATGAACTGAATAGATAGTAGTTGGTGATATTGACTCTGTGGTAAGTGAGTGTGAGATACTACCTAGTTCCCTTTGTATGTTAAATTCAGAACGTGTCTGGTTAGTCTTGCCTAGGTTGAAGGATAGTCGATTAGGAAAGGATCATAGGCCATTTTTTTTATTGTAGTCCACTTTTAGCCTAAATGACCTTCCATGTGTGAAAAAGAAAAAGAAGAGTTGTGAAAAAGTAAAAAAAAAAAAAAGAATAAAGAGATCACACCCAACCTAAATGTGCAATAAAACAATAAAAAGAAGAAATATGGGTGGAATAAAAGGAAATTGGTTAATAAGTGAGACCCCAAAGTTAGTATAGTGCCAAGGAGGTTTGGTCACTTTAAATGTCCATACCTATCATACCAGCCCCCCCCGATCCTACATTACAAGCTGAGTAAAGTCCTATAGCGATCCTGACTTGACTACCTAAATGCTAAGATAAAGAAAATAAGGGCAAGCCTATGGTATTTGACATGCATTGACTAGAATTTCTTTGTTGAGGGTGAGTGTTTCTTGACCATCCCTGCATTGACATGCATGATTTCATATGAGTGAGTAGGTCATTCTTGTTGTGAGGACACTTGAGTCATGTTGCCAGCTATCTGCTTATATCGGGTACTGTAATTTGTATATATGTGTGGTTGTCTATTGCTAATGTAATTGTCATACCTTGATCCCATTATGTCACATTGTTGTACTTCATATTCATACACAGTTGGTTTTAAAAAGAGATATAGAAGGGGATGTTGTGATTTGAACTAAATGTGATGACTTCCCGCCTTGAATATCTTAGATTTTTTTAGTTAAGTGTCATTTTAGTTTTGTTGTATTTTTGTTTCTTGAGGGAATGTAAATGTTCTAAGTTAAGGGTGTTGATGTGCTATAGAAATATAGTAGTTTTGATGCTTAAAATGAGGAAAATATGCAAGTTTCTGAGGCCTTTTTGTTAGATATGATCTGTTTTGGGTATGTTTTGCAGGAAACTATGATTTGAATGATAAGTTTGTGAAAATGGTGAAAATGTGTTTTTGGCCACTTTTGGAGCGATTATGGATAACTGGGATGTTTTTCATCTTGGTCGTGATCAATGCATGTTTGAGATTTAAAGTAGACCTAAAAAACGAACTTCCGGTACCTATTAAGTCAACCTACGGACCACATGTTGACCTATGGATGCAGGTAGACAAAGTGGGTATTAGAAAGTCCAAAATCCCGAGAGTTAACTTGCAGGAATTTTCCCATCCAATACCTGTGTTGGTACCTGCGCCCAGGGCAGACTGCAGATACAACCTGCAGCCAGGACCAAACCGCAGGTACAGGAAACGGGTGGCCACTGACCCTGATTTCTCCTATTCCGCACAGACTTAGTTTTTAGGGTTTTCTCTTGTACTATAAATACCCTTTATGTACTTTTTAGTAGAGGTTAGCCACTTTTAACACTTAGAAACATATTTTGATTTCAAGATCCATCTTTGATCTTGGGATTTCTTTGTATTAACTTTGCTTGATTATTCAGTCAATAGTTGTGGGTTTCTTTCATCTTATCATTGTGATTTCATCTTTGCTTTCCAACATAAATGTTATACATCTCTTTATAATTATGAGCGGCTAAAACCCATAGCTTGGGTCGTGGAAACCCTGGCAGATTGACGAAGTAGAGAAAGTGTGATTGTTGATGGGAAACCATACCCATGCCATGTATTAATTTATCTTTGATATGATTGATTTCTTAATGGGTGCACATATTAGGATCCCACCTAGATATTATTACTTTCTCTAATAAAGTGGTAATAACTAGGAAAAGATAAAGACAACAGTAATTTAGCGAGCTAATAGTCGATCCGTTGCAGCACAACGGTATATCTAAATGATTATTAGCCTTCATTTAATAAATTGAGATTTAAAAGGTGATAGTTAACTAGGACCAGGGTAAGGGTTAGTAACGCGACATCTTGAGACTCAATAGGTAAAGGGTGAAATCCTCCTACTCATCCAAAAGACTATAGAAGGTACATAACTTATCTGTTCTATATGTAAGGTATTGGGTTGGATCAACAACACACAAGAAACCTATGAATTTGAGATGCCAGGGGAACACACAATCCTAGTATTCACTTACAACTGATTTTCAACCAAGTTAATACTGTTCTATGTTTGAGACTACTACAAATAAATCCCCTCTTTTACTTTCCTGTGTTTCCCATTGACTATAACCATTGAGATCTGTCAAACCACATGTTCCTTTGGGATTCGACCCCAACCTTAGTTGGTTTACTATATCTTGATAGTGACAGTACCATCATCTAAAATGAGGTATTGCTTGGACGTCATCAAGGAAAAACCAGTCCCTTCCCTACCATTTTAGTAGAGACCTGATCATTTTAGCACATATTGCTTAAGCAACATGTTGTTCTCTTTAGTGGAGGTCAGCCTAAAGAAAATGTAATAGCAGATGCCTTAAGCTAAAAGGCGGTGAGTATCGGTAGCTCGGGTTCAATTTTAGTTTATGAGTAATCATTGGCGTAGGATATACAGTCCTTAGCTAACTTGATATTTTGACTTAATATTTCAGACTCCATAAGGATCTTTAATAGTGTTGAGGCTAGGTCTCCTTTATTTGAGAAAATTTAGAGTCATCAGTTTAAGTATAGTGGACTTTGTGACCTTCGTGAGAGGTGCTGAGGATAGTGGTTCTAATAGTATTTGGGTCATTGTAGATCGATTGATCAAATTAGCATATTTGTTTCCTATTTAGATGTCCTTTAGTAATGAGAGGTTCGCCTATATCTATGTTCATGAGATAGTTCACCGACATGGAATACCTATATCTATTATTTCAGATAGGGGCTCAGTGTTCACTTCTAGCTTCTATAGGACTTTTTAGAAAGATGTGGGAACTCGGGTGGACCTTAGCACTGTTTTTCACCCTCATGCCAATGGGTAGTTCAAGAAAAATATTCAGGTCGTTTAGGATATGCTTTGAGCTTGTGTTATGGATTTTGAAGGTCAGTAGGAGCAACACTTAGCATTAGTAGAGTTTATCTATAATAATAGATACCATTCAAACATTGAGATGGAACTATTTTAGGAACTATATGGGAGGCATTGTTAATCTACAATATGGTGGTTTGATACCTCTGAGGTCCAATACTGTGGTACTGACTTACTTTGGGGATCATTGGATAGAGTCCAGGCAATTCAAGATAGGCTGAAGGTAGCTCAAAGTAGGCAGAAGGTTTATGCAGATCATATACTTCGTGCCTTGAGGTTTGGAGCTAGCGGCCGAATGTTCCTTTGAGTATTGGCTATGAAGGGCATGTGAGGTTTGGGACAAGAGAAAAGCTCAGCAACAAATATATTGGGCCTTTTGAGATACTTCCCGCCATTGGAAAGGTGGCTTATGAGTTGGCCTTGCCTCGATATTTTACCGATTTTTATCTAATCTTTTATATTTCCATGTTGCGACATTATATCCCTAATGAGTCGCATGTGCTTTGATAGGACTCGGTTCAGTTGAATGAGAGATTGACCTTTGTGAAGAATCCAGTTTTCATATTAGTCAAGGATATCAGGAGGTTGTGGTCTAGAAAAATTCTTGTGGTTAAGGTTCAGTAGAGACATGCCCAGTAGAGGAGGCTACTTAGGAGATCGAGAGTAAGATACAGGCGTAGTATCCCTACTTGGTTCGAGCCTTCAGGTACATCTTAACCTTAACTTTTGCGGATGAAAGTCCTTTTAATTGTGGCTATTGTGATGAACCTCTAGGTTATTTTCTGCATTTCCATACCTTTTCATTGTTTAGAGATTTCCTATAGCCACCCCAAATTATTTGTGACTTGTTGGAGCTGACAATTTGATTACCGAGCAGTTCATTTGCTTTTTAGATCCATTTCCCTATTTTGAAGCTTTTATTGTTATAGATTGACTATCATTTGTAAACTTCATGTTAACAACCTCGTATGCTAATTCTGACAATTCCATCAGCCCTAAGACTTTAATTTTAGGTTAGGAGGACCTTTGGTTCAGGGCCCAAGGCTTTCGAACTCATTTTAGGATATTAGGTGGATTTGGAAAAAGTAGGACCCATATTCCCTAAATATAACTCCGAATGGAAATTTTGATGGCATTGTTGAATCCAAAATGTCAAATTTAATAAGGTATCATAGTTCATCTGCGTTCAAGAGATTCTGAATGAATCCCGAGGGGTCGATGGAAACTTGGCAAAAACCAAGTTTCAACTGGTATATAGACTCAGCTGTTGCACTCGCTTAAGCAGTCCTTTGGTCACTTTAGCAGTGGTTTCTTAAGTAGCCAAGAAGGTCACTTTAGCGTCCAAGTCGGTCCCTACCCAGTCGTTTTAGAGGATGTCTCTTAAGCAGCGTGTTGTTTGCTTTAGCAAAGGTTAGCCTAGGGCAAGGGCTTACGAGATCATCTACCGCATTAATGGTGATCACTTAAGCGGTCAAGTGGTCACTTAAGAGGTCAAGTGATCGCTTAATCGGTAACCACAGGGGCATTTAGTTCACCCTTAGCCTATTTTCTCTCATTATTCTTAAGCCCTAAGTCCATCAAAACCCTAGAAAGCTTAGAAAAATTAGGAGATTGATCCTTGGGTGATCGTGGGGTGTTGGTAAGCTCGAGAAAGTCATTTTCTCATTGTAATCCTTGTAAGTTTTCATCTAAGTCTCTGATTTTGTATTAAATTCTTAGTTTCTTGATGGGTTTATTTTCGTATTGTTTGAGCTCAAAATTTACTCATTCTCGTGGGTAAATGATCCTTGAGCATAAAGGGACGTGTTATGGTTTAGAAAGTGTGATTTTGCAAATGGGTCCCACACGGGATTTTGACTCAGTTTTTGGACCCAAAGCATTAAAATGCAATACAGGTATTATTATTCTCATATTAATGTGTAGATCATTCTCTTGATAGCGCAACATCGTGTGGAGGCTTCTCAAAAGGAAAAATCTCCAATTTAGGGACTTTATCTGCTATTCTTTGATGTCCAAGTAGGCTAGGCTTACTCTCTTCATGGATTGAGATTTATTATGGTAATGGTATGATATTATGCTAGTTTTGGGTTGGGAACTTACAACTTGATTGTATAGTTAGGAAAATTTGGATTATTACTTGTCTTTTTAGGCTACAGTTTGCTTGCCTACTGGTGAGTTAGAGTAGGTGTCATCATGACCCGTTAAATTGGTTCGTGACACCTTTACATCTTTATGAATGTATGGAAATAAAATATTGAGAATGCAGTACAAAAACATAACAAGAAAGTTGCAGAAGTATCGCTACAGAATTGCACTCTTTGGCATAAGAAACTTGGATATCCAACATCACAGGTTGAAGGTTTTGGATCTCTTGAAGAATAATAAGGATATAGATGTTCTAAATAAATGTACAGTCTATCTATTAGCTAAACAAACTAGATTGTCTTTTCCTACTAATGGTTCCAAATCATCTATTTGTTTTGATCTTGTACACACGGACCTCTAGGGACCTTATAAAACTCTTATATTTGATAAAAAGTGTTATTATTTAAATGTGGTGAATGATTATAATATATACACTTGGGTTCATTTGTTATAACTTAAATCTGAGGCTATACGAGCCATTAAAATCTTTATTACTATGATCAAAATGCAGTTTAAAGTATTGATTAAGACTATAAGGCCTGATAATGGGATAGAATTCATTAATTCGCAATGCAAGACATTATTTTAGTCCCTAAGCATTTTGCAACAAAGTAGTTTTCCTTATACACCACAACAAAATGGTGTTGTAGAGAGGAAGCATAGGCAGATCTTAAATATAGCTAAGCCTCTTAGATTTTAGTCTTATTTGCCCATCAGATTTTGGGGTTTGTGTGTGAAAGCTGTTGTATATTTAATGAGTAGATTACCTTCTTCATTTCTAGTTGGTAAGAGCACTTTTGAACTTCTATTTTTTAAGATGCCTAAGCTTTCCTATTTGAGGGTCATAGGCTGCCTGTGTTAAGTCACAGTTGTTCTAAGAAGTGATAAGTTCTCTGAGAAAGCAAAACATGTTGTGTCAATGAGTTACTCTAATTCCCAAAGGGTTATTTATTGTTATACATGCATACCAAAAAGTTGTTTATGGCAGAAATGTCATATTTCAAGAGGAAATCTACCCTTTTTGCACAACAGTTGTCTCAAATACAAATTGTAGAAATGTCCAATGCAGATGTAGAAATGCCTGAATTCTTAGTTTCAGATGATGATGATACCTTCT
Source organism: Capsicum annuum (assembly GCF_002878395.1). Classification (NCBI taxonomy): domain Eukaryota; kingdom Viridiplantae; phylum Streptophyta; class Magnoliopsida; order Solanales; family Solanaceae; genus Capsicum; species Capsicum annuum. Next base: position 173,675,125 of record NC_061114.1, on the reverse strand, counting down.
AGGAGATTATTTATCCCACTACATCATTATTTGTTGAAAATTTTGACCCTACACTACAACATAACCTAGTGCAAATACATAAATACAACTGATATAGACAACAGGCTTATACAATATGACCATCCCACTACTAGCTGAGGCTTCCTCAAGTAGACCTTCTAGAGCTACTAAACCACCTATTTAGATGCAAGATTATGTCAATCATAATAGAAATCATAAATTCAAGCATCCTTTAGACAACAACTTATGTTACAATAAGGTAAGTAATGCTTATCAGTGTTATTTGACTAAGTTCTCTAGTCTGGTTGAGCCTTAATATTTCAAGTAAGTTGTAAAGGATGCTAGATGGATTGAATCCATAAAAATAGAGATTCAAGCTATTGAAGATGACAACATATGGATTGTTGTTTACTTATCTAAGGGTAAGAACATTGTTGGTTCCAAGTGTATTTATAAAATCAAGTATCAGGTAAATGGTGAGGTAGAAAGGTTTAAAGCAAGACTAGTGTCCAAGGTCTATAGTCAACAGAAGGGTATAGATTATCATGAGACATACTCACCTATTGCAAAAAGAGCGTGTGTAATTATAGTGGAAGTGTATAGAGGGTGGTGTCTTTATCAAATGGATATTTTTAATGCTTTTTTACAAGGTTCCTTTAAAGAAGAGGTCTATATGGAGATGGCAGAACGTTTCAATAGACAGGGGAGAATAAAGTTTGCAAATTACTCAAATCCTTATATGTTCTTAAGCAAGCTTTAAGGCAATGGAACCTTAAAAGTACTCATGTATTACTAGTAGTTAGTTTTACTCAAAATGCACATAATTACTCTCTATTCACTCTAAAGAAGACGGCAAATATAGTAATTATTCTGGTGTATGTTGATAACTTACTTATTACTGGAAGTAATGATGACATGATCACTGAAGCTAAAGAAGTGTTACATCAATAACTTAAGATGAAGGAATTAGATAATCTCAAGTTTTTCTTAGGCATTAAAGTTTTAAGGTATGGAGAAAGAGTGATTTTAAATCAAAGTATACCTTTGAATTAATATCAAACATAGGTCTTAGTGGTGCCAAGTCTTCACCTACCTCTTTAGAATCAAATTTGAAACTAACTACAACTGAATATGATCAATCCATAAGTGTTCATGGAGATGACTTGTTCACAAACATTTCTTCTTATGAAAGACTCATGGGCAAGCTCATGTATGCTACCATCAGCTGGCCTGATATTAGTTTTTTTGTACAGACACTTAGTCAATTCATGCAGCACCCCAAGAGGTCTCATTGGGAAGCCACTACTAGCTGGTTAGATATCTTAAATGCACTATTGGGCAAGAAATTTGGTTGAAATCTCAACTATACACTACTCTCACATATTGGTGTGACTCAGATTGGGTTGCTTGTCCTAATACTAGAAGATCAGTTACAGACTATGTGGTTCACATTGGTGAATTATTGGTCTTTTGGAATTCCAAGAAACAACAGACTGTATCCAGAATTTCTATAAAGGAAGACTTAGAAGTATGGCCTTAGCAGTTGCAGAAGTGACTTGGTTAGTTGGTTTGTTTCAAGAGCTAAGTATTCCAATTACCATGCCTATCTCAGTATTTAGTTATAGTAATTTTGCTATTCAATTGTCCACCAATCCTATGTTCCATTAGAGAACAAAACAAATTAAGATATATTGCCATTTTATCAGAAATAAGATCAAGGGTGGTTTGATTTAAGCTATTGTTACCACTCACGAACAAGTTGATCATCTTCTAACTAAAGGGTTGAGTCAGGATCAACATCTACACTTGTTAGGCAAGCTTGGTGTGCTGAACATTTTGTATCCTACAACTTAAGGGGGAGTGTTCCAATATATGAAATTTCCTATACCTAATATTTTATTGTTTTCTATTTTAAAGTTTTTACTATTTCATTAACTTGTAGTGGTCAGTCGGTTAGTAAAGTGGTTAGGCAGTTAGGAGATTAGGCTAACAATAAGCTAGCAATGAGCTTAGATGTTTTGTAGCTCACTTGTTTTATCTATAAATAGTAGGATTATTGCATGAAGCAGTTGAAAGACTGATAAATAATAAGTTATTTTTTCCTTTCTTCTTCTCTGTTTTCTCTGAATTCTTCAATGGATGAATGAGCTATGAAGCTTATTTTTGCAGGAGTACTATATATTTGCAATAATGAACATCATTGAAGGTCATTACACTTAATATCCTCTATGACTAAGCATTAAGAAGTAAAAAAGCAACTATTTGGACTTCTTTGCATTCCCTACATTGTGATTTTGACTAGTATTTGCATAACTTTGACATTACTTATCAACAAAAATAATAGTCGATTGAGAAATAGAACCTGTAAAGATAACATTCGCATTAAAATTTCAATCTAATACTGCAAAGCAATTAAATATGATCACAAATTAACTGGTTACAATATTATAGAATGATGTTTTCTTTTGTTAGGATGAAAGATTATGAGTTATTTCAATCTAATGTTTCATTAATATAGAGAAAAATAATGAGAAGAGCTAAAGTCAAATCACTAAGGGGAAGAATGAAAACACTATTGGAACAGAGCAGCGGAATCCTTCAAAGATGTGATGGTGTTCCACTTCCTAAACCATATCTAGATGGTTAATTCCCTGCAAAGAGAAAAAAAAAACAGTTAGACAACGAACACTCAAAATAACATAAATTTTAGAAGGGATATATAATTTATCTAAATACATTGACAAGTTAAGATTATCGTAGATAAGGTTTGTTCAACTGCAGGAAAAATTGCAATCAGAGTTGAATGTAAGCAGTCAAAAGTTGGATAAACAAAAACTTCAAAAAGAAAAACTCAGAGTAAATTTGGATGACTATTCAAAAGGAAGAAGCAACGAAGCTTCCATCCCCAAAAATTGCAAAAAAGACCCTTAATATATCCTTAAGGAAATTATTTTCCTCAAGTACCCAAGGTCATGGAATATATCCTTTCAAGATAAAATAAATCACATCAAATGAATGACAGTAGCTCAAATTTTGTCAAACTATGAACGCGCTCAATGATTTGCAAATCGAATGTGAGTTTTTAGGAAGAATAAGAATTTTTTTACTTCAAAATTTTATTGCAGTACCTGAGGAAAAATCAGGTGTTTATAGACAAAAGTAAATGCTTTTAAAAAAGGCAATGATTCATGAAAAAATATAATTTTTTTTAAACCACGAGGCCACATGCGAACCCATGTGCGCCAGCACAAGGCCACATGTGATTGCATATTTCGTTGCCCACAAAACAAAATATTCAAGGCTGGCATGTGTTTGCCTGTGAAGACCCATGTGCATCCACACATAGCCAGATTTGTCTGTATCTCATGTTTTTATCTTCAAACATTTCTTTGAAGGGTCATGTCCCATCGAGGTGTGTTGTAACATGTTTCTACATATGCTCATGTGCGCCTGCATTATTTTATTTTTTTCTTTTGTGCTAAGCTTATCAGGCTTTTTTTAATAAATGATTGGCTACAAAGAAATTTGCAAATGGAGAAAAATTTTGTATCATATTTTTGTATTAAATCATCATTAACTCTCAAGTTTTAAATAATATTTTTTCAAAAAGATAATCTCTCGATCGATCATTTGCCAAATCTAAATCCAAAACCAAAGTTGATATAGAAGTCGAGCCGAGCGAGTAATGACGACAACTTGATGCTTGTCTTCTTCTTTCCTCACTATCCATATAAAGGAAAACTTCTTTATTTAAGCATGAAAGGATTTCTTTCTCTCACCAATGTAGGAGAACACTTCTTTTATAAAGTTTGTTGACACCCAATTTTGGCTCTCCAAACTTAAAATTAATGCACTTAGGCTTCCTGATGGTTAAATAGCACAAAATGCAATTTTTCACATATTTTTTACTATTATTAATAAATTATTGATAATCGTCATTTTTTAAGATTTTTTATCAATTTATTGTCATATTTTAACTTTGCATAATTTATTGATAATTATCCTTAATTTCATAAATTTTAGGAGTTTTATCAGTTTATTATCATTTTAATATTTCTGCACAGTCATCTGCATACGTACATAACATAATGCTGCAATTATTTTTTACATATTATAATTTCAATTCTTTATATAATAATACATTTTTAAAGATAATTATATTATATTTGTTGTTTGTATATTTCTGTAATTACATATCGACATTTATATTTTTGTACATTATTTAAGACGAGCTGCAAACGTCATAGTGTCGGCTCGATTATTTTAACACACAGAGCAGCAAATCAGTCAAGCAAGATATCGTCACTTTTAAAAAATGACACTTGAGGTGACGGGATGAGGTTTTAATCCTTCGAATAAAAAATCTTTACTTGATGGTTAAAAGAGTGAATAACCCATGGGACAGTAACCCGTAGTTTAAATAGTGCGTTAGGGGGACAAAAAGGGTCAATATTTTATTTTTTGGTTGGTAAAAAGTGCTATTTTTATTTATAAATAATTGGGTGGGGTTTTCTTTTGTCAAACAAAAAAACATTCACACATTACACAATATACACACATCAGATCTCTTTCTACCTTCTCTCCCTTTTTTCTCCAAAACTAAACTGCCGCCCACCACCCTTGCTGACGCTGGAGTCCAACGAAACCTCCACCACCATGGAGCCCTCCCTCTCTTCCTCTCCTTTTTTCTACTGCATCTCACCGGAGGTGATGACCGGCAAAGATCCAATGCAAAACCACCACATCACCACCACCAGCGAACCAAACCTCCAACCCGCTGCCATTCTTTTCTCTCTCTCCCATCACCCAACAACCCACAAACCTTCACCATTGTCGCTCCACTGCCATCGGAGTACATCAACCAACGCCGTCCAACTCCACCACAATAAATATGACCTTATTTTCTTTCTTTCTCCCCCTCATCGTTGCCACACCATTTACAGATCAGATCTAGCCGATAAAGCCATTCTGACTAGACGCAATGAGTCGTGCATCCTCTTCTCTAATGAAACGTCGGATATAACATTGATTTTTTTCCTTTATTTATCAGTGCATCTATACTTTTATTAGTGCTATTATTATTATTATTATTATTATTATTATTATTATTATTATTATTATTTTACTGTCATATCTTGTTCTATCATTGGTAATATTTTTTTTATTGTTATTATTATTGTTTATGTTTATCTTTGTGTTGGTATTATTTTGTGGTTATATTAATGATCCATTGTTAATGTTAATGTTGTTATTTCATTGCTATCTTTTGGCTTATTATTGATTTTGTTGACTTGTCTTTCCAGTGATTTTTATCATATTTTTTTGTTGTAGAGTTGTTGCTTTATTTCTCACCTGTTTATACTATTTTGGATTATTTTGACCTTTACTATTTGTTTAATTGATAATTAACAAAGTGACCATTTGATTGGCCGATGTAGAATTTTCATCGATTTTCGAAGCCTCCATAAATAAAAAGATGGATATTACGTGTACAAATACGTAATAAAATAAATAAATTTGAGCAATGACGAAATCCTTATAATATTTAAAACTTTATCTGAGCCTACGCTTTAACAAAAATTCTATTTTTTAATTTATTTTCATTTGTCACAAACATCTTTACCTTAAGTGTTTATATAGGTTATTGAAAATACTCGCCGGGAATGACATTCAAAGAAGACTTTAAATTTTTGTGTTGTGTTTTATATTCTTATACTTGTACAAATATTATCATAGTGAAAACTTTGTTTTTAGGGTATTGGGCAGGATATTCTTTATTTATGAAATCCACATCAAACGTCTAGGCCGTTAATATATACATTAAATTGATTTAGATAATTAATAAAAATAATTCATAATTTTTACATTAAAAACATTACGTAATCTTTTTTCTTTAATTTTTTTTTCTTTATTCAATATTTACTTTTCTTTCCATATACATTTCCATATATACTTTTATTTACATATCTTCATATACTTTTATACATATTTTTACTATAATATATGTAATTTATACATTATTTACATATAAAGTATTTACATCAATTTTACACATTTTATATTTGTATGTATACACATTGATTTTTTTCTCCACCTTTTAATAAAACTAAGTTTGGTCGAAAACCACATTTGTAGATTCTGAAGGGTGCCTAATCCCTTTCCTTTGAAATAATTTGAACCCTTACCTAGAATCTAAACTAGTTTGTAGATTAAAACACAAGCCATACTTGTTACACAATAAATAGGTTTCATATTTTTCCTTAAAAATTAGGTGGCGACTCAGTATAAAATTAATTCTTTTGAGCCCATAATATCGTACTTATTTTAACCTTAGGTAAAAATTGGGTATGACAGTTTGGCGACTCCGCTGGGGATACAAAGGTCTAACTTAGGTGAATATTTATATTTTTATACATATTTATTTGTTTCATATTAATTGTCTTGATTTATCTTGTTTATATGACATAAATTATTTATTTGTTATTATTGTACATAGATTATTTATTTATTTATTGCTTTATACAAATTTGCATTTCGTTTATATTTCCTCCTCTTCGAAAAGCTGACACTCACACACATTGTGCACGCGGATTGTACATTGTACTTTCTCAAAATTCTTTCAAATCACGTTATTTTAGAGAGTCGGTGCACACGTGGGGTGAGCGAGAGTTTTACTATCATGGGACCACGTGTCTTCTCATATAGAAAATTCAAGTCCGAGTCTACTCACTCTTAATCAACATTGAATATAGCTAAATAACACTTATTTAGGTGGATAGCTCTATATCCGGAAGGTTCCCCAAGTGACACGTTATTATAATTTTTGTACATATTTGAAGGATTATTGTGTCTGTACATATTTATTTGCTCTAAATTTGTTATAAGGATCAGTTAAAAGACGCATCTTAGCAACATCGTCACTAGCTACGATAGCTTTGAACTACGTTTTGACCTGATTCTTGTCCTACAAGATACATAGGCAACCCTGCATTAGGGTTCGGTCTCTTCACTATTTCAGAATAGTTTCTTCGATATTCAAATTGGAGCAATTTTCTGGAACAGTTCAAAAATGCTCTCCAAAAAGTCTTCAAGAGCGCAAATCAATAGCTCCTCAAATCCAAATCTCAATGACTTTAGTGCCCACCCAGCTTACCTCTAGAGCCTCACCTGATTTTTGTGAGAGAATACCTAACTTTTTCTTTTGAATGTCGTGAACCTTAAATTTATGGCGTATTGATCCTCACTTTCAAAAGCAAGGGTTCAATATTTTTTCAGTTATAATAATCCTACCAACTGCGGCGGAATCATGTCATAAAACTTCAATGTCTGACTTTTTAAATCTTGTCAACATACTGAAGTTGTGTCCAAGATTTCCCCATTGTTGACATCCATTCTCTCGATCATTTAATCAGAACAATTTTGATGTTAAAAGCAGTTCTTTTCTGATCGTCTTTTATATTATTTTCAATGATGACCATTATTTTTTTTTTACAATTATACATTGCACATATGAATTTATTAATTTTTCTGAACTACACAGACCTGATTCTTGTTTTCACAAGATACGTAGGCAACCCTTATTTGGGTTCGATCCCATTTTTTTTTAAATAAAAAAAATAATTTTGACTTGATGGTACAATACATTTAGGAGTGTGCATGAGAAAGAACAAATTGGTATGATGTAAAGGACAGACTTTATGGTAAACCATAGGTTCTTTTGGTACCTTTTATCACGCCTGAGTAATACGGTTAGGAGTGTGCATGAGAAAGAACAAATTGGTATGATATAAAGGACAGACTTTATGGTAAACCATAGGTTTTTTTGGTACCTTTTATCACGCCTGAGTAACACTTGAAAATTTTCTTGCATAAATCTAAGACAAGAACGAAGCCAACCTCATCATTTCATTTGCATTGTGTGGTCAGTTTTAGTTTAATTCACTACATTGCATTGTTGATCTAGAACTTAGCCTAAATATTTGTTGAGGCAAAATTATGAGTTACACTTGGTTTAGGAAAGAATCGTAGGCCCTCTTTAACCCGATTGTGCCTTTCACAGCCGACCAAATGACATTAATCCCTAGCAGTCCCTCTTTTGAGCTTAAAACCTTTTCTTCGGACAACCGCATCTGAGCCTATACCTTTTTGAGTGTTTACATGCACTATCCCTCTCTTTGACCTACATCCTTGAGCATACTAAATATGTGCAAATTGCGAACGAAAATTCAAAATCAAAGACACAAACTGCAAAGAATATATTGTTCTAAATGAACAAAAATAAAAAAAAATAACTTAAAAAAGAAGAGAGAAAACAAAAACAATATATAGTTTCTTGAAAATCAGGGGAAAAAAATCCAACACAAAATTCAAAAGAAGTCAAAGCAAATAATAAATAAGGGACAACGCGACACAACTAAAAAATCACGTGTCAAAGCGCAACATATGTCAAAAGCACAAATGCAGTGTAATGCTCATTGAGAAATTAGTCACTTTCATTTCAAATATTATCCTACTCATCCCAAGCCTACATTACAAGCCGATAGCAAGTCCTACGAGATCCTATTCCAAGTGTTCTCACATTAGTGGATACTTACATGAAGGTCAAACCTATGGTATCACAATTGCATTCATTGAATTTGTTTTTGAGTGTGAGTGTATTTCTCTAGATGTCCCCAAATTCAAAAAGAAAAACTACTCAAATATGTGCGGAATGGGAATTTCTTTTTGGATAAGACACTTGAAGCACGAGGATAGGCATAGCTCAAAATATTTTTTTTTAAGCAAGACAAAAAATTTTGTCGATACTTAGGTGTGGATGATGTACCACTTGAAACTATAGGAGTTACCCTGAAGTCGATCTCAGTTAGATGGGAAAGATATGGGGAAATTATTATGCACACTACTAATTATTGGTACAAACTAAAGTCAAGTTACGAGTGTGTCTTCTTCATCTTTCAACACTTTTTACCAGGGGAATGCAAGATTCTTTCTTTCTTTTTTTAAGATACCCACTTTCATATACGAACATTTATTTTGCCTTTCATTCAAACTGTCCAGTTTTACATACATGCATTTTTTATTTTCCATTCAAGGCGTCCAGTTTTGAAATACGGGCATTTGACTTTTCTTTCAAGAACATACCTTTAAATATCGGTATTTTATTTTCTAGTTAAGCGCTCATTTTTTAGTATTTGTTTTAAATTTTCTTTATATAGACCTGTCAATCGAGAGGCTATTACATTTGTTCTGCCAATATAGAGCCTTTTATATTTCAATAGCCCCGCTAATTGAAAGGCTATTAGATTTCAGTCACCTCACTAGTTGAGGGCCTTAGTCTTCATAGACATTCGAAGACGACAATAAACATCAGCCTCCATAAACAATTGAAGATGTCATGCATCAAGTCTACGTAAGCAATCGGAGACGTCATTCATTCTCAAGTCCTCGTAGACAATCGGGAGATGTCATGCACTTTTTTAATAACAAGATTTTTTTTACGTTCTTTTCAAAGACACAATGTCAGCATAAATAATACACTGAGGCAAATTTTGAGAGTCGCCTCAAAATTTACTCTGTTTCTTTATTTCAAACTACATTGACCTGATTCTCATGACACTCGAGATATGTAGGAAGCTCTATGCAAAGTTCGGTCATCACAACTCCACAATCATTCTTTCTCCCCAACAAGTACACAATCTTGCATCCCCCAACATCTCAAAGTTTGATACTGGGGCAATTTTGAAAGCAACATCGAGAATATATGAACACTTTCATTCCTAAATAATTTTTTGCTTAATAATCATTTTTTTTATAGTGGTTTGGCCACCCTAAAATAGGACAATTGAGTCAGTTTATCCTTCAAAAGAGAGTTATGCATGTTTTTTTTAATTAAATATTTATGTTTGCTTGTATTTACTTACACATATCGCACTACATTTATTTTCTTTTACACTTCATGCTATTTTTGCATTTACTTGCATGCATCACAATGTATTTATTTTATTATTTGTTCTTTAAGCATTGGTTGCACTCCTTGCCTTTATTTGCACATCTCGCTATGCATTTATTTCATTATTTAAACACTGTATTTTTTCCTTTGCCTGCACATCTCGCAATGCATTTATTTTATTATTTAAGCACTGCATTTCTTTTTACCTTTGCCTGCACATACCGCAATGCATTTATTTTATTATTTAAGCACTGCATTTTATTTTTGCCTTCACTTGCACTTGTCGTAATGCATTTATTTATTATCTAGCACATATTGCAATGCATTTATTTTATCATTTAAGCACTGCATGATATTTTTATCTTTATTTGCACGCATCACAATGTATTTATTTATTTTTATCATTTAAGCACCGCATGCTATCTTTGCCTTTATCTGCACACATCGCAATGCATTTATTTGGATATGCTCCCAATTAACGACTATGAATCTTACATCATCCTATTCCATGCCTAATGTATCTGATTTTTAAGCTAATACCTTTAACACTTCTTTAAGCTAATATTGTGTGATTTGGGGGGTATATCAAGCATTGGTATCCCTTTATTTAAAAAAAACGTCTTATTTTGGCTTTAAAGATGTACATATGTGTGTCTTTAGCTTGCTTCCTGACTTAACAAATTTGATATCCTTTTGATGTTGGAGATATGGTGAAACATGCCTAATGTATCTTATTTTTGTGGTTTATCAGAAAGTCCCTGTGCATCGTTATGCTTCATCATCTATATGCGCTAGAGGGAGTAAACATCCTCTACTAGAGGTACCTTCAGTTAAGTCCAAAGTCATTGATGCTTCTCATATACTAAAGCATCCATACCAAGCTACCCGTCTTGATCATCTTGTTGTAATTCTTTGGGGGCTTCCAGGTTCTTATTTCTTTTCCAAGAGATATCTCATTTAGTTATGTAGTTGTCCGTTCACTTTTAGTTGATATCTGATTATGACTATAAGTTGTGCTCAACAACAACAACAACATACCTAGTATATTCCCATAGTATGGGGTTGGAATCTTGTGCTCTTTGAATGAAAAATATTAACCCTTATATTACTTGATAAGGAGACTAAACTCCTTCCCCTCTTAAATATAGACTCCTTTAGTTCCCCCAACCCCCTAGGGAAAAAAAAGAAAGAAAAACTGAACCCATCTACTTGATTTTCGAAAGCACCCAAGGGTGAGGCCTAGTGGTAAATGAAATGGGTTGAGAACTTGATAGCTCTAGTTTAAATCCCAGCAAAGACAAGTCCCATTTGTCCTAGCCCTGAGGTCCTGACTGAATTATATACATAATATCTGTTGCTGGTGGGAGGTGGCAGGCATCCCGTAGATTTAGTCGAGGTGCGCAAAAGCTGGTCCGAACACCGTGGTTATAAAAAAAGTGAACCCTTCGTGTTATTAAGAAAATAAAGTTGAATTGTTTATTGTGTTGAGTCTGCTGGAGACAGTTAATTTAATAGTTTTCTGATAAGATATTTAAAATAATAGGTAGAAGGTATGAAATAACAATAGGAGAGTTCCATGAATAAGTAGAATTCATATCAATTCATCATTTTGGAGACGGAGACATTTATGAATTAGGGATTCCAGTGGTCCATGTAAATTGATAAGATGGATGGTTTACTGCATATCATTTAGAAGAAATATCGGGCCAATGTGTTATATTGACTTCAAATGCACTGTTATTTATGTACTGATTCTATTCTTTGTAATGCACATATAGATATATCTTAGTACCATATTTTGTACTACTCTTTTGATGATTATTAAATCTTTGGTAGAATGAGAATTTTGGATTATGTATAGTATAATTTTTTCATATAATAACGCTAGGTTGGTTTAATTAGTTTTTTTTTTCTTTCCCTTTTTAATAGAGTAAGTATTTATATGCATCGCTTGTATTTATATTTGATAATGAAATTAGAATTTTAAATTTCAGTTATGGAACAAACTAGTGACAGATTGCTTTGGAGAATGGATGTTCTAAAAACTTTTTTAGAATTTTGTATTCAAGAAGTATCATTGAACGGGAGATGTGAAAGTAGTTTGAAAGCTGAATCATGGGATAGAGTTAAAGATATCTTGGTCACTACACATAACTTTGTAGCTACACAAAAGAAGATGAAGAACCAATATGATTATATAAAAGAAAAATATCAAGCTTGGTTGTCACTAACTAAAAAGACGGGCAATATTTATGATGCTACAACTACTACCATTCAAATGTCTAATAGTGAGTGGGAAGAATATATAAAGGTTAGTTCGTTATATTTTTTCTCCTTTGATTTTACTATAAAGAGAACAGTTTAAGGTGTATATAAAAAGTATGACTTCTTATATTTGGATATATGCTCATCCAAAAGCAAAGGTATTGAAGAGATCACCACAAGCCATTCAGAACTTTGTACAACACTCTTTGAGGGTTCTACTGGAACAGGCGTTCGTGGTTGGAGTTCAAGTTGTACAACTCCGCGACCTGGTGCCCCTTCTGCATCTACTAATATAGATCTTGTTGATTTACAAGATCTAGTTGATGAAAAAAATGATGAAGCTTTTAACGATTTTCCATCTCAATCTTCAATTTCAATTGAAAAAAAGAATTTGGGAAAGAAAAGAAAAAAAACATCATCTCGATTGGAAATTGATGAGAAAATAAGTACCGCATTGGAATTATTAATTAATAAAAATAGTGCACCTGAAGTTGAGGAAGTATGGAAAAGTTAGATGGACTTGGATGGGGAGATTCGTGGTACTCTGCAATTGTTAGTATACTCTGTGAAGGTGATAGCTATCGAAAAGCATGGATGAAACTAACAGAGACTGATAAATTAGAGAATTGGGTTAAAGTCATGGGGAAAAAATGGGTATTCTTTAATTTTGTGAATTACTAGTATATTTATTAGACGCAGAGATTTCAACAAATCTAGTTTTTATGTTTTTAGTTAATTTTTATAATAATTTTTGAAACTTTGTAATGCTATATGCGATGCTTATGAAATATGTTTGTTGGTGAACTACATTGTTTTTATATTTTGTTGTGTTTGAGGAGTATAAAATCTTTATAATCACTTTGTTATTGTTATATGCAATTTCCGATCTTGCAAAATATGTAGCTAGTTGTACTTATTATTGTACATTATTTTTTTATTTGTAGAACAGATTCGACATGGATATTGATGATTAAATATTATAGTTGATGGGCTTATATTGGCAAAGAAAATGTTATAGACTCATATATGATCGAAGAAATAATGATTTAACATCATCTTTATCTAGTCAAAAATATACATTAGAATTATTCTCTGGTTCTAATTGACAATGTATATAATTGATGTGTATGTCACGTGATGCATATGTTCGGCTATGTCAATATTTTAAACAAAATGGATGGCTCACTGATAGCAAACATATATCTGTTGAAGAAAAGATAGCAATGTTTTTAACTATTATAGGACATAATGAGCGTTGCGTCGTTACTAAGTGAAAATTTCAGCATTCTTCGCAAACGGTGCACAAGTATTTTCATAAGGTTCTTGAGGCAATGATGAAATCTGCAAAAGAGATGATTGGACCTACAACATTTGATTCGACTATGAATATTCTTGCTGCTCATAATAAGAGGTTGAGAAGAATTTTTAAGGTACTATTTTTAAATTATTATTATAGAGTTTTAGAAAATTAATTTTTCTTTATGTGGACAAAATTATATAAATTAACAGGGAGCAATAAGAGCACTAGAAGGGACATTAGTACATGCTGTTGTTCCTGCTAATCAATAAATTATTTACAGTGGAAGAGAAAAAGGTAAATGTTATCAGAATGTTCTGGAAATATGTGACTTTAATATGGTCTTCACTTATGTTTATGCTAGATGGGAAAGGGTAGCACATGATGCACGAGTTCTAAGAGAAGTTGTATCTAATCCAAATAATGGCTTTCCATTTCCTCCATCCAGTAAGTAATAAAGTTTAAATGATTAAAATAATTATTTAGCCTTTCAATATGATAAACTAACTTTTTTATTTTAACGTCAGCTAAATATTATATATGTGATGCGGCATATTCAAATACTCGAGGATTTCTAGCACCGTATCATAATGTTAGATATTGGCTAGGAGATTATCGTCGTAGGCGTGCCATAACTAAGGAGGAAAAGTTTAATCATGCCCATGCAAAACTTAAAAATGTTAACAAACGTTCGTATGGAGTACTAAAAGCAAGATTTCCTATATTGGACAAGATGGCTCCATATCCTATCAATATCCAAAGAGATGTTATTTCATGTTTTGTGGTTAATAGTTTTATTAGAAAGGAATGCATCAATGATGAATTATTTAATCAATTTGATACATCTCAAGTAATATTAGATGAAGAAGGACAACAAGAAGAAATATTTGAGGAAACAAATGGACCTAGCTGGACAGTTGAAGATTCTCAGATAATGCACAATATGCTTAAGGAACTTGCACTCAAGCTAATGCATTGAAGTTGAAGCAATTGAGATTTCAGTAATTTAGTTATTTGATTTTTTTCATTAGTGGAATGTTAAAATTAGATGATTATTAATTAGTTATTGAAATACTTTAATGTTTATACATCTAAGTCAAAATTATATCTGACATTATTTTAATTTGTTGGGTCAGTTTAATTGATAGATTATTTTATGTTAAATTTAATTTTTTATAATTACATCTTATCACAATAATTCTTAATAATTTAAATAGTTCATTAATTATATTTAACACAATATATTTATCTTAAAGTATCTTTATTTTTTCATACAATATAATATTTTATTACTTTTAAAATTTGAATTGCATATTTATTACAAATAAATATATTACATACATTTAGATGTTAAAAGACAAATAATCTTAATCATTCAGTATTCAGATCTAGAAACAACATCTTAATCATTCAGCTATCCATTCAGATTCAGACGTCTTAATCTTAAAAAAAAAACAAATGCACCCTAACCCAATAATACCCCATATGAATCGGGAATGACTATTTCATTAAAAAGATATACGGATAAGTGTGTGATCTATAAGCAAAGACTAATTGCATCTAGATAAGTTGGTTTTCCTTTGAACTTTTTTTGGTAAACTTTTATCTGATATACTCGATCAATCGGTAGATGTGATATCCTTGAACAGTCAAACTTTGCTATACACTTAGACAACACAAGTCGCATAGTTAGCCTTTTACTATTTAAGGATCTCATGGTTTAATTCATTTTAGCTATGAACACTACCTGGTTTTATGAAGGCTTAGAGAATAGGTCTTTACTATCATTCTCCTTGAAGCGTCTTCCACTTCACCCTTACATAAGTTATTCCTAAATATTTAATCCTATATATCAAACTATTTGGTCATACCCGTGGAACTTAAGAACTACGAAAAAGTTTAATCCATAAGTGTGATCCTTGTTTCCTAAACATTGTCTTCATTATGAGAATGAGTTGAGTTACTTGACAACGCTGAATCGTCAGTCACGACTTTTTGGATCTTCTTAAACCTATATCTTGGGATCTATAGTCATCTATATAGATACCACCATGTTGACTTGTACTAGGACGCAAACCCATTTTCTTTGATGATCTGTCAATGCTCTCCCTAATTAGGCCTTTTTGTAAGTGGATTTGAGACATTATCATTTGACTTCATATAGTTAATCATGATAATTCTTCTAGAGAGTAGTTCCCTAATGGTATTATATCTTTATCTTATATAACGAGATTTACCATTATACATCAAGCTTCTTACCCTATCTATTGTAGCTTGACTATCACAGTGTATGCATACCGGCGCCAAAAATTTAAGCCAATAAGGAATATCTTTCAAGAAAATTTTGAAGTCATTCAACTTCTATACCGGTCTTATCTAAAGCAATAAATTCAGATTTCATTTTAAAGCGAGAATGCATATCTGTTTGGATAATTTCAAGAGATTTTCCTCCACCAAGAGTAAGTACGTATCTACTCATGAATTTTACTTTATTTGACCCGGTTATTCAATTAGCATCATTATATCCTTCAATTACTGGTGTATATTTGTTATAATGCAAAGCATAATCTTGAGTATGTTTTAGATATCTCAAAACTCTTTTCATTGTCATCTATTGAGTTTGATTGTGATTACTTGTGTACTGACTCAATTTAGAACTTGTTATGTCTGGCCACGCACAATTCATGATATCCAATTATGAGTCAATTTCACCTTCATTCTTTTGAAGTGCAAAGATCAGTGCCTTTTCAATATAATTATATTGTGACAATACTAAGCTTTGTGGAGTTCTATGAATTCTTATCCCTAAGATCACATCAGCAACTCCAAGATCTTTCATATTAAATTTACTTTTGAGCATTTTCTTCTTAGCATTTATGTTAGAAATGTCTCTACTGATGATCAACATGTTATTCACATACAAACAAATAATGACTTTGTAATTTAAAATGTCTTTCATGTAAACACATTTATCACACTCATTTATCTTGAACCTGTTTGTCAAAATGGTTTCACTAAACTTTGCATACCATTGTTTTGGTACTTGTTTAGTCCATAAATTGACTCAACACATTTAAGAACTTTCTTTGCTTTACTCGGAACCACAAAACCTCACGTTATTTCGTGATAATTTCTTCCTCTAATTATCCATTTAAGAAAGTTGTTTTCACATCCATTTGATAAATTTCAAGACTATATACAACCATTAATGAAACCAACATCCAATAAATATAGTCCTTGTTACTGGAAAGTATGTGTCAAAATAATCAGGGTCTTTTTTTTGTTTAAAGTCTTTAACAACCAGTCTTGCTTTGTATTTGTCAATAGTTCCATCAGCATTTATTTTCTTTTTGAAGATCCATTTTGAATCTAAAGCTTTATTTCCCGAAAGAAGATCAACCAACTTCCAAGCATAGTTGCTCAATATTGAATCAATCTTACTATTGACAACCACTTTCCAAAAGGATTAATCTACAGAAGACATCACTTCTTTAAATGTTTAAGGCTCATTTTCAAGAATCAATGTTAAAAAATTTGATCCCAATAAATTTGACGTCCTTTAACATTTACTGTACCTTGGATTCTCTTCACTAAGTACATTCTCCCTTGGTTAATCCGAAGATTTGTTTAGACCCTTTGCAAGATAGCTCACATCTATTTTTGTACATGTAAATATGTTCGAACTAGACATTATCTGATTCAATTATTGTATTATCATGGGTATCTAAATGTTTAGATTTTTGAATAAAAAATTGACATGTTTTATTGTTTGTAACATATCCGATAAAAATACAGTCCACAATTTTTGGTCCTATATTCACTCTTTAAGATATAGGCAATTGAAATTTGGCTAGACACACCCACACTTTAAAATATTTCAAGTTGAGTTTCCTTCTTTTCCATTTCTTAAATGAAATAGATATTGTCTTGCTATAAGACACTCTATTGAGTATTTGATTTTCTGTAAGGATAGCTTTCCCCCACATGTTTGTGGTAAAGATAAACTTATAAGTAAGGCATTCATAATTTCTTTTTGTGTTTAATTTTTTCTTTCTGTAATTCTATTTAATTGAGGTGAGTAAGGGGCAATAGTTTTATGGATAATTTAATTTTTCAAGCATATCTCTGCAAAAAAAGATTCATACTCTCCGCTCCTATCACTTCTCATTATTTTAATGTTTTTATCCAACTAATTTTTAGTTTCAGTTTTTATTGCCTAAATGTGTCTATTGTTTTATCATTACTATTCAGCAAATGAATATAACAATATTTAGTGCAGTCATCAATAAAAGTTATGAAATACTTTTTCCACCATGAGATGGTGTCAACTTTATATCATAAATATTAGTATGAAACAAGTCTGTGGAATTGAAATTCCTTTCAACGGACTTATAAAGATGTTTAGATACGTAGATTCAACATATGTTTGACACTTTGATTAATTGCAGTGAAAGTTAGGAAAAACTTCCAAACTGATTAGTTTTCGTAAGATTTTGTAATTGACAAATCCTAAATGTTCATGTCATAAATTGTTTTACTCAAGTAAGTGAGAAGAACTAAAACTTTTATTCACATCAATAGTCATTACATTGATCTTAAAAAGGCCCTCGGTGAGGTAATCTTTTCCTACATACACTTCACCCATAATTATTGCAACTTTATCAAAATAAAAACATTTTTGAATCTTTCTTAGACAGAAATGAAGTAGAAACTAAGTTCTTTCACAAATCTGGAACATGAAGGACATTATTTAATGTCACAACCTTATCATATGTCATCATCAAGAAAATTTTTCATGTTCCTTCAAACTTTTTAGTAGCAAAGTTCATGAATATCTTCTTATTGGCTTGAGTCAGAGCATATAATACGAATAGTTCTTTGTTGGCCCACGCATGGCAGAGGCACTAGAATTCATCCACTATTCTATTAAATTACCTACCAGATTTTATTCTGAAAGTATGACACAAAGATTGTCCATTTCTTCTTGGATTCAACCATATTTTCTCAATACTTCTTCTTGCCTTTCTTTTAAGTTGGGCAATCAGTAGACTTGAGGTGAACTTTGCCACAATTGAAGCAATTTCCTTTGAATTTCTTAATAGGAGGATTTTCTTTTTATCCAAATCTTTTCTTTCTTTGTTTAGTCTTTGAAGGATCATCCTCAACAATATTTGCTCCATTTATTAATGAATTCCCGCGTGACCTCTTTTCTGTAGTCTTATTATCCTCTTCGATTCTCAACCTTATAATGATATTTTGAACAGACATCTCCTTGCATTTGTGTTTCAAGCAGTTTTTGAAGTCCTTCCACATAGGTGGTAACTTCTTAATTATAGCAACCACTTGAACTATATAATTTACAATGAAATATTCAGCAAAGAGATTGTGAATTATGACTTGAAACTCCTAAACTTGGGTAACAACAGTTTTATTATCTATCATTTTGAAGTCTAGATATTTTGCAACAATGATTTCTTCATTCCGACATCATTGATTTTGTACTTCTTTTCCAAAGCATCTAAAAGTTCTGTTGAGGTCTTCAGGTTGTTGTACACATTGTACATATCATCTTGTAGGCCACTCAGAATGTAATTTTTACGTTAAAAATCTGAGTTCTTCCAAGCTTCGGTAACTATGAAATGTTCTTTTTCTGGTATTTTTTCTAACAATACAGAAATGTTTTCCGTGATGAATCTTTGTAGACTTAAAGGAGACAAGTAAAAAAACATCTTTTGCTATCAACTTTTGAAATCAACATTAGAATTTTTTTTTTGATTTTTCAACCCGTGCCATGACAGGAGCAACATTTGAACGAATCGATGTAGCAATGTTAGTTGTTACAATATTTGTCATTCCATCATTGACTTGATTTTCATTATTCATTTTTACTATCACATTTAGACAATTAATTTAGTATTGCAAATACTAATAATAAAGTCCTAAACTTTAAACACTTATTTCTAGTTTGACGATAAAGTTTTTATGTTCTTCAAATCGTCAATCGAATGAATTTTGACTCGTGATGAAGTTTTTATATCTTTAAATTACTGTCAAGTTCAAACAGAGTAGAAAATCATAAGGTTTTGATTAGGGGTGTCAAATGGGAGGGTTAGGTTGAGATTGAATATATTACATGAGTTGAATTAGATATTGGATTGGGTCATGACCCACCCAAATTTACTTTGAATTTAAATGGGTTGGGTTGAAATGGGATAAAAATTGAGTAGGGTCTTGACCCCCCAATTTGACTCACTTAGTCTAAAAAAAATTAACATATTGATATTTAACCCTTGTAAACTCAACTCAAGAAAAAAAATTAGATAGAATTGAGAAGTTGGGTGGGCGGGTGGGTAGGGAGTGGGGGTGGGGTGGGATAGGGTAAGAATATTTTTTTAAAAATTTAACTTTTTTTTAAATAAAAATTTACTTTTTTAGGGAGGGGTGTCGAATAGGGGGTCGGGGGTAGGAGGGGTAGGGTTTAAGATAGGGGTTAAGGTAAGAATTTTTCTTTTAAAAGGAATTTAAAAAAAAAATAGAAAAGGGGTATGTTGTGGGGGTGGATTGGGGGAGGAGGTTAGGGGTTATTGGGGTTTGGGTATAAACTTTTTTTTAAAAAAAAAAAAATTTGAGAGCGGTGGGGAGTGGGGGTGGGGGTGGGGTAGGTAAGGAATGGGCTTAAGGTAAGAAATCGAAATAAAAAAGAAATTTAATTTTTAAAAAAAAGTTGATGGGGAGGGCGTATGTCGTATAGAGGAGAGGGTGCAGGGGTAGGGGGAGATGAGAGTTGGGGTAAGATTTACTTTTTTAAGAAAAATAAAATTTACTTAAAATATTTTTTTGGGGAGAATGATCCTCATGATTGGCCTCACTCTTGGAATAAACCAAGATATCATCTATAAATACAATAACAAAAGAGTTGAGATATAGTCGAATACCCGGTTCATCAACTCCATGAATGTGGCAGGGGCATTGGTCAACTCAAAGAACATGACCAAGAAATCATAATGAACATACCATGTTTGAAAAGTTGTCTTTGATATACCCAAAGCTCTAGTCCTCAACTGGTGATAGTAGCGTATACGGGGAAGGGGAGAGGGTATTGACCATGGGGAAAGAATTTTTTTTAATTTTTTTCAAAAAAAATTGAAAAGTTAATTTTTTGGGGAGGGGGTGGGTGTTTAGGTTATGGAGGGGTATGGGGATGAGGTTGTGTGGAGGCAAGAAAACTTTGTATAAAAATTTGTCCAAGAAATAAAAAAAATTATTTAATGGAGGCAGGGTGGAGGTGGAGTAAGCTGGGGGTGTAGTGGAGTTGGGTGACGTAGGGGTGAAGTGGGTGATTTTGAGAGTGGGAGGACACATTGTCTCTTATTTTTCCCACTTTCATTAAGAAAATCATTTTTTAACTAAACGGATTGAAGTGGGAATTAAATTGGGCTCATTTGGAACCAATTTAAAAATAGGAGGGGACTTAATGGGTTGAGAATTACCCAATAGTAAATCTTCTTGAATTAAACCCATTAAATATTGGGTGGGTTGGGTGAGTCAACTCAATTTAGATTCATTTTGAGACCCCTTATTTTGATCTCTACAAACTAAAATATAGATATATAAGTACAAATAATTTCATTAAGATTGTTATTTTTCAGGTACAAAATTTGTATTTACAACATGAACTTCAGTAACAAGTTTAAGAAAAATTTCAAGATAACCAAAAATTTAAAACCATTTTCTAGAAAATAGAAAAACCATCAAGAAAGAGATAAAGATAAAAAGACTCAAGTCCACTGAATTAAAAGTGTGTCCTTAAGGAAATTATTCCCCTCAAATACCTAAAGGTTATGGAATATATCTTCGTAGGAAAAATGAATCATAGCAACAGAATGGTGGTATCTCAAATTTTATAAAACTACGAACGTACTCAACGATTTGCAAATCAAACTTGAGTTTTTAGGAAAAAAGAAGTTTTTTTTACTTCAAAATTTCATTTCAATACCTGAGGAAAAATTAGGTATTTATAGCCTAAAAGTGTTGCATCTGAAAAGAGGCAATGGTTCATACAAAGTTGCAACTTCTTGAAATGACGGGCCCACATACAGACCCATGTGCTCCCGCACATGGCCACATGCGACCGCATATTGCATTTTCCATAAAATTAAAAGTTTAGGGCTAACATGTGTTTGCCTATGTGGACCCATGTGAATCCATACATGGACAATGCACCCACATCTCACATTTTTATCATCAAACAGTGCCTCAAAAAATTTCGTCCCTTCGAGGTACTTTGTGACATGTGTCCTCACATTTTCATGTACATTTGTAAATGGAGAAAAAAGTTTTGTCATATTTTGGATTAAAACATGATTAACTCTCAAGTTTCAAATGAATTTTGTCCAAAAAGATAATCTCTCAATTATTTTTCAAATTCAAAGTCGAAGTCGAAGCCGAGTGAGCCATGACAGCACCAGGCTTCTCTTCTTCTTGCCTCACTATCCATATGAAGGAATGCTTCTTTTTTTAAGCATGAAAAAATTCTTTCCCACATCAATATGGGAAAATACTTCTCCCATAAAGTAAATACACATTTTTACTTTTCCTACACTTTTTTGTCCTCCAATTTCCATTCACTTTCATCACTTATCCAACAGAGAATACCAAGCATAAAAGTATCACTAACCCAACAGAGAATACCAAATATAATAGTTGAGACTATTAATTAGATGAAGAACAACTAAGTAAATATAGAAAATGTGATATCATTTAATACTAAACATTGGATAATCATCAGGACTCCACAGCTGAACAAAATATTTAAAAAATAGCTTACATTATCTAGATATCACTAGTATTAGAAACTTACAATTCATAGTGGGCCATGGGCAATCTTGAGGATAAGAGGTACCGTAGAGGAGTTTCATTTTCTACTTAATTAGAAGTGTGAGTAGGATCGACATGTGTGCTTGATGCCTTTGTTGAATTGATCGAGGGCCTTTTATTCATTACAATTGATGTCCTTTCCACGCGGCTACAATTTAATGGATGTATTTTATACTTTGTCTATTCATTACTGCATTAATTATATGTGGCTTTTATCTCCTTCATTTTTATTCCACTCATCAGATTTTTCTTCCTATTTTCCATCAAAAACTATTGGTCTTCTCCATCTAAAATTCTTCATTGTTGCTGCTCTAATTGTAAGTTATTTGTTTTTTCTTTCTATTTTAATTTTGTCTAGCTTCTTTCTGTTGTTGCATGTTGAAGGTCAACTTTTCTTGGGTTTTGGTTTAATTTGTTGTTGAATTTTTGAATTTCTCTTTTGTGATATTAGTATTTGATCTATGTGTTTATTGAAGATCTTAACAATCTTAGATCATAATTTTCTTTTTAAAAAAGTAAAGTATTCTTTGTGAATTGTTCAACATAATTATGGCCTTCTTGATTTTGTGATTTAGCAGTTGATTGAGAAAGTTAAGCAAAAAGAAGATCAGTTAAGAGTAAACAAAGGAGGATAATTAAGTTAGAATTAGAGTTTGATTAATCAATATATGTGCCTGATGCCTTTGTTCAATTGATCGAGAGTTTTTTGGTCATTTCAATTGATGACCTTTCCACGTGGCTACAATTAATGGGTGGCTTTTATACCTTGCCTATTCATTGCCACATCAACTATATGGGGATTTTATCTCCTTTATTTCCATTCCACTCATCAGATTTTCAACCTATTTTCCATCCAAAATTGTTGGTCTTCTCCATCTACAATTCTATGTTGTTGCTGCTCTAATTGCAAGATATTTGTTTTGTCTTTATGGTTCGATTTTTTCTATCTTCTCTCAGTCGTTTCAAGTTAAAGGTAAACTTTTCTTGGGTTTGGATTTAATTTGTTGTTAAATTTCTGACTTTTTATTTTGTGATTTTAGTTTTATATATGTATTTATTGAATATCTTAACAATCCCAGATCATAATTTTTTTTATTCTTTGTGAATTGTTCAGGATAATTATGGCTTTCTTGATTTTGTGATTTAGCAGTTGATTGAGAAAGTTAAGCAAAGAGAAGATTATTTAAGAGTAAACAAATGAGGATAATTAAGTAAGCATTATAGTTTGATTAAATTTGGAGAAAAGGTCGCTCTATCTTTAAATTTGGAGAAAAGGTCGCTCTATCTAGATAGCTAGCATGTGAGAAGAAGAAGTTTAGTGTAATACCCCGTACCTTTCTTAGCTTAAATTCGTTCGTAGAATGTTAAGGGATAGCCTTCGAAATGAATACTATTTATTTAGTGTGGAATTCTTTAGATTTAGACCTCCCATTGTGTAGAAAATTGAATAAGCTTTCTAATGATATAAGGTTTGCCTAAATCCAATAAC
Source organism: Capsicum annuum (assembly GCF_002878395.1). NCBI lineage: Eukaryota > Viridiplantae > Streptophyta > Magnoliopsida > Solanales > Solanaceae > Capsicum > Capsicum annuum. Next base: position 173,651,248 of record NC_061114.1, on the reverse strand, counting down.
TGAGTAAGAAGTTATGGCTAGTTTAAGTTCCAATCATAAAACACCGTCCTTTCGGTCATTAGCGCGTCACAGAGAAGGTTTAAATGACTATTGTCAAATTCCAGTAGACCTTCGTGATATTGATGCATTGTAGAGAGGTCCAATTTCCCGATTGTCAATATCAAGTGGGACTTCGCGATACTGGCGCGTCGCGCCAGTGGTAAAAATGGCAAACCAAAGGGCTCCGCGATGGTGGTGCACAATGGTGAAAGCTTAGTTCCCATTCGTCCATTTTCTAGTGAGCCACCATGATAGTGGTGTGTCGCAGTATCCACCCAGTTCGCCAAAAAAGTTCATTTTTCCAGTTTCATCTAAAAGATTAAAGGGGTATTTTGGTAATTTACTCAGCCCTAATCCGTCTTAAATAATAAATTGAACCTCTCCAAAGTACTTTACATCCACTTTTCATCAAATCTCTCTCAAGAAAAACCCTAGATCATCAAACTTTCTCCCCAAGAAATTCAAATTCCTCCATTAATTCTCCAAAGAAATTCAAGATTGAGGAACACAAGAACTCTTAGAATTCATCTTCAAAGCATTTATTGGAATCCAAGATTTAAGCTTTTCATCAAAGATCATCAATTAAGGTATGTTGGGTTATGAACAAGGACAATCCTTTCGTCCTTGTGCCCAAAATTTATTTTAAATTCAAAATTACTGAATTTTATATGTTTTCCCATGAAATTCAAGTTAGGGTTTACACCCATCATTTTTATTTTCAAGTTTATAATATTTTCTATGATTTAAAAGTTGAATTCCATGATTATGCTCATATTTCCCTGCATATTGCTGAAATTTCCAGATTTTGAGTTGTCTTATCCATATTTACATTATCAAGCATGATTATTATGATAGATTTAACATGGGATTGGCGCATGGGTTATTTATTCCAAGATTTAGTATTATTACTTCAAGAAAGATGATGCTTTAAGCATCTTATGAGCAGATTATTTATTGTTTTTCAGTAAAGCTTTGATCTTTCGATCACTGGTTTAGCTTTGGAATCCATTTTACAGATTATTACAATTTACAAAACTTAGATTAGCTTTATTTACTGATTTACTTATATATATGCATAATTGGTTTTCCATATGAACCCTTATGCTAGTTTTAAAAGTGGATTTCCAATGGTTTGAGCATACAAATTTAAGAGGGAGTAGTATTTAGCACCGAACGGAAAGTGTGGAATTAGCGTGCCCTATCTTCCACAGAACTACGTAGCCAGCGTAGGTACAGATTATCAGATTATTCCCATTTCTATATGGATGACAGATTCAGCTTGTGATCGATCACATTAATTAGGTTATACTCACTGGCAAGAGTATGATACCTCTCCCCAATATGAGGTTTCTTTCTTAGAAGGTCAAGATGTTGGACTCCATGTAGCTCACATGGTTTATGTCGGTTAAGATAACCTCTTTTACAGATAAGCTTTTGAAAAAGTATTTCCCTAACAGTAAAGATTTTCAGAATAAGTTTTCAGATTTCACTTAGCCTATTTGATTTGAGATTAAGAACAGAATGCATATTTCAGAACTAACAAGATTTACAGTATATGCTTTATTATTTATGATTTTTCATCTTCAGATTTCAGATTTACTCAAGCCTATGTGAGTTATTTACATTTAGCATGCCTGATTTTATATCTTGTGATGATATTGCTCACTTATTGCATTCACCCCAATATACTCAAAACATCATCAAAGTACTGATCCATAGATATGTCTATGTGCTACATTGTCTCATAATGTAGGTTCAGGTGCTCAGCTGCAACAGCGCGAGTGATTTTCGAGCATCTCATTTACATCTCTACAGTTGGTGAGTCCTCATAGTTAGGGGACTTAGCTATTCATATTTTTAGTTTATTAATAGAGGTTTCTATATTCATTTAAGACAGTTTGAGTCAGCAGGGGCCTGTCCCAGTGTCTCTCTAGATTCAGTAAGTAGAGGCTTGTAGGACTACTAGATTTAGTTTTAGACATTTGATTCAGTATTCAGAATCCTTCAGTATTGTTTTACCAAAACTTTTAGTATATTTTAGATAATATTTCCGCATATATTATGATTTTATATTCATATCTCCTATTTTGAGATCCAGACTTAGTAGAAGGTAGCTAGGTATTTGTAGTTTAGAGCACCGTGTGGCATCTCGGGATCTCAAATTTTGGGGCATTACGAACTTGGTATCAGAGCCTAAGGTTTACAGAGTCCTAGGAATTTAGACAAGTCGCGTTACGTAGAGACTTGATCATCGGTGGGAAGTGCACCACATCTATGAGCAAGAGGCTATGGAGCATTTTATGAAATCATCTCTTCTTTCATTATCTATCGTGCATTCAGTGTCTCTATCTGCTTCTAACTCATGCTTTTATGTGATAGTTGAAAATGCCTCCTAGTCGAGTTAACGCCCGTAGAAACTATAATCAGCCACCTCATCCCATAGATACTTTGAATGAGAATGTGTCATATGCAGAGTTTTGGGTTGCCTTTCAGACACTAGCCCAAGTTGTGATAGCTAATGTTCAGGGTAACTGTCAGGTTGCAACCCCACTTCCGTAAGATGGAAACTTAGCCGCAGCCAGAATTTGAGATTTTATGAAAATGAACCCGGCAGAATTCTTTGGGTTGAAGGCATGTGAGGACCCACAGTTGTATATAGATGAGGGGAGAATGCAACTCCCATGACTTGGCAGATATTTTAGGATGTGTTCTTAGACAAGTTCTTCCCACGTAAGATGAGGGAAGCTAAGATAGAAGATTTCATGAACCTGAGGTAAGGCTCAATGACAGTGAAGGAGTATAACCTCAAGTTCAACCAGTTGTCTAAGTATGCCCCTGAACAGATGGTTGACCCTAGGTCAGGCATAAGTAAGTTTATAACCGGTGTGTCTGGGTTGGTAGTTAAGGAGTGTAGGACTGCTATGCTCATCGAAGATATGGATCTTCCTAGATTGATATGCATGCTTAGCAGATTAAGGTAGAGAAGATAAACGAAAGAGAGAGAGAGTAATAAGAGGGCTAAAATAGGGCAGTTTGATCATGGTCAGAATAGGTCTGGAGGAGGAAACCGTTCGTAGTTTCAGAATCGTTCATCTATGCCTGCACCATCTTCAACCAGTGCTCCTGCACCTAGAACCAGACAAGAATAGTGGGGGTAAGTCTTCTATGTCCAGATCTCATAATAGCATGATTAATAGGCCAAGTTACCCTCAATGTGCTAGGTGCGGTAAGAATCATCCTGGGGGGTATTTACCTAGTCGAAGAGGTTGCTATGGTTGCGGCCAGCTGGGCCATGGAATCAAAGAGTGTCCGCATACTAGGCAGGAAAATAAGGATATTTGTCCTCATACTCAAGCTAATAGTGCACTAGTTTCTCTAGGTCGCTGTAACAGCCCGATTTTCTGAACTGAAATCCTACACGGTGCTCATGACCCCGAAAGACCACAAGCTAACCCATGACTGATATATATACCTGTATACTGTATAAAATATTGAAAAATGCAGGAACATGTACTGAACGGCCATAAGGTTCAAATCTGAATAAACATCTGATAAGAACAATGTCTAAAAATGGTATAATAATACCAAAAAAAATTTGAAATAACTGTCTGGCATGCTATAGTCTGAAAGCCTCTAAACTGTCTGAATAAGGAGTTGATGGGACATGTTCTTAACCAACTCCATCTACTAAAATAAATAAGTACTGAAAGAATAAACTAATCAAATACTATTATCCTCGAATAATGAGAACTCACTGCTAACTCTGTCAGCTGAAATCTGAAATGCTACTGATGCTCTGGAGCTCATGCTTCTAAACTGATGGTATAAGAAACCATAGCGCAAATACATCAGTACTTTGAATGTACTGATATACAAGTGAGGTAGGCTAAATGCAAAGGGTTATATGCATGAACAATGCTGACTGATATGAACGTGAGAATACATACATACATAAGTGATTGTAACTAAACTCACGGTGATACTGACTACGAAGTCTGAATATTAACAACATGAGCTTACTAATACTAAGATACTGATTGATTGAGTTTACTGATATTGATATGTAAGTCACTAATAAGTAGGAAACTGATACTGTATTATTGAATACTGAAGAACTGAAACTATATTACTGATACATGAATAATTATTTTTGACAGTTCTGATTATGAAGAACTGGCCTGGTTGACTATATCTGATAGTCTAATTATAAATAATTAATCTTATTGATTGTATCTGACAGCTATGAATATGAAGAACTAATATACTTGACTGTATCTAATAGTCCTAAATGTGAGTACTGATAATATGAGTTCTGATAACTGATAATATTAGTGACTGTATCTGACAGTCCTAAATCTAATAGAACTAACTGATTTTTATACTGTATCTGAGTAAATTGTATCTGACAGTCATGAAATATGAAGAACTATCTGAGTTTGTTTTACTGAGACTGAGAAAAAAACTGAAACTGAGACTGTGGAAAGTAGCCATCTAACCTTCATACCCCGAATCTAAACTGGTAGGGTCCAACATATAACCTCAGCTAGAAGGGTGTCAATACCGTGCCACAAATAGAGACAACATGTGAGTAAACCCTATTCTGTTTGGGAGCTCTTTCTGTCCTCCCTTGCTATCAGGTAAACTCAAATGAGATGCATTAGCCCTATGTGTAGGGACATCTCAACCTATGCTGTCTACTTAGTTTTGGAACTTAGGGATTTCTTCTAGGGATCTCAATCCTATCTAGCGGGTGAGTCCCCATCCCTAGCCTCACTCGGTGCTGAATCCTACTCCCAACTGAAAGATACTGAACTGATTAGATGAGTTGAACTGATTAACTAAACTGAAGTGATTAGAGGAACTGATGTTAGTGGGATTGTTTAGCGGAGCTAAACTGAGTTTACTAAGTTCCGTTGACTGGCGGAATGTACTGATGTTTGAGGATTGACTGAGAGTATTGTAGTTATTAATATTTTACTTAGAATACTGCTGAATTCTACTTTCTATCTGAATAAGGATGAACTTTACTAGCTGATGAGGTTACTGAGGTTCTAAACTGAATACTTACTGAGACATGATAACTAGCTGAGATTACTAAACTACTGAGACTACTGAGATTTCTGAGTTTTCCTGAGTCACATGACTGACTAAATTCTATAGATCATGGCTTGACTGAGAGTATCGTGATAACATGACATGAATGTAGGCACACAACTATATTTTTTGGGTACGAGTACCCCCAGGACTCGATAGAAGGAAACTGGCAAACATGAATTTCTTGAATGCATGACCAACATCAACAATCCATAATATCATAACTTGGGAAATTTCATGAAGCACATGGTTATCATACATATTTTACATAAGTAGGATTCTTGCAAGTAACTATAACATAATCTCATAAGACTAGTTCATGAATAATCCAAAAACATTTACAAGACACAATATCAACATGAAAATCATTGGAACATAGGGGCATATCATGAATCCTTCACTTATTCATAATTTAGCTATATTGCATGATATCTAGTTTCTTAGGTATTTCATCAAGCACCTTACATGCACAATTTTGGGCATAGGTATATTTATCAACATAACAATATTAATCCATCCAAAATTCATGGGTTACAACTATCCTACTCAGATGCTTCATGAAAATATATCATGATACAACCTTGAACTCAAACAATAATCATCAACATGAATATAACTATAACACAACAAGAAAATCACAATTTATAATTTAAAACATGATTCTTGAGCTCCATAGATGAAAGGGATCCATGGATGAACACTGCGCATACCTTAAAGCTTGATCTTGGAAGAGATCTAATGTTTCTTGAAGGTTCTTGAAGAAATCCTTAGGCTTGCCCTTGATTTTTCTTGACTAGGGTTTAACCCATTTTGGAGAGAATGTTCTTATTCTTGAGAAGATAATCTTGAGAGAAAACCCTAATCTTGTGGTTGAGAGTGTATGAGAGAATTTTTGAGATGTTTAACTGAAGAAAAATAGGAGAAAGTTACGTCTCTTAAGGGTTTTAAGTCGTGGGAAGCGAAGTAAAAGACCAAAATACCCTTACAAAACCACTTCCTAATTGCTGAATTTATCAGTTGACGACTAAGGCTGATAAGCCGTCAAATCCTTGATAGCCCATCAGCCCAGGTCTTCACCTAGGATCTGGAACTTTTGGGTTTCTTCCCAGGCCTGACGATATTCGTGATAATCCATCAGACTTGTGATAAGTTATCACAAAATGTTGTTACTCAATTTTCCAGCCTGACATGCTGTAGTAAAATGGGCATAACCCTTTGCTCCGATATTGGATTTAGGAAAAATTAGTATCGTTCGAAAGATAATTGAATTATCTATCTTTTCATATGTCATGATCTCAATTATTCATAGTATAACGAGATATATTCTCATTTAAAGTTGACTATAGTAATATCCTTCCTAAGAATTTAATCGATAAGGAATGTTTTGATTCGTCTGATAGATGGGAGTTATTTGAAGACTTAATATACATCTAACTTGCTCATAAAACTATGAAATAATCATGATGTACTATGCATGAGGTTGAAACATGGCGCTAATATTGGTTTGGACTTTTCGAGGTATTACAATATCTCCTCCTTTGGAACATTCGTTCTCGAATGAGATTGACTGAGATGGAAGAAAAGATCAACTGAAGTACGTATAATACATACACAACTAAAATATGGTTTCAGGACTAACATGACTGATAAGCTGAATACATCATACTGAACATGCATATCTGATACATGAGTACTGATTCATAAATGCATGACTGAGTGTTCTGATGAACTGAGTTTCTTATAATAAAAATACATATCTGATGCCTAATTTTATGACTGACATGATACATGAATGCATGACTAAAAGTACTGGTAAGGTGATCACGCATATCTAATGTGTGAATACATAACTGAACTGACTCATGAATACGCGACTAAATATGTAATGGTAAAGATACCATGTTTGAACTGAAAACTGAGCATGAAACTGAATACCAAGTTTGTTACTAAAATCTGAACATGAGAATGAGTAAATTTAAGGAAGACTGTTACCTTGAACTAAAAATACCGATGAGTCTGAGACTAATTACTCAATATGCATGAGCAGAAACATGAGAACATAACTGAGTCTGGAGCGTGATACATGAACTGAACTGAGCTGTAATACATAGCATGCAACTGAGGTTGGATCTTAAGTTTCAACTTATGAGCATCCCCTAATCCATACTGTATTCATTATATAAAGAGAGAGTGGAATACTTATGTTATGAAAGTTCGGGGAATCATAGCATATTTTCCCCTTGGGACACTAGGTCCCTCACAGACTACTGACTTGGTTGAGCTACTGAGGGAAGCTGAGGCGATGCGTAAGGCACCTGGAAACTGAATCACGACTGATTATCTTAGATCTGAAATTAAGGCATGACACATGAACTGAGCTGATTACTGAGCTGAAGCATACATTATAACTAAGACTGTAACTGAGATGGCAACTGAGTTATGATAGTCGCATAATGAAGGTTGTCATAAGTCAAGGATCTGAATATACAGTCACACTCTAATTTTTTTTCCTGATTTCTAAGTACTACCTTTTCTAGTCATGTATTTGCATATTAGCATGACATTCAAGCCTATCTCCATAATTACACCTTCGTGTAAAATAGGCATACAACAATCTTCTCTTAACATGTATCATTTACACTTTCACTTATCTAAGCAACTAATCATCACTACACTGAATAGATACTGCCTGAATTTGACATATGAATGAAACTTAAGAAATAGAATATCAATAATATGGATTTACCAAAAAGGTCTAAACTAAGGATATATATGACATAGTCTGGACTTATCTTATCAGTGGAGGCATAGCATGAGTCATGGAAACTGAGTATATTGGGGAGCATGATATGTGTACATGAGTCATGAACTGCATGACCTGAGTCTGAAATTTCTGAGTTCATGGAACATGATTTATAAAACTGAGTGATCTAGAACTGAACTCCCTATACTAGGAACTGAAAGTGCACATGATTATATGGAATGCGTGTGAACATAAGCTATATTCATGGAATATGACTTGTACTATTGAGGGCGTTAGAACTCGTCCTGCTAGGAATTAGACATGCACACGATTCTATGGGAAGTATGTAAAACGTGCGTAGGTAAGGTGATAACTGTGGTATAAAACAATTGCACCATGCTAAGAGTAGGTCGGGAATCATCTCCCCTTAGTGATTATCTACACATACTAAATCTATAACTAGAATCTGAAGGCTTAATATTTCTGACCCCGTGGTTTAACTGCTGTGTAAATTTTCTAAAGAAAAGAAACTCATGAATCTGAAGAAGCGTGAACATGTAAATGAGAGATCTATAACTTACTAGTGACTGCATTATAAGGACTTTCCCGATTCTGCTGGGAACGAAGTGCATAGAGTATTCTTGGGCATTGCCCACTGATAGAGATGAAATTGGCACCCAGCTGATCCGGGCGACCGAACTAAAGTGAAGAACGGAGATGACTCTAATAGCCTGACTGGGGACAATCCCTGACTCTGTGGCCTAGCTTTCCATAGCCAAAACACACACCATTGCCAGCCTTACACACACCCTTCTGATGCTTACCACAAGTCTAAAAAAGGGGATGAGTAAGAACTTTGCTCTCACTACCCCCTGACCTCGGCTGAGAAAGATTGTAACTACCTGTTCTAACCCTCTTATTTTCTATCTCTTTCTTTTAAGCTTATGCTCCTCAATCTTTTAAGCATAGACCATCATCCTAGACAGGTCCATATCACTAATCAACATCGCAGTCCAGCACTCTCTAACCACTCTACCTGATACCCCAGACACAAACTTATGCATTCTAGACCTACTTTCTGCCACTACATGGGGAGCATACCTGGCTAATTGGGTGAACTTAAGGGAGTATTCTTTCACGCTCATCGTACCTTACCTAAGATTGATGAACTCTAACACTTTAGCCTCCTTCTGCTTTATGGGAAAGAACCTATCTAAGAAAGCAGTAGCGAAATCTTCCCACTCTATAGGATCTGTATCTGTACCCCTGTCAACCTTCCACTATTTAAACCACGTATGGGCTACATCTTGTAGCTGATAGGTGGCTAGCTCTACACTCTCACTCAAAGTCACTCCCATGATATTTGTGACTTTCTAAACCTGATCGAGGAACTCCTGTGGATCCTTTTCGGGCTTAGAGCCAGTGAAAAGGGAGGATTCATTTGGGTGAAGTCCCAAATCCTAGCTGCAGCAGCATTGGCCTCTGGGTCAGCTGGAACAACAGCTGGTCGTTCATTCTGAGCTGTGACTAAACTATCTAGAGTAGTGAATGCAGTCCAGAATTCTCTATGAGAAACGTGTTCATCCAGGGAATCTGCTTGGACGGGTTGAGGTGCTGACTGATTTTTGGTTCTTCTTTTGCTAGTCCTTTCTGAAGATATGTTCTATAAATAAAAGGAAGAAGCAAATTAGACTGAGAGCTTATTAAAGTTTTTGCTCACTGGCACGACACGAATACTGAAATAAGGGAAACTATTCCTAAAAAATCTCATAGCCTCCTGCACATAAGTGTGGTGGACAACACACCCATGTACAAGACTCTACTAGATGTGGCTTTCAGACTTTCTAGGACTCTATTGAACCTTTGGCTCTGATCCCAAGTTTGTAACGCCCTAATTTTCTAAACCAAAAAGCTACACGATGCTCATGACCCTGAAGGACCACAAGATAACCCATGACTGATATCTGTACCTATATACTGCATAAAATACTGAAAAATATGGAAACATATACTGAATGGACATAAGGTTCAAATCTGAATAAATATCTGATAAGAACAATGTTTGAAAATGGTATAACAATACCAAAACAAGTCTAAAATAACTGCCTGACATGCAATAGTCTGAAAGCCTCTAAACTATCTGAATAAGGAGTTGATGTGACATGTCCCCAACTAACTCCATCTACTGAAATAAATAAGTACTGAAAGAATGAACTAATCAAATACTATTATCCTCGAATGATGAGGACTCACTGCTAACTCTATCTGCTGAAATCTGACATACTACTAATACTCTGGAGCTCGTGCTTCTAAACTTATGGTATAAGACACCATAGCATAAATATGTCAGTACTTTGAATGTACTGGTATGAAAGTGAGGTAGGCTAAATGTAAAGGGTTATATGCATGAATAATGCTGACTGATATGAACGTGAGAATACATACATACATAAGTGACTGTAACTAAACTCGCGGTGATACTAACTACAAAGTCTGAATATTAACAACATGAGCTTACTGATACTGAGATACTGATTGATTGAGTTTACTGAGATTGATATGTAAGTCACTAATAAGTAGAGAACTGATACTATATTGTTGAATATTGAAGGACTGAAACTATATTACTGATACATGAATAACTATTTTTGACAGTTTTGATTATGAAGAACTGGCCTGGTTGACTGTATCTAATAGTCTAATTATAAAAAATTAATTTTATTAACTGTATCTGACAACTATAAATATGAAGAACTAATATTCTTGACCGTATCTGACAGTCCTGAATGTGAATACTGATAATATAAGTTCTGATAACTGATAACATTAGTGACTGTATCTGACAGTCCAAAATCTGATGGAACTAACTGAGTTCCATACTATATCTAAGTTAATTATATCTAACAGTTATGAAATCTGAAGAACTATTTGAGTTCTTTTACTGAGACTGAGAATGAGACTAAAACTAAGACTGTGGGAAGTAGCCATTTAATCGACATGCCCCAAATCTGAACTGGTGTGGTCAAACCTATAACCCTAGATAGAAGGGTGTCAATATCGTGCCACGAGTAAAGATAACATATGAGTAAACCCTATTCTGTTTGGGAGCTCTTTCCGTCTGCCCTTGCTATCAGGTAAACTTAAATGAGATGCATTAGCCCTATGTGTAGGGACATCTCAACCTACGCTGGCTACATAGTTTTAGAACTTAAGGATTCCTTCTATGGATCTCAGTTCTAGCTAGAGGGTGAGTCCCCATCCCTAGGCTCACTCGGTGCTGAATCCTACTCCCAATTAAAAGACACTGAACTGATTAGCTGAGATGAACTGATAAACAGAATTGAAGTGATTAGCTGAAATGATGTTAGTGGGATTTTTTAGCGGAGCTAAATTGAGTTTACTAAGTTTTGTTGACTGACGAAATATACTGATGTCTAAGGATTGACTGAGAGTACGGTAGTTATTGAGATTTTACTTAGAATAATGCTGAATTCTACTTTCTATCTGAATAAGGATGAACTTTACTAGCTGATAAGGTTACTGAGGTTCTGAACTAAATACTTATTGAGACATGGTAACTAGCTGAGATTACTGAGATTACTCAACTAATAAGACTACTAAGATTTTTGAGTTTTGTTGAGTCACATGACTGACTGAATTCTATGGATCATGGCTTGACTGAGAGTATCATGATAACATGGCTAGTTAGATTGCATGAAGTTCTTTTGTCTATCATCTCAGATAGGGGTACTCAGTTTACTTCCCAATTTTGGAGATCTTTTCAAAAGGGCCTTGGTACCTAAGTTCATCTTAGTTCAGCTTTCCATCCTCAGACAGATGGTCAAGTAGAGTAGACCATCCAAACTCTAGAAGTTATGTTGAGGGCATATGCTCTTGATTTCAAAGGTAGTTGGGATGAGAATTTGCCACTGATTGAGTTCGCATATAATAATAGTTACCATTCTAGCATACAAATGGCCCCGTTTAAGGCTCTTTATAAGAGAAGATGTAGATCACCCATAAGTTGGTTTGAAGTGGGTGAGGCCTCTTTTCTTAGGCCCGATGCAGTGTTTGAAGATATGTAGAAAGTTAAATTGATTAGAGAAAGATTGAAAATAGCTCAAAGTCATCAGAAATTCTATGTAGATATGAGAAGAAGGGACCTTGAGTTTGAGGTTGGTGATTCAGTGTATCTGAAGATTTGGCCTATGAAAGGGGTGAAGAGATTTGGCAAGAAGGGAAAACTTAGTCCCTGGTATATTGGCCCTTATAGAATTATGAGTCGGGTTGGGAAAGTAGCTTATGAGCTTGATTTGCCGCCAGACTTATCAGTCGTTCATCATGTATTCCATATCTCTATACTTAAGAAGTACATCGGTGACTCCACCGTTGTAGTTCCTTTAGAAAGATCAGATATTCAGAACAATATTTCTTACGAAGAGACTTCAGTTGAGATTTTAGATCATCAGATCTGTAGACTGAGTAACAAAGAAGTTCCCTTGGTCAAAGTTCTTTGACGAAATCAATCTGTTGAGGGTGCCACTTGGGAAGCAGAAGCAGATATGCGAGCCAAGTACACTCACCTCTTCTTCGTAAACTCAGATTTAGCCAAAGGTAATACTCTCCCTTGATATAGTTCTTTTCTAATCATATATTCAGCTATATAGTTGTCCTCAGTAAGTTCATGCACTCACAGAATTACTCAGAAGCTTAGAATGATTTAGATTCAGTTGCTCAGTTTATTTCAGTAGTGCATGATAGCTTATAGTCTCATATTTCCTCAATATTCTTAGTCTAACTAGCAACATTCAAGGATGAATGTTTCCAAGGGGGAGATATTGTAATACCCTGTACTTTTCTTAGCTTAAATTCGTCCCTAGAATATTAAGGGATAGCTTCTGAAATGAATACTATTTATTTAGTGTAGAATTCTTTAGATTTAGACCTCCTATTGTGTGGAAAATTGAATAAGCTTTCCAACGATATAAGATTCGCCTAAATTTGATAGCCGAGTAAAAAGTTATGACTTCTTTAAGCTCCAGACGAAAAACACCATCATTTCAGTCATTAGCACATCGCGGAGAAGGTTTAAATGACGATTGCCAAATTCCAGTGGACCTCTATAATATTTCCACATTCCAGTGGACCTCTAGAAATTGAGAGGGCCAATTTCTCGATTGTCAATTTCTAGTGGGACTTTACGATACTGGCGCGTCGCGCCAATGGTCAAAATGGCAAACCAAAGGGCTCCGTGATGGTGGCGCATCGCGGTGAAAGCCCAGTTCCCATTCGTCCATTTTCTAGCGAGCCACCGTGAAAGTGGCGCATCGCGGTGGCCACCCAGTTCACAAAAAGGTTCATTTTTCCAGTTCCGTCTAAAAGATAAAAAAAAAGGTATTTTGGTAATTTGCTCAGCCCCAAACTATCTTAAACAATGAATTAAACCCCTCCAAAGCACTTTACATCCATTTTTCATCAAATCTCTCTCAAGCAAAACCCTAGCTCATCAAATTTTCTCTCCAAGAAATTCAAATTCCTCCATTAATTCTCCAAGGAAATTCAAGATTGAGGAACACGAGAACTCTTAGAATTCATCTTCAAAGCATTTATTGGAATCCAAGATTCAAGCTTTTCATCAAAGATCATCAATTAAGGTATGTTGGGTTATGAACAAGGACAATCCTTTCGTCCTTGTGTCCAAAATTTATTTTAAATTCAAACTTACTGAATTTTATATGATTTCTCATGAAATTCAAGTTAGGGTTTACACCCATCATTGTTATTTTCAAGTTTATGATATTTTCAATGATTTAAAAGTTGAATTCCATGATTATGTTCATATTTTCATGCATATTGCTGAAATTTCCAGATTTTGAGTTTTCTTATCCATATTTACATTATCAAGCATGATTATTATGATAGATTTAACATGAGATTGACACATGGGTTATTTATCCCAAGATTTAGTATTATTACTTCAAGAAAGATGATGCTTTAAGCATCTTATGAGAAGATTATTTATAGTTTTTCACTACAACTTTGATTTTTTTATCACTGGTTTAGCTTTGGATTCCACTTTATAGATTATTACATTTTACAGAACTCATATTAGCTTTATTTACGGATTTAATCATATAAATGCATAATTGGTTTCTATATAAACCCTTATGCTAGTTTTAAAAGTGGATTTTCAATGGTTTGAGCATACAGATTTAAGAGGGAGTAGTATTTAGCACCGAGCTGGAAGTGTGGGATTAGCATACCCTATCTTCTGCAGAACTACGTAGCCAAAGTAGGTACAAATTATCAGATTATTTTCATTTTTATATGGATGACAAATTTATCTTCTGATCGATCACATGGATTAGGTTATACTCCCTGGCAAAAGTATGACACCTCTCCCCAACGTGAGGTTTCTTCCTTAAGAGGTCAAAATGTTGGACTCCATGTAGCTCACATGGTTTATATCGGTTAAGAGAACCTCCCTTACAGATAAGCTTTTGAAAAAGTATTTCCCTAACAGTAAAGATTTTCAGAATAAGTTTTCAGATTTCACTTAGCCTATATGATTTGAGATTAAGAATAGAATGCAGATTTCAGAACTAAGTGTAATGGCTCACAAGATTTACAGTATATGCTTTATTATTAATGATTTGTGGTCTTCAGATTTCAGATTTACTCAAGCCTATGTGAGTCTTTTACATTTAACATGCCTGATTTTATAACTTGTGATGATATTGCTCACTTATTGCATTCACCCCTATTACTCAATACATCATCAAAGTACTGATCCACATGTGTCTATGTGCTACATTGTCTCATAATGTAGGTTCAGGTGCTTAGCCACAGAAGTGCGAGTGATGTTAGAGCATCTCATCTACATCTTTGCAGTTGGTGAGTCATCATAGTTCGGGGACTTAGCTATTCATATTTTCAGTTTATTAATAGAGGTTTCCGTATTCATTTCAGACAGTTTGAGTCAGCTAGGGCCTGTCCCAGTGACTCTCTAGATTCAGTTAGTAGAGGCTTGTAGGACTACTAGATTTAGTTTTAGACATTTGAATCAGTATTCAGAATCCTTCAGTATTGTTTTACCAAAACCTTTAGTATGTTTCAAATAAGATTTCCGCATATATTATGAATTTACATTCATATCTCCTATTTTGAGATTCAGACTTAATAGAAGGCCGCCAGAGTTAGCTCAGGACTACTTGTAGTTTGGAGCATCGTGTGGTGTCCCGGGAGCTTAGATTTTGGGGCGTTACATTTAGTTTCTTGCCATAATACAGTCGGCAACTATTCTAAGATCTTTCTAATTCACAAATAGCAAAAGGAGCAAGCTGAGAGTAAAAAAGAGACTGATATTTGGCGTTTTTAAATTGAATACAAACATCTATGTCTATGAATAGACATTTGATGTCAAGTTTTATAATGTACAAGGGCTCCCGCAAAGTAACAAAGTGACTTTGCTTTTGCTGAAGTAGCAAAATTAATTTGCTATTTGTTGTCGACGATATTTTGACAACATCTTTTACAATTATCGCAAACCTTAGGAATGGTTTTGGCCAAACTTCTCGACTAAATCCACGGGAAACAAACATCCTGTTGCTTTTTCCTTAATTTATAAGTTGGAAGTCTTTATTGGATATGTATGTAGAATATGACAGAGGTAGCAATTGAACTTTCTCAATAGTAGGCTTTTTAATAAATTCGCTTTAGATAGTTGCTTCATGTTTGCTTCAGTTTTATATGTTCTTTGTGTGTTAGTATTACGGAATATCGAGCTTCTTCTTCATTATCCTGCAAGTAGTCTTAGCCTAACTATACATCTTCGCCAGTTCAAGACACCTATATGGTAGCATAGTGCACTAAGCTCCTGCTAGGCGTGGAGTCCTAGAAAGCGTCGAACCATAAAGGTCTATTGTACACAATATTTATACTAACAATGCAACATGGTAAAAATTTTACCAGTTACGTCGAGGTTATCTTTCATGTTCTAAGACAAATAAAAGCTAAAGAAACAACCAAGGAAGAAAACCCACAAGAGCTAATACCGGCCTCTGAAACACAGAGTGAATAAAGGAAAAAGTTAAGAAAAACATACATGGTACCTAAATATACATAATACAAATGAAAAGCCAGATGTCAGTACCATTGTACATGGATAAGGCAATAGATAAGAAAGAAAAAATAAGTGTTTTCACTCCTTCACACTGCCCAAAAAATTAAGAGAAAAACACAGTATAGAACTTTGTAAATATCCTCTTTGGTGCATCAACTGTACAGAATCATAACCAATATATATTTAAATTAGAACCAATAGTTTAAACTCAAAATATAAACTCTTTAAACATGAATTATAAAAGATACTTAAAAGATTATTTAGTACTTTTGTTGATCCTCTTGGGAATGACTCCGCAGACGGACAGACAATAACATGACAAAATTCAATTTTTACAGATAAAAAAAAAATATTTACACTAATTAACATAAAAGTCAACGTAGACATTGTAATTAACATAGAATGCATCTTTTTCTCATCCAAAAACATAACGACCACCATCATGAACTACTTGTGAAACTAAGCCCATTAATCGAGTAAAAGATCTCAGGAGGAAAAATGGTCGAGCCAGAATAGTTAAACCAGTAACCAACACGCCAAAAATCTTTCTTGAATTTATAAAGACAAGAGTCCAAGAGATAAAGAAGTAGAGTAAAACAGAAGAGTCCAAAAGATACAAAAAATATATTGTGAAGTTTTAAGAATTTTATATAAATTATACAGTAATGTATGTGTATGTGTATAATTGTAACAGATATTGCATGTTCTGATTCATGACTTGTTAATATCGGAGATTGCATGTTTTGTTGGTTCATGACTTTAGAGTGTGCTGGGAGCATGTTAAATTGCCTCTCCACTTTTTCTGAGTTAGTGGTACGGACTGCGTACATGTTAGTATGTTACCCTCCTCAGACCCCCATTATGTGAGAATATATTGGGTATGTTGTTGTTATTGGGAGCATGTTAAATGAGGTAAATGATTGGTGCATGACTATTTGACTAACTTGTAGCTATAATACATGATTTTAAGTGTTTTAAAGTGTTAAGTCGATTAGAAGACTTCATATCGATTTATGACATGCTTTTTTCGGTATTCAAGACATTTATTTATATTTTCATATTAGTAAATAGAAAAAAAAGAAGACTCAAGGGTGACAGTTTTATGAATATAGTTGGGCTATTAAAGTTGATGTTAACAGAGAGATATATGTTAGAGTTAGAGTTAGAATAGATATATGTTAGAGTTATTAGAATTAAAATTAGATTTAGAGTTAAAAAATTTACCTACAAAATTATTAAATTAATTATGCGAAGACCATTTAAAAATAGAGAAGCTTTTAGAAAAATTAAAGAATCTTTAATTAGTAATTATTCAGAATATATAAGTCTAAATAAAATAAAAGAAAATCCACAAAAATTAGCCTACTTAATTACATTAATATCTAGTATTGAATCAAAATTAATAACACATTTAAAATCCAGAAGAATGAAACACATACCACCTAATTATGATAAAATTAGATTTAGATATCCACCAAGATATTATAAATATAATTTAAAATGAATAAAGTACAACAATACAAAGAATTAAAACAAATTATCTCTGAAAAACGTAAAGAATTAAAAATAAGAATAAAAAGACTACATTATAATATATTTGCCGGAGTTAGTAAAAATTCAATAGATACACAAAAAGATGAAATATCAAAATTAGAATCACAAATAGATAGTTTAGAATATGTATATCAACATGACCTATTCACAATAAAATGAATAAAGAAGAATTTATAATAGATGAAAAAATATATGAAAACTACGAAGGATCAAAAATAAAAATAGTATTTTCTAATCTAGGATGAAGATATAAGAAAATAGGTGAACATTTATATCTAATGTTAGAAAAAGAAGAATTAAAATTAGAAGATAAATTAACAGCAATGGTAAGAATAGAAAAAGAAAATGAAGAGATAGATAGGAAAAAAGAAATAGAAAAAATAAAACAACAAACTACAGAAGAAATACGAAAAATAGTAGGATTGCTGAATTAGAAAAAGAACTACAAATATTAAAAGAATTGTATGAACAAAGACAAAAAGAAAAAGAAGAAAAAGATAGAGAACAGAAATTACTGAACGAGATAAATCAATTTAAGGAAAAATTAAAGATAAAAAACGAAGGATTAGAAATAAATAATATAGATATTGAAGAGACAGATAATTATGATTCCGAAGATAGTGAAACATATACAGAAATATTAACAAATACAAAAAATCTAGAAATCAATGAAAACCAAAAAGAAATTAATGAGGAAAACTTAGAAAATACCCACACAGAAATAAATACTCTTGATAAAAAAAGAAAATGAAAATATAATACCTAAAACAACAGAAATAAGAAAACCTATATATTATAAGAATAAGTTTAAAAAATATAATGAATATGACAAATGGATACCAAAACAAATAATTAATAAAAATTATAATTTTTTAGATCTAGACTGTGTAATAGATACAGAAAAAACAATACAATTATGGATAGGATATATGACAAAACAATTATTAGATAATAATATAAATATCACAGATGCACCGGAATATATAGAAAAAACCCTAATAGGATCAGTAAAACTATGGTTTGCAAATTTAACTGAAAATAGCAAAAAAGTACTAAGAACTAATAAACCTATAGAAGGAACATCATCAACAACAACTAAACTAACACCTATAGAATTATTAAAAAAATATGAAACAGCTATAAAAGATGAATTTGGTAGTACGACAACAATCGAAGAAGAACAAAATGAAGAAAAGATACAAATAGAAATTTAATGTTAAAATTAGCAATATGTAATATGTGTTATATAGATGAATATACTTGCGCATTTAAAGAATATTATTACAAAGGAGCATATAGTATAGAAGAAAGTAAAGAAATAAGAAAATTATATTTTAATAAATTACCCGAGCCATTTAGTTCGAAAATAATAAAAAGTTGGGAAGAAGGGAAAATAGTAGATACGTTAGGAGCAAGAATAAAATATTTACAACAATGGTATAGAAACTTATGTGAAAAATATAGAGAAGAATTAAAAATGAAAAAAACATTAATAAGAAATTTAGCATGTTGCAAAAATAAAATAGCACCCCAATTTGGATGCAAAGAAAGATATTATAAGAAAAGAAAAAGACATAAGAAATATAAAAATATATAAAAAATCAAAATATAAATATAAGAAACCAAGAAAAAGATATTATGTAAAAAATTATAAACATAAAAGACCATATAGAAAGAAGAAATCTATAAAAGAATGTACTTGTTATAATTGTGGAAAGTTAGGACATTTAGCTAGAGATTGTAAATTACCTAAAAATCCAAAAAATAAACAAATATCAGAAATAAGAATAGATAATACAGAATAGATGCAGATAGATTATATAGATTATGAATTAGAAAGCGAGGATAGTATATATGAAATTTCAGAAAACGAAACAGATAATGAAATAGATAGCGAAATAGATGAATCAAATGACTAAAGAAGATATAAAAATAATAACAAAGGAAGAATATTTAAATGATGAAGGAACGGAACAAAAAATAATATTTGATAGTAACATATTTGATGAAATAAAAGGAAAAGAATTAGATTTAAGTGTAGAAAAAATATTTAAAATACCAACAATAAAAAATATTTTTACTAGGAAAAAAGATGAATATTATGTAGTATGCCAAAAAGAACATGTAATAGACTGCAGATATGCAAAAGGAAAAGCTAGTATACCACTAGTAACAAAAAGAATAATTAATAAAGAAATAAATGATATAAAAAGTAAAGGAGATCCAATAAAATATGTACACCTTGGAGGTACAGAGATATTAATAAAAGCATGTTTTAGAGAAGGAATAGATACACCAATAGAATTATATTTAGCAGATGATAGAATTATAAAACCTATAGAAAAAAGCATAATAACTGCCGTAAAAGGAAATCTAATATATCAAAAATTTAAATTTATAATAAGTGCAAATTATTCAGTAGCAGTAACAGATAGGAATATAGATAAATCACTAGTATTATATTGGAAAATATCAGGAATAGAATTAACCCCAGGAAGTAAAATATTTACAGCAAGATGTAAAAATCTATATGTATTAACAACAAAACATAAAATAACAGGGAAAAATAAGATTAACAAAATACAAATAGAAAGCCCATTCGAACAAATTGTAAAAACAATAGATTATAATGATTATACCTATAGAGACATAGATACAGAAGAAAATTTAGAAATAGTAAATGATAGATTAAGTACAACAAAAAGAATAGCTAATGAAAAACCAGAATCATCAAGCTCATCAAAAAGAACAAGTTATGAAACAAATTCAATAAGTAATTTAAACTAATATTACATAACAGGAAAAATAAATGAAAAAGAATATCTAATACTTTTAAATACAGGACAAGAAGAAAATTATATAGCAAAATATCTAGTAAAAAATGAAGAAATAAAGACCGACAATGATATATGCCCAGATCTACCAAGAAGTTTAATAAATAATAAAAATATAGCAGAAAAAGAAATAATAATAGGAGTTAGAAAAATAAAAATAGAATTCGAAGTAAAGGAGGAAATGCAAAAAGCATATATAATATTAGGAATAAAATGGTTAGAACAAGTAAAACCATATAATATAGAACATACACAATTAACCTTAACATATAACAAAGAAAAGTTATTCTTAAAAAGAGCCTTAACATGAAATGAAGATATATGTATTAATGAAGATAGTAGTAGAAGGATATTACAGTAGATATTATACGCCTATGATAGATACAGGAGCAGAAGCTAATTTATGTAGATATAATTGCTTACCAGAAAGCAAATGGAATAAATTAAAAACACCAATAATAGTTAAAGGATTTAATAATGAAGGAAGCCTAATTACTTATAAAGCTAGGAATGTAAAAATACAAGTATGGGATAAGATATTAACAATAGAAGAAATTTATAATTATGAATTAACCTCAAAAGATATACTTTTAGGAATGTCATTCTTAGATAAATTATACCCACATATAATAACCAAAACAGACTGGTGGTTTACAACACCATGTAAACAAAAAGTAAGAGCAAAAAGAGTTAATAATAAAATAAGAAAGAAAACTGATAGGATAAAAGGAAGTGAAAAAATTACACAAAAGTTAGAAAATATAAAAAATACTGAAGATACAGTAGAACTAGTAGTATTTTCGATAAATAAAACAGAAATAACTATATTTTCAATAAATAAAATAAAAATAATTCAGAAAAAATTAGAACAATTATATAGTGAAGATCCATTAAAAGGATGGGAAAAACATAAAACTACTATAAAAATTGAATTAATAGATAAAAATAGCATAATAACACAAAAACCATTAACATATAATTTTGATGATTTAAAAGAATTTAAAATGCACATAGATGAATTATTAGAAAAACAATATATACAAAAAAGTAATAGTAAACATAATAGTCCAGCATTTATAGTAAATAAACATAGTGAACAAAAAAGAGGAGAAAGTAGGATGGTTATTGATTATAGAAATTTAAATGCAAAAACTATAACATATAATTATCCAATACCAAATAAGATATTAAAAATAAGACAAATCCAAGGATATAATTATTTTAGCAAATTTGATTGTAAATCAGGATTTTACCACCTAAAGCTAGAAGAAGAATCTAAAGAATTAACCGCATTTACGGTACCACAAGGATTTTATGAATGGAACGTGTTACCATTTGGATATAAAAATGCACCAGGTAGATATCAACATTTTATGGATAATTATTTTAAACAATTATCTAATTGTATAGTATACATAGATGATATATTATTATATACAAAAAACAAAGAAGAACATTTAAAATTATTAGAACAATTCACAGATATAATAGAAAAATCGGGAATAAGTCTAAGCAAAAAGAAAGCTGAAATTATGAAAAACCAGATAGAATTTCTAGGAATACAAATAGATAAAAGTGGAGTAAAAATGCAACAACATATAGTACAAAAAATAATAAATTCGAAAGAAGAATTAGATACAAAAAAGAAATTACAATCATTTTTAGGACTAGTAAACCAAGTAAGAGAATATATTCCAAAATTAGCAGAAAGTTTAAAACCATTACAGAAAAAATTTAAAAAAGATATAGAATATAACTATGATGAAAAAGATAAAAAACAAGTTCAAAAAATAAAATTACTTTGTAGAGAATTACCAAAATTACAATTTCCAGATGAAAATAAAAAATTTATATATATAGTAGAAGCAGATGCTAGCGAATATAATTACGGAGGAGTACTTAAATATCGATATGAAACAGAAAAAATAGAACACCATTGTAGATACTACTCAGGTACGTTCAACGAGACAGAAATAAAATGGGAAATAAATAGGAAAGAATTATGTTCATTATATAAATGTTTATTAGCATTTGAGCCATATATTGTATATAATAAATTTATTGTACGAACAGATAATACACAGGTACGCTGGTGGCTAACAAAGAAAATACAAAATTCAGTTACAACAAAAGAGATTCGGAGATTAGTTTTAAATATATTAAATTTCACATTTACAATTGAAGTGATCAGCACTAACAAAAATGTTATTGCAGATTACATATCAAGACAAAGCTACACAGACTGAAATAGTAGAGGAAGATACTCTAGAAAAAATACTTAACACCCTAACTACGCTTTCAATGAAAGTGGACAGTATGGGTAATGAGATAGAAAAGCTAAAGACTAATGAAGATAAACTGAAGTCTATAGCTACAAATCAGCTAACTCAGCAGTGTGCAGAGCTATGTCGATCGGAAGACATTAAAAATCCAGAGCTAGAAGGAGACGTTGGGACACTCCATAAAACCCATAACATTTATCAATCTACTTCTGCAGGTACAAGCAAAGGAGTTAATAGACCAAGATATCAGAATGTAAATATGAATAAAATATTTGAAAAATCATTTACACCAAAAACACAAAAAGACCATTTATTCATGCCCCCACAAGTTAACACATACCGAGATAGCCTAAACCAAGACAAAAAAGTATACAACTACACCGCCCAGAAATACATAGAAAATATATACAGAGTACAAACCTTTCTAAACCATAACCCCAGAGCTACAAACATCAAAGAACCAAATACCAACTATATAACCCAGAAATTACAAGGATATAATAAACTAATAGCACTACCCAAAACTAACCCAAGCCTAGTTAAAACCTGTTTTGACTATGGACTACTAAATACCATATATACCCAAGACGGAGAAGAGCTAACAGCTATGAAAGAATTATACAAGATATTCACCACCTACAAAAGAATAACAAAAGGAAATTTATTTTATATAAAGTGTTATACTGCACCAGCAGAGATATTATATGATGAAATAAAACCAGTTATACAAGTTGTAAAGATAGGATTAACAAGAGATATGATTATACCAGAAGATATTTCGCAACAACCAGAGATACCCAGGATTGAGATACCAGATTTTTATGCAAATAAACGACTTATTGGACTAGCTATGATCATTCAAGAATTATCAAATAATTATACTAACGGAAACCCAATATGGAGCTACTATTCAAGAGATCATCAAATGATATATTCAAATTCAAAAGAGCTACGACAAGCAGATATGGAAGATGTAAGACAATGGATAATGACGCTACTTAACCCAGAAAAACAATCTACCGCAAGAGCAATAAAAAAAGGATTTATTTCAGACGGACTGCTAACAAGATACTGTAAAATAATTGGACACAAATATCCAGACCACCAATGTTCGAGGTGCAATGGAGAAGATAATATTATTCCAGAGGTACATCTAGAATAAAGAAGACAAAATGCCAGTTGGAAAGATAAGATAAGGAGCAATAATGGAGCAGATACGACAAAACCAACGGTGACAAGATACTGTACAAAATCCGAATTATTGTATATTATTGTACAAAAAGTCTTGATTGAATAGTACATTAATTAAATTGTTAGGACTTTTACGTAGAAAAGATAGGCATGTAAGCCCCTTTTGTTGACTTTTTTCTTTCTTTAGTTTTAGTTTTAGAAACATGTGATTGTAAAAACTTACTTTTTCGTTCTATATATAACGAAGGCAGAAGGCATTGCAAAGGCAAGCCTTCATGCGTTGAAGCAACTTCTCTCTCCACTCCACAAAAAATACTTTACTCAGTTAATTAAATAAACATATTCCAATGGAAAAAGCTATGGAGCAACAAACTTCAGAAATATCAAAGCTACCCGAACAGGTATATCCATTTATGATTATGAATAGCTAAATTCATAATTCCCAACAATCATGATATGATAAAATAAATTCATATTAGTTACTTTATAGTAAAATTATTCGAAGAATAATATGTTAAGAAGTTTATTAACAAAGAGGAAACGGAGAAAAATCCCTAAGGACTATGCCATCCTAAAGGTGAAACCAATAAGGCAAGAAGCCGTGGCGGGGAGTAACCAGAGTAGAGGCGCTGTTTAAGGAAAAAGTATCCGGATTACCATGTTAATAGTGACAGAAGAACATATTATTTAAGAATAATCTAGTATATAGTAAGCTAAGATGACCATATTTTGTTATGTACATGGTTGAAGAGAATATTTTGAAAAAAGCAATTTTATGAAAATGAATGATAATTTATCTGATGTGATGGTAGATAAATTCAAAATACTTATTTTGTATGCACTTAGAAATATAAAAGTAGCAGATATAAGAAAAATCATATTAGAAAAAGCTTTTGGTAAATACTACATGACTAGAGTAAATTATATATCATATCTACCTAACTACTCTTACAAATACTTACGATGATAAGTTACATAAAATTTTTAGAAAAAGATATAAGAAACATACAGTTACTAGAAAAACAGATAAAAATAAATATAGGCAAATACATGGAAAATAAAGATATAAAACACATAGGATTTCATAATAAAAATATGCAAAAACTATTAAGGCTAAGACAAACAACTACAAAATATTATAATAAAATCAATTTTAAAAGATAGATCATTTAGATTATCTTAAAGTTTTAATCTTATAAATACTTAAAAACATAGAAATTATAGATATTAAGAAAATAATATTAGAAAAAGTAATAGACTACGAAATTGAAACTACAAATTGTTTAGAACAGTTATACGAAGAAATTTACCCAGAAGGATATTATTCAGATTAAAAAAAAAATGCTAGAATATATTAGAAAAACTAGAGAAAATCAAGAAAATCTAAATAATGAAATTAATTATAGAAACCGAATTAGAAAAATAATGGAAAACCTAAAAGAAAAATTAGTATGGATAGAAAAAACTTTAGAAAATTTAGATAAAAGTACATGTGATAGTTTATATAGTTTAAAAAACTCACTACGAGAAGAACAACACAAAATAATAAATAACATTGAAAACTTAGAATTAGATATACATTATAGCACAGATAGGATAAATTATTATACAGAAATTTGTAACTCTGCAATTACTACAGGATAAAATAATTAATGAATATATCTTACGAAAAAAGTAAATTATTAAAAGATATTGAAACAAAATTTAAAAAATATCCACGCACTAATAAAAATAGATTCACTAGAAACCTAATAAAACCTACTAAATCTATTATACCTATTAAATCCGCGCACCCCCTACAAAGAACTAGACTGTTTTTGGCTATGGCTAAATTGCGTTTTCCTTCATCTCCAACTTACTATTCTAATTTATTCATACTATTTGAACCAATGCCAACTTTATAATGATTCTCTGCACACGTACAACCAAATAAGCTTGGTGACTAAATATAATGATATTATATGATATTTGAACCAATGCCATCTTTATAATGATATTCCATGCTTGAAGTTACTTGTGTTTGCTATATGCCTATATCCTTGCCTTGCACTTTTTGAAGTTCCTGTATGAAAAATGTCGGTAACAAAAGAAGTCTTTAGAAAAGCCAATACTTACTTTGAATGGACCCTCACCTCAAGAACCGATCTCGGGCGTTCCCTTTCTTTTCAGCTTTTGCTTTGATCTCTCTTAGTCCAACAAGTGCTACCTCGGGTCTATCAGGCACACCCTTAAGGACCTATAACATCAGTCAAATATGAGCAACACAATCTCAAAATGAATTACCATTTTTATTATCTATATTTACAATTGTAATAGACATTTGATATGTCTTTGAATTTTCTTAATGGTAGCAATTCATTACTGCCATATTATTACTCCTTTAACCTGCATTAACTTTAATCCTCAATTAATATTGTTTGTCCGTTGTTAAAATAGTCTTGAATAGGTTTTCAATTATAATTATTAGTTTGATATTGTGACATAATCCTAACTAAAATAATTGGGTCATTAGTGAGTAAATTCATGGATGAACATCCAACTTTGTATTCATTACCCAAAAATTATTATTCTTTTTTTTGCTATACAAAAGTCATTTAACTTTGACTCATCTTTTAGAAAAGTAACAGTGACAAAATTTGGATAAAACTCTACCTTAAATATGAGAAAATAACAAAAATATGCTTATATTTAAGGATAAGTTCAAAATAGTCTCTTAAATATACTTTTGAGCAATTTTGTTCCACTATTTTGCTAAGAATAAGCCTTTTTTTCATATATTTGGCAAATTTTACCTATTAAACTTAATGAAATAGAAAAAAATAAAACCAGAAAAAGAAAACCTTAAAATCTATTTATCATAAATGTAAAATAATTACAGTTTCATTTATTTACCATTACTAATATTCTATTTTATTTAATTAATTTATAGACATATTTTCTTTAGTTTTGTTAAATATTATTTTGTTCATACTATCAGTACATTATTAAGTAAATAAATACGATTTTCAAATTATTTTGTAATAGTTTCCATGGATATAATTATCAATACATTGAATATGCGACCTAAACTATATTTTTTTAGTAAATACAGTTATAAAAGAAAATAAAAAAAAATAATGCTACTCATTGTCAAATTAAAAAAAAAAAAGTTTTGATTCAAGATTGTTTGGAGAGGTCGGTTATAGAGCTGAAAGATTTGTTGAAAGTTTAAAATGGGGGCATGATGAAAATTTTAAGAATTTATACAAGTATTTCACTTCTTGATATTTCAATTATCTATAATATATTAAAAGTGTAAAAATCGTCATTCGAACTTTTTACCCTTCATCAAAAGTTTCTAGAGTAGACAAAATTGCCTTTTCACTAATTTTCTATAATTATTATATTATATTTGTAATATTTAAAATAAAGAAGTTCTTAAATATATGGTAACAAAAAAATATATAGTACAATAAATGAAAAAATTTAAAAGTAAATGTAATATTTTTGATAAACAAATCCTGATTGGAATCCTAAAATTAGCATAGAAATCCTAATATTGTGTATTAATTATTTTATTTAGGACTCTCTCTCTCTCTATATATATATATATATACGGACAGAAAAAATACTAGCATCCCCAAAAATCATTGATGAGGTAGGCTTCCTAATTTATTTTTTTCGCACTTTTTTCCCAGAAAACTAGATTTGTTTGTATATGTGTTGAGTTTACATTGATGATGATTTTATTGTTTGAATTTATTGTAAATGGTTAGAAATCAACATATGATTGGATTTACTTAATGTATTTTGTTATTCATAGTGATTATGCAGGAATTTTATTTGCTTGACGATTATGACTTATATTTAATGTAAGTATTCTCCATAAAAGTTTGATGTATTAGTGTATTAACTATGCTATTCATCTTGATTTATTTATGTATTATATTATTCATCGTGATTATGTAGGGACTATATAATAAAAGAAATTCGCATGATTTTTTTAATTATTTTTTTCTGTCTTATTTAGTTTATGTGATAATTTTTTCAAATTATTTGTAAATTTTAATAGTGCATCTACACATCTATAAAAAAATTTATAAATAGGTGAAAAGAGTAATAGAAACCTCCCTAAAATCATGTTTCACAATCTTTTCTTTTGAGATTATGTAAACTTACACACACCCGGTGTATACACCAAGTCATTATTTGTATTTGAATTTAAAGTTCATGTTACTTAACCATGATTAATCAATATGTATTTTACTTAATTTAATTACATAATCATGATAAAAAAAAATATTAGTTTGGTGTATACACCGGGTGTGTATAAATTTTACCGTGTGATAAATGATGTGGTTATTTTCTTAAATTTTTATAGATTAGATAATGTTGACCCATACTAACAATGTCCTTTGTTTTGGTATTACAGTGATTTGTTGTCTTCTTGGTATAGGGGATGATATTATTAAAGAAAAATTTGGATGAATTTGATATTTGTAACGATCGAAAAAATTGATGAAATAGGTGAAATTTGTGATTTTGTGTGATTTGACTGTTTTACCTCTCTCCGTAATTGTATTATGATATTTTTGGGGTGTGGGAGTAATTGACATGATTTTCGATGCATTTTAGTATCATTTATGCAATATTGTGATTTTTTATGGCTTCGAGAGCCTTATTTTGAATTTATGCGGATATCTTTTGATCCGTGCGATGGATGGCCAAACGGACTTCGCCAGTAGCTCCGAAATATCGATTTTAGGCAAGGTAGATCTTTGATTTGGGTGCTGGTGCACCCGAGCTCATTTCGACCTATTGGTTCAAAAGTTGAAAAATTAGAAATATGGGTGTGGGACCCACATTTGATCGAAACTACCTCGGATGGAAAGACCGACTTTTCCAGCAGATTCAGAATGTCGATTTTAGGGTGTTAGCATATTTGGTATGATTTTACGTCTTTTAAATCTCATTTCGACCCTCGATTTGGAAAATTATAATTTCGGGTTTCGGGGGGTCAACTTTGTGAAAACGATATTTTTTTTTGAAAAATTTGATATCAACATCGCGTTCGAAATGTCGAATTTAGTGTGGTTGCATAGTTCGCTTGCATGTATCGGACTCCGAACGAATCCCGGACACCCCGTTGAAATCCATTTCGAATTAAGAAAAAAAACTGCACAGCTATTGTAGAAAATCTGCAATAAATAACATCTTTTTCACCCTTTTTGGCTCATTTTGCTCATTTTCATCTTGGCTCTTGAGAGTTAAACCCTAAAATAGTATGGGAGCTTAAAAGTAAAATTTGTGAGAGTTTGGGAAGCTAGATTAACACTTTTTTCTTGGTTTGATTACGGATTAAAGATAAGAATTTACCCATTTCTTAGTAATTTTTTGATTAATTTTTCAAAACTCAAAAATCTTAGGGCATGATTTTAAATTCAAGTTTCACTCTTTTTCGCTTAAATAATGTTTTTATCTTATAATTACTAGTTTTTCATCAATTTAACCTTCAAAACAAGTCTGATTCTTGATTTTAACCCGGATTTTAAAGATTTTATCTGGTAAAACTCAAAGATAGTTTTTCTTCGGTTTGAACCTCATTTTTTTACTCGATTTAACTTGGATTTTCAGCTGTAAGTTCCTAAAAACATGGGGAACATGTTTTTGAAGTAAAGTTTTGATTTTGCCCTTCTTTTTAATAAACTCATTTTGGGGGTTCGTTTTGATCCCGAATCAAAATTAGTCAATATGGGATGTCATTGGTTTTATTTTGACACGTAGATTTCATATTTGATGTTTTTAGTAGAGTGAAAAGTAAGGTTGCGGGTTCAAATGTAGCGGACCGGTTTCGGCTTTCGAGGTAGGTTATGGCTTAACTCTTTCAAACTGGGTTGGATAGTAAATAATGATACAAAATGCATGTTAAGGGTGGAAGCTAATCATGAAAATGGCAATTTATGTGTTGTGCCCGTGTGGGGGCCTATATGTAATGTAATTGTCGAAATTGAGTTATTATGTGATATGTGTGACCGTGTGGGATCCTATATGTTGTTAATAGCCTTGAATACATGTGAATAATTGTATTGTGTTGTTAAAATGCTTAATGTGGTACCTTTGGTGTATTGTGATTATATTCATACTTTATTGGCATATGAGATATGTGGAAATTCATGGATGAAACAAAAATAATGAGTGAATATTGACTCATGTGGTTGTGGAAATGTATCATTATGGTTGGTTATGGAAATATATCATGTGGTTGGTTGTGAAAATAGTCATTGTGATTGGTTGTGACCATTATAACTTCATATCATACTCATTTATGAAACATTAGTACCACCGTGACAACATCTGAGAAACACTGGCTACACCTTTTTAGAAGATATGGTAACACCTTATAAAACTCTTTCCGAGGGATATGCCAGAAAGGAGATATGAGATATGTGGATTGTATATGGGTTGACGAACCCCCCACGGGTCCTACGTCAGGAAGCTTTAGCTCCATAGGTATATAAGGGGATTGTGCGAAGATTTCAGAGGTTGTGCGACGACCTCGTGCATCATCATTATCATCATCATCATCATTACATACATTGCACTTACTTTATTATGATTATGTTGCGTTGTATTGCCTTATTGACTTGTCATCTATGTATTTGTCTTATCTTCCTTTAATTGTATCTGATGATCTTGTATCTACATGTTCTCTATTGTTCTATTTATATGTGACATATGTATACTTGTGTTCTATATCTTGGTGTGTCGTTGTAATATATGTGATATATATTAGAACTATTAGTGCAAGCGGTGTGGGCTACCGTTGTGAGATATTTTCTGATTACAAATGACGTGCCCTTAGTATATATTTTGTATGCTTTATTTACTACTTTGCTTGGTCGGCCTATGATACCTACTGAGTACAAGTGGACCGTACTCATGCCTACTGCGCCCTTTCGGTGCAGGTCTTAGCTAGAGTGCGCCTCAGATTTTTTGACTTGGGTGATTATTGGAGTTTCTAAGGTAGAAGTTAGATATTCATGCGTCCGAAGTTCACCTCTATCTTTCTAAAGTAGTTATGTCTTTATTAGTATTCGGAGACAGATATTATTCCTTTTGTGGTTATTTTTCTGATGTATTTGACTTTTGGATTGTATTAGTAGTTCTTACACTATTGACACCTGATTTTGGGTATGATTTATATTTTGGATAAGTTCTTTCCGCATTATTATGATTACTTATATGGTTCGGCTTCGTTCTAGAAGCCTTACCTTGGGATATGTTTTTTTCTTTTCCTCTTTTCTTATCAGTTTGAGTGATAGGCTTACTTGTCAAGATATGCCGCGACAAGTGTCATCATGACCCTCATTTTTGGATCATGCCAAATTGGTATCAGAGCAGCCAGGTTTCATTGGTCTCAACGGTGTAAGAACGAGATATCTAATAGAGTCTCATAGATTGGTATGTAGATGCCCGTATCTATCTTCGAAAGGCTATAGGATGTCTGTAGGAAACCTCCCTCATTTTAGTCCTTATCGTGCGAATTCTTTCATATCTTATGTTCTGAGTTGTGTTTTACTCTTTCTGCGCGGATGGTGTGGCTTATATTATATATCAGTTGAGAGATATTATGGAAATTAATGGATATCATTTATCAGTTATAGGCTTGTTGATGCTCCTAAGTTGTCATGGGGTCAGTTTGTTAATACCTTTCTGGAGAGATTTGTGCCTTTCAGTTTGAGAGATCGTATGTGAGACAAGTTTGATCATTTGGAGCAGGGCTCCATGACAGTTTTTTAGTATAAGGAATGGGTCCATGCCCTGTCCAGATATTTCTATGATAGCATTTCCATCGAGTTTGAGAAGATTTAAAAGTTTGTGAAGGGTTTGGTTGTCTCCTTTTAGTTGGCTACGTCTTAGATGGTTGTGCTTGGAGCTACTTTTTAGAGTATTGTGGATCACGCTAAGATGATAGGGGGTATTATTTATGCATCTCAGGGAGGCGCCAAAAGGGTGCGTCATTTTGGTGAGTTCAGGAGTCTGACCTATCGAGGTAGAGATTTTAGAGGTTCTCGTAGATATCATGGTAGGCCAGTGCAGGTGATTTTATTAAGTTCAACTGGTGGATCTCCTAGTTCAGAAGATCAGGGTAGCCATTCGGGCTCAGTTGTACTTTCTTTTATTGAGGCTGGTTGTAGAGGTTGCTATATGCATGATGAGATTGTCCATGTTAAAAAGGACTGTTCTCGCTGTATGTTTAGAGCTACTCCTATTTCAGCTGTGAGAGGTAGGGGTTCTACCAAAGGTGCGAGAGGTAGAAATGGTAGAGCCCATGGTGGTGGTTGTGGGGCTACTCAACCAGTTTGTAGTCGTGGGTAGTGTATGCTATCCCAGTCAGATCTAAGGTAGAGGCTTCAGATGCTGTGATCTCAGGTACCGTTCTATTTGTTTCAGACATGCATCTGTATTATTTAATCCTAGATCGGTTTTCTCCTATGTGCTTGTGTATTTTTCTTTGGATTTTGATTCTGTTAATGAGCCTCTTGCCATGCCTATTTATGTATCTATCCCAGTAGGTGATTCTTTAGTGGTGGATCGAGTGTACCGATATTGTGTTGTGACTTTTGCTGGCATGAGACTTTAGTAGACTTGCTTGTGTTAGATATGGTTGATTTTGATGATTATTTTGGGTATTGATTGCTTGGCTCCTTATATGTTGTCTTAGATTATTTTTTAAGACCGTGACATTAGCTTTGCCAGGTATGCCAAGGATACCTTGGAAGGGTATTCTTTATTTGGGCCCTGAGAGAATTATATCTTATGTTTAGGCTTGTAAATTAGTTAAGAGGGGATGTGTATCTTACTTGGATCATATTCATGACACCAGTGTTGTTTCGCCTCCTTTCTTGGATTCTGTCCGTGTTGTCCGTGAGTTTATGGAGGTGTTCCCTATAGACTTTCCTAGTATGCCTTCGGATTAAGATATTGATTTTATTATTGATGTTGAGCCGGGCTCCAAGCCCATTTCTATCCCTTCTTACAGGATCGCCCCAGTAGAGTTGAAGAAACTTAAGGATTAGTTGCAGGAATTATTAGATAAGGAATTTATCCGACTTAGTGTTTCACCTTGGGGTGCACCTGTCTTGTTTGTGAAGAAAAAGGATGGGTCTATGCGGATGTGTATTGATTATCGGCAGTTGAATAAGGTGACGGTTAAGAATAAGTATCCTCCTCCTCACATCAATGATTTATTTGATCAGCTTCAGGGTGTTGTGGTGTTTTCGAAGATTGATTTGAGGTTTGGTTATCACCAGTTGAGGATTAGAGCTTCATATATTTCGAAGATAGCTTTTCAGACTCGATATGGTCAGTATAAGTTCTTGGTCATGTCTTTTGGGTTGACTAATTCCCCTGCCCCATTCATGGAGTTGATAAATCAGGTGTTTCGACCATATCTCGACTCCTTTGTTATGGTATTTATAGATGATATCTTGCTTTATTCCAAGAGTGGGGATGATCATAAGGAGCATTTGTGGATTATGCTTTAAAGTTTGAGGGATGAGAAGTTGTATGCTAGGTTCTCTAAGTGCAAGTTTTAGTTGGAGTCTGTTTCTTTCTTGGGTTATGTGGTGACTAAGAAAGGTATTATGGTTGATTTAACTAAGGTTACAGCGGTTCGTGATTGGAATAGACCTACTTTGCCCATCGAGATTCAAAGTTTTGTTGGCTTAGCCGGGTATTATTAGTGTTTTGTTGAGGGTTTCTCTTCCATTGCAGCTCATTTGACTAAGTTGACTCAGAAAAAGATTTATGTCTAGTGGTCTGATGCTTGTAAGGCGAGCTTTCAAAAGCTCAAGGATTTGTTGACTTCAGATCCTATCTTGACTTTGCCCAATGACAACGTGGGTTTTACTGTCTTTGGTGATGTTTCAGGTATTGGTTTAGGTGTTTTGTTGATGTGGAAGGGCAAGGTAATTGCTTATGCATCTCGTTAGTTAAAGACTCATGAGAGAAATTATCCTACCTATGATTTGGAGTTGTGCGCAGTTGTATTTGCCTTGAAATTGTGGAGGCACTACTTGTATGGAGTCCGTTGTAAGATCTTTTCAGATCATTGTAGCCTTTAGTACTTCTTTACTCAGCGGGATCTTAATATGAGGCAGCGTTGTTGGCTTGAGTTTCTTAAAGATTATGACTTAACTATTCTCTACAATCCAGGCAAGGCTAATGTTGTTGTGGATGCCTTGAGCCGAAAGTCGACTAGCATGGGTAGCTTGCGTATCTTTTGTCCTAGGAGAGGCCTTTGTCCTTAGAGGTTCAGTCTTTAGCTAACCAGATGGTTGGACTTGATATTTCTACACCGAGGTGTGTTTTGGCATTTGTGGATGCTAGATCTTCTTTGATGGAGCACATCCGAGCTCATTAGTTTGATAATGTTAGATTGAGGTTGATTCGAGACAAGGTATTGGGTGGAAAAGCTAAGGAAGCCTCACTTGATTCAGATGGAGTTTTGAGGATTAGAGGCCGAGTTTGTATGCCGAAAGTGGGTGACTGGATTAGGTTGATCTTGGAGGAGGCCCATTATTTCAGATATTCCATTCATCCAGGTATGACTAAGATGTATCGTGATTTAAGATAGCACTACTGGTGGGGTGGTATGAGGAGAGATATAACAAATTTTGTGGCTCGTTGCCTATGTTGTCAGTAGGTGAAGGCCAAGCATATGAGACCTGGTGGTTTGCTTCAGAGGTTATCCATTCCTGAGTGGAAGTGGGAACGCATCACTATGGACTTTGCAACTGGTTTTCCTTGTACATCTCATGGTTCTTACAGTGTTTGGGTCATCGTGGATCAATTGACCAAGTCAGCTCACTTTATTTCGGTTGAGGTCTCATTCAGTGCTGAGAGGTTGGCCTATATCTACATTCATGAGATTATGTGTCTACATAATGTGTCGGTGTTTATTATTTTAGATCGAGGTTTTGTGTTTACATCTCACTTTTTGAAGACTTTTCAGGATAAGTTGGGTACTCGAGTAGATCTTAGTACATTGTTTCACCCTCATACTGATGGCCAGTCAGAGCGGACTATACAAGTTTTGGAGGATGTGCTTCGCGCATGCGTAATGGATTTTGGTGGCCAGTGGGAGCAGCATTTGGCTTTAGCAGAGTTCACATATAATAATAGCTACCATTCCAGTATTGATATGGCTCCTTTTGAGGCGTTGTTGCTTTCTAGTAGGTTGGTTTGATGTTTCAGAGGTGAAACCTCGAGATACAGACTTGCTTCATGAGTCTTTGGATAGAGTTCGGGTCATTCAGGATAGACTTAGAGCGGCTCAGAGTAGGTAGAAGTGTTATACTGATCGTAAACTTTGTGCCTTGAGATTTGGTATTGATGATCGTATCTTCCTTCGAGTTTCACCCATGAAAAGTGTGATTAGTTTTGGGAAGAGGGGCAAGCTTAGCCCCAGGTATATTAGTCCATTTGAGATTCTTTGGACTTTTGGTGATGTGGATTTTAAGTTAGCTTTGTCCCTTGATCTATCAGCTGTTCATCCAGTTTTTCATGTTACTATGCTTCGTCGCTATATTCCTAATGAGTCTCATGCCATTCATTGGGAGTCGGTTCAGTTAGATAAGCGGTTGTTCTTTGTTGAGGAACTGGTTTTATTTTGGCTAGGGATGTTAGGCAGTTGAGCTCTAGAGTGATCCCTGTGGTTAAGGTCCAGTGGCAACATCGACCTGTAGATGAAGCTACTTGGGAGGTCGATTCTAATATACATAGTTCTTATCCTAAGCTTTTCATTGATTCAGGTATTTCTTTGCCTTAGTTCGAGGACGAACTAGATTTTTAGTGGTGGATGATGTAACGACCTAAAAATTTGATAAAATAGGTGAAATTTGTGATTTTGTATGATTTGAGATGATTTTCGATGCATTTTTGGTATCATTTATACAATATTGTGGTTTTTTATGGCTTCAAGAGTCTTATTTTGGATTTATGTAGATATCTTTTGATTCGTGCAACGGATGGCCAAACAGACTGTGCTAGCAGCTTCGGAATATTGATTTTAGGCTAGGTAGATCTTTGGTTCGGGTCCTGGTGCACCCGAGCTCATTTCGACCCATTGATTTGAAAGTTGGAAAATTAAAAATATAGGTGTGGGACCCACATTTGATTGAAACGACCTCGGATGGAAAATCCGACTTCGCAAGCAGATCCAGAATGCTAATTTTAGGGTGTTAGCATGTTTGATATGATTTTACGGCTTTTAAATCTCATTTCGACTCTCAGTTTGGAAGATTGTAATTTCGAGTTTCGGGGGTCAACTTTGTGAACACGATATTTTTTTGAAAATTTGATATCGCCATCGCGTCCGGAACGTCGAATTTAGTGTGGTTGCATAGTTCGTTTGCATGTATCGGACTCCAAACAAATTCCGGGCACCCCGTCGAAATCCATTTCGACTTGAGGGAAAAAAACTGCACAGCTATTGCTGAAAATCTGCAATAAATAGCAGATTTTTCACCCTTTTTGGCTCATTTAGCTCATTTTCATCTTGGCTCTTGAGAGTTAAACCCTAAAATAGTATGGGAGCTTAAAATTAAAGTTTGTAAGAGCTTGAGAAGCAACACTAACACCTTTTTCTTGGTTTGATTACGGATTAAAGGTAAGAATTCACCCATTTCTTAGTAATTTTTTGATTAATTTCTCAAAACTCAAAAATCTTAGGGCATGATTTTAAACCCAAATTTTATTTTCACTTAAATAATATTTTTATCTTATAATTACTAGTTTTTCATCAATTTAGCCTTCAAAACAACTCTGATTCTTGATTTTAACCGAAGTTCAAAGATTTTATCCGGTAAAACTCAAAGATGGTTTTTCTTTGATTTGAACCCCGTTTTTGGCTCGATTTAACTTGGGTTTTCAGCTGTAGGTTTCTAAAAATATGGGGAACATATTTTTGAAGTAAAGTTTTGATTTTGCCCTTTTTTTTGGAAACTCATTTTGGGGTCCGTTTTGGCCCCGAATCAAAAGTAGTCAATATGGGTGTCGTTGGTTTTGTTTTGACGCGTAGATTTCATATTTGATGTTCTTAGTAGAGTTTGAGATTGTTCGTAAAAAGTAAGGTCGTGGGTTCAAGTATAGCGGACCAGTTTCGGCTTTCGAGGTAGGTTATGACTTAACTTTTTCAGACTGGGCTGGGTAGTAAATGATGCTACAAAAAGCATGTTAAGAGTGGAAACTAATCATGAAAATGGAAATTTATGTGTCGTGCCTTTGTGGGGGGCTATGTGTGATGTAATTATCAAAATTGAGCTATTATGTGATATTATGTTATGTTGGATGTGTGGATGCACAAGGGAAGACAGGGTTAGGAATGAAATTATTTGGGAGAAGATTGGAGTGGTGTCAGTGGAGGATAAAATACGGAAAGTGAGGTTGAGATGGTTTGGTCATGTGATGAGAAGAGGCACGGATGCCCCAGTTCGTAGGTATGAGAGGTTGGCCTTAGAAGGTTTTAAATGGGGTAGGGGTAGGCCAAAGAAATACTGGAGAGAAGTGATTAAACGTGACATGGAGCAGTTATAACTGACTGAGGACATGACCCTAGATAGGAAGATATGGAGGAAAAATATTAGGATAGAGGGCTAAGGGTATAGTTGAGTCATAGTCAGTATTTAGGTGGACTTTGGTATCCTTTGTTTGGCAATGTACATATTTTTATGGATGTCGTACCTATGTTATTTTATCGTGTTCTATGCCCTTGATGCTTATGTATACTGCCTTTTATCTTGAGCCGGGGGTCTATCAAAAATAGCCTCTCTACCTCTGTAGAGGTAGTGGTATGGATTATGTACACTCTACCCTCCCCAAACCCCACTATGTGGGAATATACTAGGTTTGTTGTTGTTTTTGTTGAGTTATTATATGATATGTGTGACCGTGTGGGGTCCTATGTGATATTGATAACCTTGAATACATCTGAATAATTGTATTGTATTGTTAAAATACTTAATGTCGTACCATTTGTGTATTGTGATTATATTCATACTTTATTGGCATATGAGATATGTGGAAATTCATTGATAAAACAAAAATAATGAGTGAATATTGGCTCATGTGGTTGTGGAAATGTATCATTGTGGTTGGTTGTGGAAATATATCATGTGGTTGGTTGTGGAAATAGTCAATGTGATTGGTTGTGAGCATTACATCTTCATATCATACTTATTCATGAAACATTGTTACCACCATGGCAACATCTGAGAAACACTGGCAGCACCTTTTTAAAAGATATGGTAACACCTTATATAACTCTTTTCGAGAGATATGCCGAAAAGGAGATATGAGATATGTGGATTGTATATGGGTTGACAAACCCCCCATGGGTCCGACGTTGGGAAGCTTTATCTCCATAGGTGTATACGGGGATTGTGAGACGATCCCGGAGGTTGTGCGATGACCTCGTGCATCATCATCATCATCACATACATTGCACTTACTTTATTGTATTTATGTTGAGTTGTATTGCCTTATTGACTTGTCATTTATGTATTTGTCTTATCTTCCTTTAATTGTATCTGATGATCTTGTATCTACATGTTCTCTATTGTTCTATTTATATGTGACATAATATATATTTGTGTTCTATATCTTGGTATGTCGTTGTAATATATGTGATATATATTAGAATGGTTAGTGCAAGCAGTATGGGCTACCGTTGTGGACATTTTCTGATTGCAGGTGACTTGCCCTTAGTGCATATTTTGTATGCTTTATTTACTACTTTGCTTGGTCGGCCTATGATACCTACTAAGTACAAGTAGACCGTACTCATGCCTACTGCATCCTTTCGGTGTAGGTTCTAGATTGAGTGTGCCTCAGATTTCTTAACTCGGGCGATTGTTGGAGCTTCCAAGGTAGCGGTTAGATATTCATGCATCCTAAGTTCACCTCTATCTTTTTAAAGTAGTTATGTCTTTATTAGTATTTAGAGACAGATATAATTCCTTTTGTTGTTATTTTTCCGATGTATTTGACTCTTGGATTGTATTAGTAGTTCTTACACTATTGACACCTGGTTTTAGGCATGATTGGTATTTTGGATAAGTTCTTTCTGCATTGTTATGATTACTTATATGGTTCGGCTTTGTTCTAGAAGCCTTACCTTGGGATATTTTTTTGTCTTTTCCTCTTTTCTTATCAGTTTGGGTGATAGGCTTACTTGTCAAGGTATGCCGCGACAAGTGTCATCATGACCCTCGTTTTTGGATCGTGACAATATTATTTTTGGCAAAGGTGTGTACCTTATTTTCTTTTCTATTGTACTTCTATACTCTACCTTTTCTAGATCTTACTTAGTGGGAAAACGTTGAATTAAATAGGCTGTTATCGTTTTCGTTGTAGTAATTGAAATTATTGTTCAACAAATCTTTAACTAGGTCCATGACATGTATTTTTTTCAATATGTATAAAGATTTAAAAAGATCAAATTATTTTTGGTTTATCAATCCTTTTTTTGTCTATTTTAAAATTTCTATAAAAGGAGTTATTTTCAAATTCTTCTTCCATCAACTTTGTGCAGTTTCGAACTGGCAAATGAATATTCGGTCGGGCTTCATCGAACCTATTTTTGAGGTACTTTTTTTTCAAGGTTACATTTATTCATATTATTCTAATATCTCTATTATCGTTTCGTTTTATTGTAGTTTCTATCATGTTACTATCCACTATGTTTAATTATTATGTCTTTATCATTGTAATATCTTAAGTGTCCCACGCATATGAAAGTCTTTGTTATTTTTCGTTGTTTTTAAATTTTTTTATTTCATGTGGTGGATTTAAAGAAGACAATAGTAATTCTTACGCCAACACAAGTTGCTTATCTTCAATATAATTTAGCCTAGATTGTCTCTTTTGCATAGAAAACTTTGCTTGATCTCAAGCACTTTGCTTGTACTTAATAGTCTGAGGTACACACATTATATTTGTCTTTTATAAATAATTATTACTATTAGTTGACACATTATATATGTGCAAATTACGTACATAAAAAGGAAAGACAAGTCTAGAAGGAAAATAGACAAACTATGACATCATTACGTCTTGTTGTATTTGGTTTCAACAATTGAACTGACAAACATCAATAAGCAATACTATACTATGCATGGACAAGAAGTCATTCTTAACAATTGAGAAAAAGTCTTGAAAGACATTGACCTATGAAATAAACAGGTTCCACTATTATTTATTACCATTACAATTAATTTTTCTTGTGTTGTGGACATGATGATTATTACTCTCATTCATATGTTCCTACTACTCTATTTTTCTTTGTCATCAAAGTAAGTAGAGACAATATATGAAAAGATTGTGTCCGTGAAGGTTTCCTGATAAGTATATGGAAAGGTTGTATATACCTGAAGGAAACCTAAAACAAATGAAAAGAGTCCTAAATATATGGAAACTTTTGGATTATGTACATAACAACACAACCTCAAATAGAGTCTTTCTTCTTTGAAAAAAATAGCAATAATAATTTGAGAAGAAACACAATATTGATTTCAAGAATGCTACAAGTTACTTTTCTTTATTTGAATTTAAATAAAATTCTACTTAGGTTTAAAGAAATCACATCTATACAAGGATTTAATTATTGAACGTGGTCAGCCTCATTAGACTTATGGACATATGGGCAATTAGAAGATATATATACTTCATGGCAGCCTCCGTAAAATTTCTAAAAGCAAATCATACTTCTTATAAAATTTATTCTTTTGTATATAATTTTATTTATTAACACGAAACATACATGCAGAGCCTTAATGTATTATTGAGTATATCAATTTATTTAGAATGACCATTAAGATATATTTAGGTGAAATTGGTCTGCATAAAATAATTTTTGCGACTTTTTAGATTCTCCATAATTTGATCATCATGACAAAATGAAACTAATGACTCACGTGTATTCATTTAATATTAAAAAAAATACAAAACCAAATATAATGGAAAGCATGATAGATTTTACGAAAAAAAAATAAGAAAAGCGTTATAGAAAATTTATTATTTATTTAATCATATATTTTATAATATTTTAATTTAATATAGGGGTAAAATGATAATTTAATTTTTCACTGTAGTGTTTCTCACTTTTAGGATAAATAAATAGTTCCCCAAATGCGCATTACACGTTTTCAAAATGCTTCATATAAAATTTATATTACAAATGATAAATTTTAGATACTATATATATTATTGGGTTTTCTATGTGCTATAAAATAAAAATCAATCAAAATATACCCAAAAAAAAAAAAAAGTAACAACGCTTTGTTTGAGGTTAGATAATTTTGCAAACATAATGCTACTTTAGTGACATTTATAGTACTTTAATTTATAATCTCTATCTCTAATTTTTAATCTCTAATCTCTAATCTTTATTATATTAAAAGTTTGAAGATATTTAGAAAAGTGAATCGAATTTTATGTCTTTCATTAAAAGATCTAATTTTAAATAAAATCGTCTTTTCACATTTTTCTTCAATTATTATATATTTAATATTAACTCATAAAATATACGGGATCACGACTTTAAAATATATGGTAAGAATTTAATATATGGTAAGATTTTTTTCTTAAATTAAGAGCTCTAAAATATATGATAGAAGGTAACATACTGCGAGTGTCGATCTTCTAAAGAAGGTTCCTTGTGGAGGGAGTAGGGGAGGGATATGGGATGCTTGGTGTATTAATTTGCCAGAGCAATCTTGCTATCAAGATGGCGAAGAAATTCAAGGAGAAGAGTAGTTATGGAAGATATAGTGGCGCTACATCACGCTCGACTTCAGATTTGGCCATCCTCCTATGCAAGTATATTATTTTGGCCCTCATTTATTACTTAAGAGATGTGTGAGAATAAGTAGAAAAATAATTTTCAAAAATTGAAAATGTCTAATAGTAATACTTTTGGTAATTCTTTTCAAAGCATATTATTTTTACCTTATAATAGTAAAAATATTAATTTGTTGTCTCTGACACTTTCTAATGATATAATGTTATCATGGAAAGTTATTTAAGCTTCTTCTTTGTTTGTTCTATAGTCTTTGTAGTTTTACTTAATTTAGTTTAAAGTTGTTTTTAATGCTTTTATATGAATTTGTAGGAATATATAAATTTTTCATTTAAGTGCTTTTCATATTTAATAAAATCATCAATTTATTTATTAATCAAGACATACTTTCTTTTATAATATTAAAGTGATTTTATAAATTAAACTTATTGAAGCGAGGTACACGCACAAAGCGCGTACCTTAGACTAGTTTCATAAAAGAATGTATTCCAAGTAATCTTAGCATCCAAGTAATCTTAGCATTCTTGTTTAACGACAACAAAGAGAGCAGATTAATCACTTATATACTTTTTATGTTTATTTTATTTTATTTTTTAACAGTATTAACGAATGAAATAACTAAACGGGAAAAAGCTAATAAAATATGTTTAAAAATTAATCAAGTAAAATAGTATTAATAGGGGAACATAAGTTTATGTATACATTTTTGTATTAGTGATAAATACATTAAAGAAATTATTACAAAGAAATCGAAATAATCAAAGTACGTGTGTTATCATATTAAACATGAGATATCAACATTATGAAGCGAAATTTGTGAAGGGGTCGATAAAATTATTCTAAAAGCAGATAAATTACGTCTGGCAAGATACATAAAATCCTGCAATAAACCAAAAAAATAAAATTGCAAAGAATACACCTCTAAATATGAGTAAATATTAAATTCATTTTTTTTAAGGTTCTATAAAATTTAACATCCAGAGTTTGTTAATTATTTCATGAAGGTCATATGTACTCACATTTAGCAAGTTTAAAGTAAAAAACTACTCAAATATATTTTTGAAGGATCATTTTGAACCTACCATCATAAGGGGTCTTCTTTTACTTTCATTTCACATTTTAGATAGGGTTACCAAATTTTGTCAAAGTTGCTTTTATAAAAAATGAGGCAAAGTTAAATAATTTTTGTGTAACAAAATAAAGAACAATGAATTTGGGTAACAATTGCTGGGTTCATAGTATATGGATGGAGTGTGAATGAAAAAAAATGGAGAGAAAAATGGTGGAAGGAAGGAGATACCAATTTAGAAGGTATACTCCCAAATTGGAAAGTCCACTAATTCTCCCACTTTGGTGGGAGAAGGGAACTTTGTAGTGTTTATATTAATGAACACTTACTCCACATGATAAGTGAGGCAAGAAAATAGAGATACCTCGCGCCGTCGCCGTCGTCGCTCGCTCAGCTTCGGATTTGGAATTGACAAATGATCGATCGATGAGATTTATCTTTTTGGACAATTTTATTTAATGATCTGAATTTACCAAACAGTAAAATGCAGCAATGTGTTTTGATTCTCCATTTATATATGCATGCAGTTTTTCAAAACAATGCAGTGCTGAAACTGAACTGATGCATTGTTTCTGCAAATAGATGCACTGTTCCGATGAATAGATGCACCCAATGAACATATGCACTGTTTTCGTAAACAGATGCACTATTACAGCAAACAGATGCACTGTTACAGTGAACTGAGGCATTGTTTCAGCAAACTAATGCGATGTTTCGATGAAAGGACACAATGTTTCACACGAACTGGTATGTACTATTTCAGCAAAATGATGGACTGTTTTAAGTAAACAGACATGCATTTTCAGAAAAAACACACACCTTTAAATTGAACCAATGCCACCTTTCTGAAGAGGCATCTTGTGGCTATATAAACCTGGTTTCATCCACAGGTTTTTTGTACAGAAATTTTCAGATTACAAACATTTTTCTTGTCTTCAAATACTCTGTGTGATCATTAAATCGTTCAGTGCGTTCGAATAATCCGCCTATTTGAGGTACCGCTATAGTCGGATTGAAGGCCATTTTATACTGGGAGGAAGATTCCATAACCTCGGGTACAGTGAGGGGAATTATTCCTTAAGGAAAGTCCGTGAATTCGAACGACTTGGTCTTAATCATTTTTGTTTCGTCTATTTTTCTGAAAAATAAAATACACCTCTTGGAAAGGTCATTTTGATCTTGTGTTGAGGGTATTTGATATACTTCATTGTGTTCTTGGTTATATACTTGAACTTTAGTTGAAGTTTTTATTCAATATACAGATTCTGCATACCCAATCATATTATGGAAATAACATTCTTAAGGAATAATCCTACAGAATCTGTATTGCTTGTTTTTGGAGATTAAAGCTTAAGCTTTCTACTCCGCTTGAATTTAACTAGTGATTAAAAGACATAAAATCTTCATCACAAGTTAAGGTTCACTCGGTTGACGATTCAAAGTAATAAAAACTTCATCGTTAACTAGAAACAAGAAGAAGAGTTTCAAGTTATTTAACTTTATAAATAGTATTCTGAAAAAAAAATACTAAGTTTTCTGTCTTGTGGTGACAGAAAAAATGACAATGAAAGTCAAATGCATGATGTGGCTACGACTGTGGG
Source organism: Capsicum annuum (assembly GCF_002878395.1). Taxonomy (NCBI): domain Eukaryota; kingdom Viridiplantae; phylum Streptophyta; class Magnoliopsida; order Solanales; family Solanaceae; genus Capsicum; species Capsicum annuum. The sequence continues at coordinate 173,606,880 of NC_061114.1, read as the reverse complement.
GGCAAACAATATTGCTTCATCAAGCCGCATAAATGTTCCGCCAATGATGGCACCGGCGGAGAAGCCCAAAAAATTTTCGAGCATTGACTTCAAGTGGTGGCAGCAAAAGATGTTCTTTTACCTCACCACTTCATGTCTGCTTTGGTTCATTAGCAAAGACACTCCTGAGGTGCCCAAGGGAACCTCGAACAAAGATTGCTTCTTTATTGTAGAAGCTCGGAAACATTCAGACTTCCTTTGAAGGAATTATATTCTGAGTGGTCTCCAAGACAACCTCTACAATGTCTATAGTGGAACCAAGACATCAAAGGAACTGTGGGGGGCACTTGAACGGAAATATAAAATGGAGGATACAGGAATTAAGAAATTCCTTGCTGCACGGTTCCTGGATTTCAAAATGATAGATAGCAAATCTGTTGTCTCTCAAGTACAGGAGTTGTAAGTTATCATACATCATCTCCTAGAAGAAGGTATATTTTTGAAAAATACCATAGTTGAACAAATTAAAAATGTTCTTAATACTCACATAAACTGTTTTGTAGGTTTAATTGTGAATAATGCTTTCCAAGTATCAGCGATAGTTGAGAAGCTACCACCGTTGTGGAAAGACTTAAAAAAACTACTTAAAGCATAAACACAAGGATATGACCGTTGAAGATATTGTCTGACTCCGTATTAAAGAGGACAATAAAGTTGTCGAAATAAGGTCAAAGGGAAATTCTACAATTAATAGAGCACATATTGTAGAAGATGACCAAAACAATTTGAAGGAAAGAAAGAAAGTTGAACATGGAAGAAATCAACCCAAGAAAAAGTTTATGGGAAAATGCTTCAATTATGGCAAAATTGGCCACAAGTCCACAGATTGTCGAGCCTCAGAGAAAGGCAAGAAAAAGGATCAAGCAAATATGATTGAATCCAACAAAGAATGCGATGATTTGTGTGTTATGTTCTCAGAATGCAACTTGGTGGGGAATTCTCGCGAATGGTGGATGGATTCTGGTGCCACCCGCCATGTATGTGCCAACAAGAAGTTGTTTTCGTTATTTTCTCCAGCTCAAGTAGAAGAAATGATCTACATGGCTAACTCCGCTACTGCTAAGGTAGAGAGAACAGGAAAAATTTGCTTAAAGATGACTTTCGGTAAGGTCTTGACACTAAATAATGTGTTATATGTTCCGGAGTTACGTAGGAATTTAATTTCTATTTTACTCCTAGATAAGAACGAATTCAAATGTGTAACGTTTCAGGAAAAATTGTAATTAGCAAAGGAGAAATGTATGTAGGGAAAGGCTATCTGACCGAAGGCCTTTATAAGATGAATATAATGACTGTTGAAATAAATAAAAGTTTAAATTCTTCTTATTTTCTTGAGCCTTATGATTTATGGCATGAACGTTTAGGGCATGTTAATTACAAAATATTACGAAAACTGATTAACTTAGAAGATTTGCCAAACTTTGAGTGCAATAAATCAAAGTGTCAAACGTGTGTGGAATCAAAGTATGCAAAGCATCCTTATAAGTCCGTTGAAAGGAATTCCAATCCCTTAGACTTAATACACACTGACATTTGTGATATGAAGTCAACACCATCACGTGGTGGAAAAAAGTATTTCATAACTTTTATTGACGATTTCACTAGATATTGTTATGTCTACTAGCTAAATAGTAAGGATGAAGCAATAGATACGTTTAGGCAATATAAAACTGAAGTTGAAAATCAGTTAGACAAAAAAATCAAAATGATAAGAAATGATAGGGGTGGAGAATATGAATCTCCCTTTGCGCAAATATGTGTAGAGAATGGAATTATCCATCAACTACGACCCCATATTCACCTCAATCTAATGGAATTGCGTTAAGAAAAAACCAAACTTTGAAGGAAATAATGAATGCCTTATTTATAAGTTCTGGTTTACCGCAAAACCTATGGAGGGAGGCTATCCTTACGGCCAATCATATACTCAACAGAGTTCCCCATAGTAAAACACAATCCATTCCTTATGAAAAATGGAAAGGAAGGAAACCCAACTTGAAATATTTCAAAGTGTGGGGGTGTCTAGCAAAGGTTCAAATTCCTATACCTAAAAGGGTTAAGATAGGACCTAAAATGGTGGACTGCATGTTCATAGGATATGCTAAAAGTAGTAAAACATGTCAATTTTTGATTCATAAATCCGAACATCCGGATATTAATGAAAATACGATAATTGAATTAGACAATGCTGAATTCTTTGAAAACATTTACCCGTATAAAATTAGACATGAAAAGTCTAGTAGAGGATCTAAACAACCTCGAGATGAACCAAGTGAGAATGTACATAATGAAGAAATGAAGAAAATTCAAGACGGAGTACACGTCAAAGAACGTCAACTTTGTTTGGATCGGATTTTGTAACATTTCTCTTGGAAAATGAGCCTCAAACATTTAAAGAAGCGATATCATCATCAGACTCATCCTTTTGGAAAGAGGCAGTCAATAATGAGATAGATTCAATCTTAAGCAACCATACATGGAAATTGGTTGACCTTTCTCCTGGAAATAAACCTTTAGGTTCGAAATGGATCTTCAAAAGAAAAATGAAGGTGGATGGTACTATTGACAAATACAAGGTAAGACTTGTAGTAAAAAGTTTCAAATAGAAGAAAGGCCTTGATTACTTTGATACATACTCACCAGTAACAAGGATAACCTCGATTCAAATGTTAATTGCCTTGGCGGCGGTATATGATCTTTAAATTCATCAAATGGATGTGAAGACCGCATTCCTAAATAGAGATTTGGAGGAAGAATTTTACATGGAACAACCTGAGGGTTTTGTGGTTCCAGGAAAAGAAAATAAGGTGTGTAAACTTGTTAAGTCACTTTATGGACTAAAACAAGCACCTAAGCAATGGCATGCAAAGTTTGACCAAACCATGTTGGCAAACGAATTCAAGATAAATGAATGTGATAAATGTGTTAACATTAAAGATACTCCAAATCACCAAGTCATTGTTTGTTTATATGTGGATTATATATTAATCATCAGTAGAGACATTTCTGACATAAATGCAACAAAACGAATGTTCGAGAGCAAGTTTGATATGAATGACCTTGGAGTTGCAGATATGATCTTAGATATAAGAATCCATCGAACTCCACAAGGGTTTGCATTTTCACGGTCTCATTATATTGAAAAAGTACTTGACAAGTTCAAGTATATGGAATTCGGTATTGCCAAGACTCCATTGGATGTGAACTTTGCACTTCAAAAGAATGAAGGTGAAAGTGACTCACAATTGGAGTACGCAAGAGTATTGGGATGTCTAATATATATAATGAACTGTACACGACCAGATATAGCATGCACTATCAGTAAATTGAGTCGGTACATGAGTAATCCCAACAAAACTCATTGGATGGCAATGAAAAGAGTTTTGGGGTATCTTAAATACACTCAAAACTATGCTTTGTATTATAATAAATATCCTGCGGTACTTGAAGGATATAGTGATGCAAATTGGATCACTGGATTGAACGAAGTAAAATCCACAAGTGGATATGTATTTACTATAGGTGGAAGAGCAGTTTCTTGGAAATCAGCCAAACAGACTTGTATCGCTAGCTCTACAATGGAATCTGAATTTATCGCATTAGATAAAGCTGGTGAAGAAGCAGAATGGCTCCAAAATTTCTTAAAAGATATTTCGTATTGGCCCAAGCCAGTGGCACCAGTATTTATACATTTTGATAGCCAAGCGGTAATAGGTAGTGCAGAGAGCATGATGTATAACGGTAAATCTCGTCATATAAGATGAAGACATAATACCGTTAGAGAACTTCTCTCTAGTGGAGTTATCACTATTGACTATGTAAATTCAAAGGATAATGTGTAGGATCCACTTACAAAAGGCCTATATAGAGAAGGAGTAGAAAGGACATCCAAGGGAATGGTTTTAAGGCCTAGGACAAGTCAGCATGGTGGTAACTCTACCTAGCAGACTGGAGATCCCAAGAGCTAAGTTCAAGGAGATCAAACAAAGTTGTGTTTGACTGATTCAACATTGTCAATTACCCAACCCATTCTCATGATGTAGACAATGTATAGTAAACTAGGATAAGACTTAAGGTGAAAAGTCTTTTAATGATTATCTAAATTTGGCAGATTTGACAAAATAGTTTAATCTACAGGATTTAACATTTAGAAATCACCTATGTGAGGGCGAAGTGGAAGCTGCTTCAAGGAGAATGTTAGTAAAGGCCTATTCTCTAAGCTCTCACAAAAACCGAGACGTGTTCATGGATGAAAAGAACAAAATCGTAAGAACCATAAACTGTAAAAGGATGGTTGTGTGACATATGTTGTCTAGGTGTACATTAAGCTCGACGATTCAAAGATATCAAATCTACCAATTGACCAAGTGCATCTGATGTATGTTCACCACGGAAAGTTCAAAGGGAAACCCACTTATCCAAATGCAATCAGTCTTTGCTTGATATCACATACTTGTCTGTAAAAATTTTATGAAAAATAGTCATTTCCCATTCATATGGGGGATTGTTGGGTTCATAGTATATGAATGAAGTGTGAATGAAAAAAATAGAGAGAAAAATAGTGGAAGGAAGGAGATACCAATTTAGAAGGTATACTCCCAAATTGGAAAGTCCACTAATTCTCCCACATTAGTGGGAGAAGAGAACTTTGTAGTATTTATATTAATGAACACTTACTCCACATGACAAGTGAGTCAAGAAAATAAAGATGCCCCACGCCGTCATTGTCGTCACACGCTTGGCTCGGCTCGGCTCGGCTTCGGATTTGGATTTGGCAAATGATCGATCGATGAGATCTATCTTTTTGGAAAAATTTTATTTGATGATCCGAATTTACCAAATAGTAAAACACAACAATGTGTTTTGATTCTCCATTTATACATGCATGTAGTTTTTCAAAACAGTACAGTGCTGAAACTGAACTAACGCATTATTTCTGCAAACAGATGCACTATTCCGATGAACAGATGCACTATTTACGTAAATAGATGCACTGTTCCAGTGAACAGATCCACTGTTATAGCAAACAGATGCACTGTTCCAGTAAACTGATGTACTGTTTCAGCAAACTGATCCAATGTTTTGATGAAAGGACACAATGTTTCACACGAACTGGTATGTACTATTTCAGCAAAATGATGGACTGTTTTAAGTAAACAGACATGCATTTTTAGAAAAGACACACACCTTTAAATTGAACCAATGCCACCTTTCTGAAGAGGCATCTTGTGGCTATATAAACCTGATTTCATCTACAGGTTTTTGTACAAAAATTTTCAGATTACAAACATTCTTTTTGTCTTCAAATACTCTGTGTGATCATTAAATCGTTCAATCCGTTCGAAGAATTCACCTATTTCAGGTACCTCTATAGTTAGATTGAAGGTCATTTTATCCTGGGAGGAAGATTTCATAACCTCGGGTACAGTGAGGGAAATTATTCCTTAAGGAAAGTCCGTGAATTCGAATGACTTAGTCTTAATAATTTCTGTTTCATCTATTTTTCTGAAAAATAAAATACACCTCTTGAAAAGGTCATTTTAATCTTGTGTTGAGGGTATTTGATATACTTCATTGTGTTCTTGGTTATATACTTGAACTTTAGTTGAAGTTGTTATTGCAATATACAGATTCTGCATACCCAACCATATTGTGGAAATAACAACAATCACAAAGTTAGATGACCATCATGAAATTTACTCAGAATCCTCTTAAAACCGTTGGTATTGGTATTGAGATTTAATTTCTGAGATGACCACCCTCTATATATTCTTGTCTTTTTTATTTGTAGTAAGTAAGAGACTTAAGTTCTTTCCCTCATACTTTGATATAGTGATCGATTTGCTTTTATTTGATCTTTGAAGTTACGAACTCCTAGTTTAATATTAGACAAGTTTATAAAATGTTCGGGGATACACTCATATTGGATAAAATATTCTTAAGGACAATGCCATTGACATGCCTCAAGATTTGAAGAATTTCCTACATTTATTTGTGATAAAGTATTTTTCATAAAATTTCCAACAATTCAACCCTTAAACTAAGTACTCACTTGGAAGGTTTTGCTATCAACACAGATAATCGCACCAAAAATTCTTATTGTTGCAGAAAGTGTAAACAATTAAGAAATTTTGTTGGTTCAAAAAGGACTACACTGTTTTTTGTAGAAATTAACTTGCTCTACTATTGCGAGGTCATAGAGCTCACATTCCACAATACGAGTTGCTACATCAGAACTCTCAATAGCATTATCAGCAAATACACAGTTATATACATCAAAAACAAATAATATCTATCAATATTCTTCTGAAGAAATTCAGATTAGAGACCTCAAATTACCTAAGTTGCTCAAACGTTTGTGCCGATCTAGAGGTTGGATCCTTTAAGATTTAGGACTACGGATCCAGATAGTGTAGAAATTCAGTTGAAAATAAATCAAATATCTAAAACTAGAGTTCTAAAAATATGTTTAAACTATGAGACATTATATGAAAAATTTTAAAAATAAAAGTTACTCTAAGAAGAAAATATTGATCAAGAGAAGAATACCAGACGAAGATAAAAAAAAAAGGACTAACATAGAAATTTCTATAAACGAGGTATTCAATTTTCTTATGTTTTGGTTATATTTGTCTCGATGTAACAACCCTTATAATGTTTTTGTGTATAACTATTTTGCACTTCTCCATTGTTGCTTTATATCATTTGTGAGTTGTGGGGATTCTTGTCACAGTCCCCAAAGCGTTCAGAGTGATATATGTGAGTTTATGTATTTAAGTAGCCTTTAAAGTGCTACAGTTTACTTTTGTCAATATTATGTCATCCGAGCATCTGATGGTGATTCCGACAGTTTTATTAGATCAAGAACGTCTATTTTAGGTTAGTAGGTTCGAGTTTCAATTTTCTTTTTATGATATTTATGCATTTGATCGAAATATTTATTTTAATTACCTAAAGTTGATTTTGAGGGTAACTTCTTGATAACGATCTCTTTTGTTGTTTCTTGTGGTTCAACTGAGTTTGAAACGTCGAAATTAACCTATTAGCACTATTAGGGTTTTCTGTGGAGTTTGAACGAATCTCAGGGGTGGGGATATTTTGCTTATTCATTTTAGTTGTTGATGCATCTTTTGCTAGTGCAACTTATTCTTCATCACGTTCATGACCCTCCAGTCATGTTCGAAAAGTACAAATAGCTACTTCATCGCGATCACGTGAGAAGTAGGCTACGATAGCAAAAAGTTAGAGGCATGATGGGTTTTGATCAATTTTTCTATATTGCGGTCAGAGTCTCGCGTTCACCAAGGTTTCGATTTGGGTCAGGTAGATATCAGAAGAAGTAGACTAATATCGTGATGAGATAAATAGTTGGGCAAATATTAAAATCCTTTTTGAGGAAAGAACCTTATTTCTTTAGTTTTTGAGCTTGGGATCTCGAATTGAGGTGATTTCAAAGGGTTTTCATGATCTAAACTTGGTTTGAGTTCCTAAATCACATTTTCATCATTTCACATTTATTTCTATAGATATTATGAATTTTGCTGTGCTTTGGGTATGATCTTCTCGATGGTTATGGCGTTACGCTATTGAATAATGGTGGATTGATGATAGGTATTCATATGTTCATAATGCACTTTAGAGGCTTACTTGAGGTCCATGATATCAGTTGGGATTGAGAAAGTTATTCGACTATTAAGATGATGAGTTGTGAATAGAGGAAGCTTACAAAGGGTACACTTATTTAAAGCGGCCTGAAGATGTAAGTAGTAATTAAGGTGCATGCATGGATTATTTGCCTTAAGGGATTGCATCGATATATCTGAGGTTTGGCTGGCACACTGACAACGAGATCAGATGTGTGGAATGACTAGGTTACTAATAAAATTTAGGCAAGAAGGCCTTGTGATGGATCAAAGATTGGAAAATAGGAGTTGTGTGGTCGAGAGTAGGCTGATGAGGCAGAAGTGAGTTTGTTTTGCAATGTAATGCTCCAAAAAGAGCGGGAGACAGTAATGGATAATAAAAGTGTTCGTTTGACCAATAAAAAAAGAAGTTGAAGGAATTTAACTTATAAGGATATCACTACTAAAAAATACAGGATTTCCAACCATAAAAAAATGACCACGAAATGTGGTCGGTTTTTTATTTTAAAAAAAAAATTAAAAAAGCAACACAAGTGGTTTTTATCTTAAAATTTTGTATTTTAAAATTTCAAAAAAAAATTTCAATAATTTTTATATTAGTTATTATTTTTTTTACAAATAAAAAATTGAAAAAAAAATGACCACTTGTGGTCGATGTGGTCATTTTTAATTAAAATAAAAAAATTAAATAACCGATCACTAGTGGTCGGTTTTTATCAAAATAAAAAAAAAAATTAAAAACCGACCACTTGTGGTCGGTTTTTATTAAAATAAAAGGAAAATATTTTTTTTTGGAAAACTACATAGAGTAGCATGCCTGGGATTTTGGGCTATAGGTGATAAAAAAAAAATTAAAATGAGATGTAGGTGTTTCAAGTCTTAATAATTGAGTGGAGGTGACAATTACTTAAGTATGAATTAAGAAAGTTTGAGAAATTTTAAAATAACCCACAAGTTTTTAAATTTACACTTTGATCCAAATGTTAGTTAATATAATGGAAAACAAAGAAAAAAAGGTGCATTTTTCTCTCTCCTCATCCGTTATTATTTTTTCTCTCTTCGCAATATTTGTTGCTCATTGTTGCTGCTTCTTTATTCATCATCTTCTAATTCATTATCATCATCTTATACTTCATTATCATCTTCATATTATTCCTGTTGACCATTATTGTTGTTGTTGTTACCGCAACTGCTGCTCTTTGACCAATTTCTTAGGTCAAATTTTGTTTCATATATCACTTTCAGCTTTGGTATTTACTTTGAGAGGAGACTTTGGTAAGTCAAATTATGTTTTTTAGTTGAATTTATCATCTAGGTAACTGCTAGTGTGCTGTTTTTGCAACAATAGCTTGCATGCGAACATGAATGCAACATAAGAGTAATTTATTTAAACAAATCCATCATCTATGGCACCAGATAAATGTTTTGTTGCAACAGTAGACTCATGTTGGATTCATGATTATGGTTCTAGGTGTCCGTAATATGATCACATAGATGGGTATTCTGTTGCAACAGATTAATAATCTGTTGCACCAGATTAGTTTTCTATTTTAACAGATTAATAATCTGTTGTACCAAATTATTAATTTGTTACAATAGATAAATAATCTGTTACACCAGATTAGTTGTCTGTTGCAACAGATAAGTAGTTGATTGCACCAGACACGTAATCTGTTGCAACAGAAAATTATTCTGTTGCAACACATGAATAATCTGTTTTGAACAATAAAATACAGCTCATGTCGCAAACCCAGCAGATAACTCATATGTTGATCTCTTGCTATTGATACTGGATTCAAATTATTCCTTAATTGTAGACATGTCATTTGTTAAGAAAAAGAAATAGACAACATGAAAATTAAATAAGAAATTAAACGTCAAATGCATCAAACATAAATTTTTAATTAAACAAAAAAAATAAAAATACATAGGTAAAAGAAAAGAAAATGCTTGATTATTATTATCATCATTATTATTTGTATGGCCAGCCGGCCAATCTTCAACCGGCAGCAGCAGCGCCCTCCTCAGCCTGCTGATCTTCTGCAGCATCCTTACCCTGACGGCTGTCAACTCCCATTGCAGGTCATGAACCTCCTTCTGCAGTTCTCGCATGGAGTATTATAAAATAGCCACATTCCACACTGGATCATCCATATCTAGAGAAAATGCATAACTTGACAAAACACACGTAAAAACAAAAGTAAAGAAAAAACGAATTCAAACGTAATACAACGTATATTACACAAAAAATGAAATATTTTTATTATAGTTCCATATTTGATTCTATATCATATATATCTCTCATTCTATATTTATTTCAAAATTGTTTAATGGAATGGTTAGTTATAATTAATGAGACATTCCTCCGCTTTCAGGCGAAAGTGAAGATAAAAAACAAGAATCAATCGTTCAAGTATTTCAAATTGAATGGCAGAATGACAGGAAAAGGGACATATAGAAAACTTAACAAAGACAGGAAAAAGCTATCAAGTCCTTGAAGAGAAAGTAGTTGAAGGTGTAACAATAGCAAGGAATAAATAGAGTGCAGTAGAATGAACGATTGAGTAGGGAGGGACCTATTTATAGAGGATTGAACTTGAATGTGTTAGGCAAAAAGTCGCAATTGTTAACCTCCATTTATTAATGACATTTCTTTCTTACTGTAAAAAGTTATGACTTGATTAAATTAAGCAATATTGTGATAAGTCATGACTTTTCAGCTTATTATTATTAATAACTAGTTCTTTCCACGAACTATTTTTATATTGAGTTGTGACAACATATTATATATCTGTTGCATCAAATAACTCATCTGTGACAACAGATATTTGCAACAAATAGATAACCTGTTGTATCAGATAATTATCTGTTACAACATATAATCTCTATATATCTTTTTGAAAAAAAAAAATTATCATCGTGAATTTCAAATTTTTTAACTTTTTAATTAACTGTTCACCTCCATTTATTAACGACATTCTTGATTAGTGTATAAAGTTATAACTTAATTAAATTAAGCAATATTGTGATAAGTCATGATTTTCCAGAAACTATTTTTATACTGAGTTGTGACAACAGATTATATATCTATTGCATCAGATAACTCATCTGTGACAACAGATATATCATCGGTTGCAACAAATAGATAACCTGTTGCATCAGATAATATATCTGTTACAACATATAATCTATATATCTTTTTGAAAAAAAATTATCATGACATCTAAATTTTCTGACTTTTTAATTATATAAATTAATAAAATAAATTTAAAGACCCAGCTGTTCACCTCCATTTATTAATGACATTCTTGATTACTATAAAAATTTATGACTTAATTAAATTAAGCAATATTGCGATAAGTCATGACTTTTTAGCTTATTATTATTAATAATTAGTTCTTTCCAAAAACCATTTTTATACTGAGTTGTGACAATAGATTATATATTTGTTGCATCAGATAACTCATTTGTGACAACAGATATATCATCCGTTGCAACAATAGATAACTTATTGCATCAGATAATATTATCTGTTGCAACATATAATCTATCTTATTTTCAAAAAAAACTATCATCATATCATTAATATAAATTCGCTGACCTTTTTATTATATAAATTAATAAAACAAGTTTAAAAACAAGAATATTTTTTATGATATTTTTACAGTTTAAATTGTGTTTTATCATTTATTTTCTTATTATTTTCTGTGAAAAGAAATTACTTAATTAAATTAAGCTGGTAAGTTTTTTATTATTGTGAAAGTCATGACTTTTAAGACACCTGGTTTTTAATAACCGTTTCTTTAATAAAATAATAACCATTATTTTTATTGAGTTATGGCAACAGATTGTATATCTGTTGTATCAAATAACCACTCTGTTGCAACAAATATACCATCTGTTGCAACAAATCGACCATCTGTTTTAGGAGCTTTTTTGATTTCTTCTAACAACTCATTCATGAGTCGCAACAGATGAGGAATTTGATGCATCGGCAACGTTGTTTGTTTTTGTTTGTTGAATGTGTTTAGACAAAAAGTCACAGTCACGACTATTCACCTTTTCCTTAACAATCATCTTATAATCCAATGATCGACTTCTTTTTAAATTAAATAATTTTTTTTTACGGTTATAAATTGTGTATATCATTTAGTTCCTTATTATTAATTAACGAATCACTTTTAGGAGTATCATGACTTTTCACCACCCACCCTCTGTTGCCACGAGTGCTTAATCCCTACCTCCAACCGTCGAAATATTGAGAATATGAAATAGATAGAATGATAATTAAATATTAAATAAGAATTAAAAATTTAAAGTCGACCAAACCAAACCAATACATACGCTAAAAGAAAGAAAAAACATAACCTAATTATTATTGCTACTATTATTATTGTCATTATTATTATTATTACTATTATTATTATCAAACGGATAATTTTCATCCGGTAGTAGTAGGGCCGCCCTCCTCAGCCTTGCTCTAAAGTCGGCCAAATCCCTCTGGAGGTCATCAAACTGCCTTTGAATTTTCCGCAAGGACTCTATATGAATCTTCTTGTATGAATCTGGATCAACCATATTTGTACTGTAGTGTAGTAGAATGAACGAGTGAGAGAGAGAGCGTAAGAAAAGGAGACCGGAGGGACCTTTTTATAAATGATTGAATTGGAAGGGGTGACTAATTGTCAAACAAGAAGCCACGACTGTTCATATATCCCTTAATTAAATAAAACTGGTGACTTTTCAAATATATAAATTAAAAAAATGGATCTAAATACAACATTTTAGCTTTTTATTGTATTTTGAAAAGAAAAGAAAATTCCTTTAAAATAAATCTAACAGATGGATAATCTGTTACAAAATTTAATCCATCTGTCAGATAAATTACAACATATTTACAATTTGTTGTAACAGATGGATATATTAATTTATTTTTTCAACAGATGTGGTGTCTGTTGCAACTTGCTAGACATCTGTTTATTCAATTTAAGCCATAAATGGGCTAGGAAGAATAAGGTGCGAGTAGATGGATCCACTATCATATGTGTGTGAGTTAAGAAGTATTATTGATAAGGTCACTAGGATAACACATACAAAGTACAATATTTTTGTGAATATAGTTTTTAACTGATTAGGCACTGATCATTCAAACAAGATCCTGCATTGTAAAGTTTGATGGGTTTGAATTGACAAGGTTGAGGGCCTCATAAATATGGTGCAGATCTATGTTATGAATTACTGACAGTTGTTGCACATTTTTATGCGTTTCAAGTTTTGAGAAGGGATCAATATTTGGTGTTATTGCAGAGAACCAATAGCGATTGGAATTAACTTTAAGTGTGCATTGGATTCTGAGAACACCTTCGAAGCCTCGCACTACATCAAACAAGAATGGAAAATCAATAGAAATTCCCCTGGCCAAATTTATATGGAAGGGTTGATCGAGAAGATGATTATACGCCAGAAGGAGTCCAAAGAGAATGTCTGGGAGGGAAAGGGGAGTTGGTGAAAGACTATATCATCTGAGAGCTAATTGAAGAGGAAATATAGGGTAGAAAGTAAGACTTCTAGTGATTCTGGCCGATGAAATTATCTAAAAACAACATGAGAAATCTGAATCAAGTGCAAATATGAAAGTGTATCCGGCAATATAAATTCGTCTGTTGTCTCTCTGAAAGATAAATAATGCAAATGACACTTTGCTAGGGAGCTACGACTAGGTAGCGTGGTCGGGATTATCACCTACATAGAAAATAGTACAAGTCCAAGAAAGCAGCCTTACGGGCATCGAGGGTTGAAATGATGTACAGTAAGTCTAGAAAACTTGTGCCAACAACAACTGTAGTTAAAGTAAGGAATCTAACCGAAGATGAAAATTTTTGAATTTTAAATTGCATCTCACGCCTTCTTGTTTGTGGTTACGATTAGGTCCATTACTGTTGACTAATGGGAACTATAAACGTGATTGAAAAGCAAATTGAGTATCATCACTTCCATAGAAATATGGTTATAATTGATTATGTTTTATAGCTTTAGCATGCTTTCAACATTTCTTAGAGAAGATTAGAGGCTTGCTCTAGTTTGTGAATTTAGATAATTTTCAAGCTTGCGTCCAGCTTGCTGATTCTGTATCCCCGCTTGTCGTTGCAGTCTTTGAAGTTGGTCAAGAGTTCCTGATATCTTGTAAGCTTGATCAGGAACACTACCTTCAAAGTTGTGTCATTGAAGAAGGCCTTTAGAATACTTTATCCAGAAGCCTTAAAGAATACATGGAGCGTCATCATGTTTGTTTTAGGTTAAAATATGTTGATGCACACTCAAGATGTGGTCCCAACAGTTGAACAACACACTTTTATCGAGAGTTGCTCAATGCAGCTTGCTCAACCAATTTAATAAATTAATAAGCGAGGAGTTATATAGCGTGTGATCTAAACGACTCTACCAAGTCGGTTTAGATCACACGCTACGTAACTCCTTGCTTATTAATTTATCAAATTGGTTGAGCTAGATGAATTGAGGAATGCTCGATAAAAGTGTGACGTTCAACAGTTGGGACCATATCTTGAGTGTGCATCAATACATTTTATCCTAAAACAAACACAATGACCCTTCATGTATCTTTTAAGGCTTCTGAAGAGAGTGTTCTGAAGGCCTTCTAAAATGCCACAACTTTGAAGGTGGTGTTCCTAATCGAGCTCACAAGATACAAGGAATTCTTGACCAACTTCGAAGACAGCAACGACCAGCTTGAATACAAAATCAGCAAGCTGAAGGCAAGCTTGAAAATTATCGAAATTCACAAACTAGAGCAAGCCTCTGATCTTCTCCAAGAAATGTTAAAAGCATGCTAAGGCTATAAAACACCATCAGTTATAACCACATTGCTACGGAAGTAATGATACTTAATTTTCTTTTCAATCACATTTGTGGTTCCCATCAAGTCAACAATAGTGGACCAAATCGTAACCATAAACAAGAAGGCGTGGGATACAATTTAAAATTCAAAAATTGTCGCCTTCGCTTAGATTCCTTACTTTAACTGCAGTTGTTGTTGGCATAAGTTTTCTAGACTTACTGTACATCATTTCAACCCTCGATGCCCGTAAGGCAGCTTTCTTTGACTTTTACTATTTTCTATCTAGGTGATAATACCGACTACACTACCTAGTCGCAGCTCCCTAGAAAAGTCTCCATCTACATTATTTTTCTTTCAGACAGACAACAGATGAATTTACATTGCCGGATACACTTTTATGTTTATACTTGATTCAGATTTCTCATGTTGTTTTTAGATAATTTCATCGGCCAAATTCGCTAGAAGTCTTACTTTCTACCCTATGTCTTCTCTTCAATTAGCTCTCAGATGATCTAGTCTTTCGTCAACCACCCATTTTCCCTTGAAGGCATTCTCTTACCGCACCTACTGACGTATAATCATCACCTCGAGCAATCCAGCCATATAAATTTGGGCTAGGGCAATAACTATATTAGTTTTTCATTCTTGTTAGATGCAGTGCTAGGCTTCGAAGGCCTTCTCAGAGTCCAATGCACCCTAAAAGTTAGTCCAATCGCTATTGAATCTCCTTACAACGACACCAAAACTAGATCCTTTTACAATGCTTGACAAATAAACATGAGCAACAACCGACATTAAATCTTAACAGGGTATCAGAACCATATTCATGGTCCCTTAGCCTTATCAATTCAAACCTACAAAACTTAACTGTAAAATTGCAGATATCTTATTTGAATAATCTATGACTAATCAGTAAAAACTGCATTCACAAAATCAGTGTACTCCATGTGTGTTTCCACGATAACATTATCAGTAATACATACCTCCCTTATATGAAGTGGTTCCATCTACATGCAGCTTATTCCTCCAAACCCATCTTTACTGCAGCCTCTTGTAATGGTCGGGCAAAGGTTGATCAATTTCGATCCTTATATCTACAATATTATTCATCAGAAAGAATATTATTCATTTGTTCAACAGATGTAGAGTCTATTGTATTAGATGTGGAGTCTTTTACAATAGATGTGGAGTCTGTTGTAACAGATTTGGAGTTTGTTGCAATAGATTTGGAGTCTATTGCAATAGATTTGCAGTCTGTTGCAACAGATTTGGAGTTTGTTAGAATACATCAAACCAGCCTTGCTGGTGGTTTGATTTGTTCCAACAGTTGCTCCGTCTGTTGCAACATCAATAACAGCATAAACTACAAAGAAACAATAAATAAAAAACATCAACAACAAAAAAACAACAACATTTGTTCCAACATTATCAACAATAAAGAAGCAATATCCTTTGTTCAAACACCATTAACAACACCACACCACAACTTCCAACAATGCCAACCCCACCAATAACATCATTACAGCATAAACAACAAAGAAATAAATAAAATACATACCAAAAAAATGATACTGCCAACAAGGCTTTTAAACTTCTCCCAACAGAATACTTTTTGCATAGTGTAATAAAAATTCTTGGTTCGTTTATTCAACACTTAAAAGTTCCTTTAAATTTTTTAAATAAATATCATATAGGTAAATGGTAATTAAATAAAAAAAAAACAAATATAAATAACTTGCAAAGAAGAAGACGGGAATGAAAGAGCAATAGTGAACCATACCTTAGCGTCAAAAATGGATTAAAACAACAATTTCAGTTGAGGAAAAATATGAATCGGTTTAGATCCAAAAGGATCTTTATGAAAAAAAGAAGAAAAAAAAGAGAAGAGAGAAAAAAGGTTGTGAAACCCTAAGCTAAAGAGGAGAGAAAGAAAAAGATGAGAGATAAATAAAATAAATTTAGGACTGAAGTTGAGGAGATGAGATAATTCTAGATGTATCGTGTACGTTGACGTGGATTTCAATATTCATTAATTAATATAATTAATATTCATTAATAATTTGAGAGGCACGAGGAAGACTTAGTTTAGTTAAATTGAAAAGACAAGATAAGACTACTTAATAAACATATTTTTGAGTTATCCAAGAAAAAGAAACTCTTCATTTTTACCGCATTTTGTAAGTAGTACTTACTACTTTATCTACTCGAACAGAAGCTTGCTTTAAAATTGAAAGAAAAAAATTCAAACAGATATGTCATCTGTTGCAACAGATAGCAATATCTGTTTAAAAATCCCAACAACACAGTCATCTGTTACAATAGATACAAATATCTGTTTAAAAAACCCTTTTCATTTGATAATTAAATATGTCAACTGTTACAAAAGATATTAATATTTGTTTAAATATCCTAACAGCTCAGTCATCTGTGATGACAGATGTAAATGTCCATTTGATAATTAAATATCTGTTGGTATCTGTTCTAACAGATGACTAGTGACATTATAAAGACAAGATAAGACTACTCAATGAACATAATTTTGAGTTATCCAAGAAAAAGAAACTCTTCATTTTTTACCGTATTTTGTAGTACTTACTCTTACTAGTAACTCTTACTCGGACAGAAGCTTGCTTTAAAATTGAAAGAAAAAAATATTTTCAAACAGATATATCATCTGTTACAACAGATACCAATATCTATTTGAAAATTTTCAATAACTCAGTCATCTGTTATAACAGATTCAAATGTCTATTTGATAATTAAATTAGATATGTCATCTGTTGCAACAGATGTGAATATCTATTAGAAATTGCGTTCATCCCGACCCGGGTTGTCGATCGATCACTCTGAGTTGAAATGAGCTCTCATTAACTTAATGTTGGGATTAACATTACTTACATTGATTTAGGTGGAAGTAGGGATGAATGAATGAGATCATAGGGTCAACTACAACTTCAACTGAGTCTTTGCAATTGGCGCTGGTATTGCGTTCATCCCGACCTGGGTCATCGATTGATCTCATTAACTTAATGTTGAGATTAACATTACCTACATTGATTTAGGTAGAAGTAGGGATGAATGAATGCGCTTATAGGGTCAACTACAACTTCAACTGAGTCTTTGCAATTGGCGTTGGTATTACGTTCATCCCGACCCGGGTCGTCAATCGATCTCATTAACTTAATGTTGGGATTAACATTACCTACATTGATTTAGGTGGAAGTATAGATGAATGAATGAGATCATAGGGTTAACTACAACTTCAACTGAGTCTTTACAATTGGCGTTGGTATTGCGTTCATCCCGACCCAGATTGTCGATCGATCTTATTAACTTAATGTTGGGATTAACATTACTTACATTGATTTAGGTGGAAGTAAGGATGAATGAATGAGCTCATAGGATCAACTACAACTTCAACTGAGTCTTTGCAATTAGCGTTGGTATTCCGTTCATCCCGACCCGGGTCGTCGATCGATCACACTGAGTTGAAAATCGCTCTCATTAACTTAATGTTTTAAAAACTAGTACTCCCTCTATTTTGTTTTAGTTGGCCCTCTTTCTAAAAATATTTGTTTCAATTTAGTTGTCCCTTTGATGAAATCAAGAGAATTTTATTATGTTCTTCCAATATTACCCTCAACATTAAATGATTAAACAAAGCGTATTTACTCAAATTCATATTTTCAATGCATAATTAATAGGGTTATTTTAGTAAAATAAGCCTCTATTAAATTATTTCTTAAGGGGTGTGCCAAGTCAATAAGGGTCAACTAAAATGAAACGGAGGGAGTATATCTTTTGAAATTTTAAAAAATAATTAAGATCAATTCGGACCAAATTAACAATTTCAAAACTTGTCATTCTTTTCCAAAATTACAAATCAACCTATACAAATCATCAATTCGCGGGAAAAACTTTTCCTCATTTCAAATCTTAAGTTCTCGCTCCTTCCTTTCTCTCTCTCTCTCTCAATTATACAGAAAACAACTACTCAACATATTTCTCAACCCTTCAAAATAAATCAATTTTCTTCCCATTTCCAACCACATAGTTGTTATTTTTGACTTCATTCTCACTTATATCCATCATTTTCTCTATCTTTGCAGGTAACAGAGTTTGAGAAGAGTTCTACATTTTTTATTTATTCTAAAAATTAGGGCTTTTTAGTTAATGATGAAAAAGAATACTTTTAGTTGTATTATCTGCAAGAATGGGTTAACAATTTTGTGTTTTGATGCTAAAAAAGTAGGAAGCACCCGAGAAAACCCTAGTTTTTATCTCAGTATTTTATTGAATATCATGGTATTGTTGGATGGTATTTGTAGTGTTGTTGGTGTCGGTATTTGTGTTTTGGTGGTGGTGTTGGTGGTCTTGGTGTTGGTATTGGTGGCATTGATGGTGGTCTTGGTGGAATTGGTGGTGGTCTTGGTGGCATTGGTGGTGGCATTGGTTGTGGTATTGGTGGTCCATCTGTTGCAATAGGTGGAATATCTGTTGGGAGATATTAAATAGGTCTTCAGACAGATTCCCCATCTGTTCCAACTGATGGCTTATCCGTTGGAGTATTTTTTTTTGTAATGTGGCGTAGAATAATTTTTTGAAATTTGTCTTAGGTTTTTTTAAAAACAAATTATGTAGACATCAAATGAAATGTATTTTTTTGTTTTTTTATTGTTTGTAGTTAAAAGATGTCTCCCAAAAGAAAAGAAACTGAAAGTGGATCAACTTCTGACCAACCAACAAAAACGGCTAGAGTACAGATAGATTCGGAGGAACTTCCCGAACAATCTCAATTGGGAGAAAATAAAGCTGAGGAAAGTGATAACTCCTCCTCATTAATGGGGCATGAAATAATATCGAAATTCCAGCATGATTTTGTCAAAACCATTAGTACCGACAGGTTTTAAATTGTGATGCCGATAGATAGCCCTAACAAAGTAACTGGTGATCTTGTACTTAAATATCATTTGGGGAAACATTTTAATGAACTAAGGAGAATTATGAAGAATGAAAACATAGACGAACTTTTTAACAAGATCTGTTTTGCATACTTTCTCGAGCTGCATAAGGACTGCACTCTCCATTTTCCAATGAGCATGGTATATGGTCTTCTCAAGTGTAGGATCAAGTACGTGGGGGATGATAAAGATCCGAAGGAGGGCAAAAAAAAGATGGATGAAATCTGGATCAACTACTATGGCATGTTGGTTTGTTTTGGGTTGAAAGAGTTTGCCATAGTGATGGTCTTGAGATGCGATCGTTCAGAAGAACCTTTCATCAAGGAAACACCCTACAAAGGGTCCAAAAAATGCAAGGGAAAAAATATGGGTTGTTGTGCATTATTGGAAATAGTAGCTATAAAGCGGCAAATTTGATGGCAAATCTCGAGGATAAAGACATACCAAAGTACTGCAGGGAGAAATTGTGCTTAGTTTGGTTTGTCCATTCCATTTTATTGGCAAGAGACATCAGGAAAGTTATAGAAGGTGATTTATTGGCGTTTGCTGATGATTTTAACAAATGCAACAACAATCCTTGGGGATATGACAGCTACTTCTTGATTTTCAAATATTTACTGACAAAGCTATCCACAGGGACGATCACATTATACGGCTTTCCCTGGGCTTTCATGGTAAAATTAATCACTATTTTTACTCATCCATTAATTTATAATGACTATATACTTATTATGACTTTTTTTTTGCTTGCTTTATGTTTAGATTTTTTAGGCTTGGGTATGTGAAGCCATTCCTCCCCTCTGAAAGCAGTTCAAGATTTACCCGAATGAGGTTTCTCATCCAAGTATCCTTAGGTAGTCGGTGGCTACAAAGGGAGGCAAAAAAATATTAAGGAGCAGGACGCTGATCTATTTAACCCTATGGATGATGCAGTACATCTTCTTTTAACTAAAATAATTTGCCTCAAAGAAAGATATTGAAATGGATGTTCCATCTGTTGCGATAATGGTTCGTCTGTTGTAATAGATTACCCGTCAACTACATCTGGTGCAATAGATGGGTAATCTGTTATGACAGATGATCCATATTTTGCAACAGATTAACCATATGTTGCTCTGGTTCTCTGAACCTGACTCAACGGATTATCCATCTGATGCAAATTATGCAATAGATGTATAATCTGATGCAATATAGTGTCAATTTGTTATGACATACAGATCAGCTGTAGCGGCAGCTAGATCATTTATTACATAAGTTGGTTGTGTTAATATCCATGTAACCCAACTGACTGTAAATTATTGTTATATAATTTAAATGCCTCCTGTCTTTTTTATAGGTTGTGCATTCTTGGATTATGCCTACCGATAATGAGTTGGGGATGACTTCTTTTCATACTTTGGATCTTGCTGATACAAAAAAAGACCCAACGGTGGAGTTAATAAAGAAAGAATTGGTTGGAGCAACATCCATAAGAAGAACAGTTAGGCAAGGTCTGTCTAATGTTGAAGCTCTTCACGACCAACCTCAAACTGGAACAGATCTAGGCGCTTCTTCTGGGGGTGCTGTTGGTGGAGTTGTTTGTGATGGTGGTAGCCATCCTGCTGCTACTGCTAGTCATGATTATTAGCATGCTCAGCAAAAATAAATACTTTTGAAAGAACCCCTTGTACAGGCCCCTCTCACCCCTACATCGATTCCTCTTACCCTTACAGTGGTCCCTCTCACCTCTTCTCACCCTCGTGTTCTCATTGTAAATGCAAACTGTGTTAGGATAGAGAGGATAAACTCCTTGAAAAGCTAGAGGCTATTGCTAAAGCTGCCGAGGATTTAAAATCCGGGAGGGGTATCATGCCATCCAATGAGGTGAGGAAGCCATGCACTCCTGCAGTGGTGATTAGGAGGAAGAGAAGAAAAATTCAACAAATTCTCTCTGTTATGAAAATAGCAAAAACTACAACTCCTCCCGCTCCATAAGTTGTTGATATTTAGGGGCCGCTGAAGAAGGTAGATATATTCGTGGTGCTTGGCAAGGAGAAGGAGGATGAACTACAACAAATCATGAATAGCAGGAGGAAGGTTCAAAAAGAATACATCATGCATTCATTTGACGCCAAAGACTTCAAGAATATGACAAATATGCGTGTGTGGCACGAGGATAATGTAATTTTACTTTTGCTAACCTAGCCTTCCAATCTACTCCACGAAGAAGAATCTACGCAACAGATGTGTAATCTGTTGCAACAACTTGGTATTCTATTATAACATAATACGCATCAGTTGCATGAGTTGCGTTGGCTGGGTAATCTGTAAACTGATTCAGAGAACCCTCTGCATTAGATTCTTTCCACTGTGTTTTTATTCTTTATAATTACTAACCTATTTAAATTAATTGGCTTCTTATACAATAGTATGTTGATAAAATTCTTTGCCTCATAAGGGGCAGACAATTAGCGTACCTAGATGCTTGTGATGCTGCCGATAGGATAATGGACCTCAACTTCTACAATAATTTCAAGGATAGGTACACTGATCTCTGTAAGCAAGCTAATTCCAGTGGCCCGGGACTTGATCAGTTAGTTTCTACATTCCAATGTGATGAGGAAGCGATTAAATATATTAGGGGGAAGAGGCCATATCCACACGGCAAGAGTTGGACCAAGGCAAAGAGAATCCTTGCAGTAATGAACGTGGAAGTCAAACATTTTCTCATTGTTGAGATACTACTTTACGAGGGAAATACTAAGGTTTATGACTGCAACTTAACTGTCTTCAGTGAGGATAAGTTTTTAGCCCACGTGCAGCCACTCTTGAAGTTGTTGCCCAAGTTGTTGATGCAAAGTAAGTTGATGGATCATTTGCCGACTGAAGTCTTGACGAAGGAATCATGAGATTTTGAAGGTCGAAATAATAACATCGAGCTCTAGAGAAATACAACCGATGCAGTATGCGGGCCATACTCACTTGCTTACATCGAGTGTTTGCTGATCACACAAAAATGATCTGTATATATGATACCATTATGGGAAAGATCTAAATGGTTGGAGCCCATGTATAAAGAAGAAAATGTACAAAGACGGAGACGAACACGATAACAATTTTTAATTTCAAGTCACCTCACTTTACATGTAGTGGAAATAATTTTTATGTCTGTGGATAGTTAAATTTTTATAATGCAACAGATAGTATATCTATTATAATATATATAATATTTGTTGTGACAGATTGATTATTTGTTGGAGTAGGTTGGTCTTCAGTTGCATTAATAGATATTTCCTGGTCTATCTGTCGCAACAGATATTTAATCTGTTGCAACATATAATCTATCTGTTGCAACTGATAGATAATCTGTTGCAATAAATCAAGAAAGTAGGAAGACCTGTTATATAATTTCCAGCAGATGACCTAACTAAACGGTTGGAGGCTGTGTATAAAGAAGAATATGTACAAAGATGGAGACGAACACGATAACAATTTTTTATTTCAAACCACCTAACTTTACATGTAGTGGCAATAATTTCTCTATCTCACGAAAGTTGAATTTTCATAATGCAACAGATTATATATCTGTTGTAACAGATAGTATATCTATTATGTCAGATATAGCACCTATTGTGACAGATTAATTATCAATTAGAATAGGTTGGTCATCTGTTGCATCATACAGATGTTCCCAGATTATCTGTCCCAATAGATATACAATCTGTTATAACATATAATCTATCTATTGAAACTGATAGGTAATCTGTTGGAGCAAATAAAAAAGGTAGGAAGACCTATTATATAATTTCCAACAGATGGCCTATATGTTGCATCTCATGTTGCAATATATGTCTAAATCTATTTGATAAGATATGTCGTCTGTTGTAGCAGATATATTATCTGTTGTGATATTTGAATCTAGTACTTCATCTCAATTATCATGTTCAAAACTAAGGATTAAATTATATTCATAGACGGCATAAAATAAATCGTAGCCTTCGAAAATTACATGAAATAAATAAAATTAAAAAAAATCATTATGGGGATAAATGATATACTCTACAAATAAATCAACAAGTTAAACCAAAGAGGATAGGTTATTATATTGACGGACTCAAGCTATAAAGATCTAATCAATATGGATAAGTTGTTCTTTATTCGGGATTACAAAATTCGACTTTGGTCATCGTAGATCTTTAGTGTCGCTTGTGTACGGCTTTTGCATTTTTGCTTCTCCGTATTTCCATAAAAGAGCAGCACATCTTTTGCAGAGTAATCCGACATCAAGCCATCATTTGGTACTTGTAATCCATCGCTCAAATACTTAGCATAAGCAGCAATAAAAGGAGCGTGATTCCTACATTTTAAAAAACAGATAATCCATATCTTACAGTTCATGCAAGCGTAATGGAATTTATTAAATAAAACTAAATCATGACACATATACTTACAGGCTACCAATGGTTTGTTGAGAAATTTCTTCAACATATTGTACATCAAATGGATTATCCATTTTATCTCGGTATGCTTTAATCGTTGACCAATCAGTACGAACCTTCTGTTCTAAAAAGCCACTCATATCAAGGTAAGTAGGCAATATTTTAGCCAGCTTTTGTATCTCAAACGAAGGACTGAAATGTCTCCTTCACAATATCGAGTCATAAACTCAGATGTGCCTCTCTTTTAGAATGACGAATGACAAAAATCCAATGGAATTCATCACCACAATTGATTGGGATGTACACTTCGTCAACCAAATGCCAAGGTATGCCAGTCGGAATGCTAGAACCTTTGATGATGTTGATTAAGCATTCCTCATTTTGGGAAACTTCCGCCTGTTGTTGACAATACCTATCGTAGGCATTATTGATGTAAACTTTGTATAAATAATTGTTTGTCGTGTATCTATATTGTTCTTGTGTTTGCAACTTGGCCTTCTTTCAGAGATAGTAAAAAATGACATCAATGTGCTGCACATATTATCAAATATTTCAGATTACGTGATGAAAAATTAATACACAGATGTAATTAAATAAAATATTAATTAATAGTAATATGTATGGCATTTAAACCTCATCATTCCAGCAAGTTTGGGGCTGTGACATGAAATAGAACCAATTTTCATTCTGGGATGTACAACAACAATGTCAAACTTATCAAAACCAAGACTCGATTCGTTCACTTTGTAGCATTCATCATTTTGTTTTCTACATGATGATTTATATGTGTTAATGTCACGTTCTTACAACAAGAATCGTATAAACCAATATCTTTTAAAATTGATTTATATACCTACCGGCATAATGCTTTAACAGCCCATCGACAATCCATTCCGAATGGTCATTGATCAGCTGCATTAGTTTTTTTGGAGCCTTATCCGAGATGTTGAACGCTTCAAATGGGTAATTCTTCTGTTCTTCTGAACTGACGGGCTCCACTTTTTCTTCTTCTTTAGAAGCAGTTGATGGATTATAAACTGTGGTATTATGATTTTTAGCAATGGCTTCTACTGTGACATCCACCTGGTAAGCCATAATTGTCAATGCTAATTACAGGTATACAATAAATTATCTATCTGTAACAATAGATGATTCTTATATTGCAACAGATGGATCATCTGTTGGGATGAATTTTAAATAGATGATTTATCTGTTGCAGCATAAGACTCATCTGTTACAACAGATAACGCATCTGATACAACAGTTCAGACAACAGTTGCAACAGATGTATATATCTGTTTGATAATTTTCAGCAGATGTATCATCTGTGTAAAACAGATATGTGCCTGTTTGTTTGTTGGAACAGGTGATCTACATTCACCTTCTTCGGCTCATGGTGCTCTCCTGTGGCCCTTGCACACTGAACATCTATGCAAGATAAAGATAGAGGCATTGCAATTTTTCCTTTTTCGATGCTCGATGATACCTTGGAAGTATCTTTCCTTCTCCTCTTAGCCGCCTTTATCTCTAGTGGAGTGTATGGATAAGAAATCCTCTTTGATGGAATGACACCCCTCTTAAATGTCATTTCCTTTACAGAAGCAGTTAGTGCATTAATAACATTAATTACTCCATCGTGTTTTGCAGTTTTGACATTTGCATGCAGAACATTCGCTAGATGTGGCAAAATTTGTACAACCAGTATGATCATAATCATAATGGCTTGTTGTTTTAAAAATGGTAAGAGGAGCATCATTATCCCCAACAGTAGCACCACTACCACTATCACTACCACTACGATTACTATCGTCAACAGCAATAAGCCCACCCTCTAAAATTATTTTTCTTGTGATGGCTTTTGCTCCAAATAAATCTATTTTTATTCCATCAATGACCTTAGGGTTCAGTAAAGTTTGCACAGACCGTAAAGTAAGAAAAAAATGGCATCTTCAACTCTCGGTTGATCGGAACAAGCCATGGATAGACAATCTAAAATAAATTGGTACATATATTAGAATGATGAAGAAATCATTTAAAATAATCATTAATTAACAAAAACTTGATTAGAATTAGACTCACTACTTCCTTGGGGGATTGAAAAGATCAAGAAATTTTGCATTTTTATCAGTTTTGGCCGACAACCATCTTAGGATTCTTGGACAGGAAACTTCTTCCTGGTAGTTCACTTGTTGTCTCAAATAAGGAATGGATTTAAATTCCCAAGCCTATAACATAACGCCAATAAATCAAAAACATTATTGAATAAAAAAATAATGAATCATATCATGATAAAAGAAATATTTACCATGAAGGCCCATGGAAAGCCATATAAGTTGACTGTCTTTGGCGTCAATAGAGTCAATAAATATTGGACAGTCATTTTGAAGCTTTCATAACCCCAAGGATAACTGTTAAATGCCTCAAGATCCTTGGAGAGATTTATTAAACCGGGGCTTATGTTATTGTTAACGTCTCTCGCCCAAAGAATATTATGTACAAACCAAACCAAGCACAATGATTGCTTGTTCTTCTTTGAGAGTCCTTTACCTTTCAAAGTTTCAATCAAATTTTTATTTTTCAAGCTTGGACCAATAATGGACACCAGGTCCTCACGATCACTCGACTTGCTTTTGTCTTTTTTGGGTCTGCGGGGTGCTTTCTTTTGGGTCAGAGTAGGTATAACTTGAGAAGGAGAAGGAGGATAATATTTTAGTCCAGTAACTATAGCAAACTCCTTCCAACCAAAACAAATAGGCATGCCACAGTAATTTATCCATACCTCATCCATCTTTTCTTTGTTTTCATACATAAACCTACGCTTGAGAAGATCGTATACCATTTTCATCCAAAAACGAGCATTGTTGTCCTCCGAAAAATCAAGATATTGCCCAACGAAGCTTTCCCCTGAAATAAGCATTCAATTTTTGTTCTCGAAATATTTTTATGACGGAGTCGAAAGATTTTCCCATGGCTGACTTAACCACAAAATCACCCATTAAATTTATAGCACCATCGCACTGCATTCTCACAGGATAATGATCAATGTTGAATGTTTTGACCAACTCTTCAGTTGAAGGGCTATTAGCATTTGGATCATCTCTTTTGAGACATTTCTCCTCCCCATGTTCATTATAGAGTGGTGGATGTAGCCGAGCTGTTGCACCTATTTCTTTACTTGTACTTGATACGATTTCTTTTCTTTTTGGAGCCATATTATCTTAAATTAACAGGCACATAAAATAGATTATAATTGATTAATACATCGTTAAAAAACAATAATAGTAAATCTAACATGTACAACATTAAAAAAAATAGTTTCAATAGACAACATATATGTTGCACCAAGTATGTTATCTGTTGCAACATATAACCGACCTATTGCAACAGATGAGTAAACCGTTGGAAATAATAAAAATAGATCTTTAATCTGTCTAACCCAGATGCAATGGATGATAAAATCGTTGGAAATCGTAAAATAGATCACTAATCTGTTGCACCAGATATTTTATCTGATGCAACATATAACCAACCTGTTGTAACGAATGATTAATCCGTTGGAAACCATAAAAACATATCACTAATTTGTTGCACCAGGTTTGTTATCTGTTGCAATATATAAATGACCTGTTGCAACGGATGAATAATCTGTTAGAAATAATAAAATAGATCACTGATCTGTTGCACCAGGTATTTTATCTGTTGCAATATATAACTGACCTATTGCAACGATGAGTAAACCTATGGAGTGAATAAAAATAAATCACTGAACAGTTGAAATATATCACTCATCTGTTGGAAATAAGTTATCTGTTGGATCAATATTGTTCAATTTTTTCCAAACAAAAGAGTCACCTATCGCGACAGATGAATGATTTGTAACATTGTTCATCTGTTGCATCGACTTTCATAGTTGCATCAGATTTTTAATCTGTTGCGTCAGATATTAACATCTGCTACATCGGATGTCTTCATCTGTTGCATCAAATGTCTTCATCTGTTGCATCATATGTTTCATCTGTTTCAACACTATTTTTTCCAAGACAAACAACAAATCAACCCAGCAACACCAATACATCACATACACACACTAAGAACATCAACTGTGAACAAAAATCACCAACAATCTGAATCAACAGTACGACAACAAGAACAAGAAATGCCAAAAATTAGTATTTTATTCAATCCATATTTTAATACTAAAAGAGTAGTTGGCTCAAGTTCCTCTGTTTCTTCATAATTTTTTACCTGTGAAAAAAGAAATGGGACGGCGAAGAACTCGAAGTTGTTGTCGCCGGAGAAGTCTTCACGTCGATTGACGGTTGAAAGTCAAAAGGGAACTTGCTCGACTCTTTTTCATCGGAGATTGAAGGAAAAATTTTGCAGAACTATTGGTTGGGAGAGAGTTGAGAGAAGCTATCGAGAGAAAGAGGAGACTGGTTGATTTGGATTGAAGAGGGGTGTGGGTTAGGTTGATTTGTATTTTTGAAAAGATTATAAAGTTTTGAAAATATTAATCAACTCCACAATTAACTTAATCAAGTTTTCAAATGATGTTTGACCCTTTAAGTTGGTCAATATCACCAATCCTTCATTCAAGACTTAAAGGACATCTTTCCTTCAATTTTCTCAGCATACCTAAGTCTTAAATTACAAAAAATAGAACCACTTTAATGAAATTACCTTGTGTAGAAAACCTAGCATAATTTTAAGTGGGGGACCAAAATTACCGCCACTCAGAAGTAGGTTCCATTATTCACGCTTAAAATCTTTCTCTTTCCTTTAATTACTTTCTACTTTATCATTTTTCACGCTTTTTCTCAGATTTTCTCTTTCAAAATATTTTCCTTCTTAATGTCTTTTGCACGATCTGATAAGGATATTGTTCTATAATTTCAAGTAACTAATTAATTATGTTATTGCATGCTATCAATTTCTCAATATTTTTTTTTAAATTTTGTACTGTGAACAATTTCTTCACTTCATCTTTAAGTTTTTCATTTTTGTAGTTGTTAACAGAGAATCAAGGTGATCAGACTAGCTGAATTTTGTTTTGTTTGTTTTTCAGTGAAATTTGATGTTTTATGAGTTGATATAGCTGAAAAAATTAAATTTTGGATGAGAATTGGAACTGAATTTTTTTTGTTGCGATTAATAGAGGATAATCGGAGTTGAATGGATATTGTAGCTGATTTTTGGTTGATTTATTGTTGTTGTTGGTTGGATTTTTTGGAAGATGGATAATATTTTGAAAAAAAATGGTTAAAAAAAAATTCTTCTCCAAAAGATAAAAAAGTCCAAAAATATGAGAAGAAAAGAAAAACAAAAGAAATTGCAGAGTCAAGCAATGTTGATGACGATGTTGAGAACTCTTTTGCTAATGAATCTAAAGAAGACATGGAGGAAGAGGTATTTTTCGTTTTCTATGTATTTTTATTTACTGTTATATATTTAGGGATTTTAGCAAAGCTTTATCAATTGGGGTAATATGTATTCTTTTGTGAAGCTAACATATATGTACTGATCAGCTGATATGTATTTAGGGATTTCAGTAAAGCTGATTTGTGAAGATAATAGGTTAAATATACATTTTGGGTTAACATTTATTTATTTGTATTTTTTGTAAAGCTTCTATGTTTAGGTGTATTTGTATGTTAAATGAATTTGCTAACTTGCATGTATGGAAAAATACATTTATATATGAACTACTCATGAAGAAGTATTTGGCTATATGTATTTTTATTATAATTGACATGTATTTTCAGTATATTGGAATGTTGAAATATACATATACATTTATGGTTATGGACGTATTTGTATTTGTGTCGGTAATAGGTATGACTTTATTTTTTATGAGATATGTATTTTATAGTCTACATATATACATTTGCGTTACAATTGTTTAACAGATACTTTAACATATTTTTTCTATATTCTTAGGTTGTATTTAAGAACATTGAGCCAACTCAAAGGGAAATGTCAAAGTTTGAAATACCAAAGTAGGATGGAGTTGATGATGAACGTTCAGTTGATTCAGATGATGATTTTCAAGATCCATTACGAAAAGAAATTTATGAACGCTCAAATTGACGGCGAAGCACCATTGAGGCTTGTTAGGGAAAGCAAGTAAACAAGTGTCACTGAAATATTTGAAGGCTGATGGTTGATGATTTCATTACATTGTGTAGTGACAAGGTTAAACTGAATGTTGAAATTAATTTTAAAAAGTTATTTTAGGTTTTGAAGTGAATCAAAGTTACTAATTGTAAAGTGAATGTAAGTTATTCATTTTAGTCTTTTATGTTGAATATGTTTTCTATAAGTTTGTAGTGTGTATTTTATTCCAGTGTTCAGTATGATATGGTACATTGTTCAAATTAAGTTTAAAAATATATATGCACTGTGCAGAGTTGCAATATATACATATGTTGTTTTTAGATTAAACTTCAAAATACATATACAGTTAACAGCATATGTATTTTACTCTTTATTCATTTGATTTCAAATACATATGCTGCTTTATATATCTATTTTACTGTATTATCATATAATATCAAATACATAATTTTCTTCATCTATGTATTTTACTACCTGTTCATACACTATATAGATTACTACGTGTTGTTATAGTATATAGTTTAACAAATATAATTAGACAAATGTATTCCCGACAAATGTATTTTCGAATACACATCTTTTGTAAATAATTATGTGAAATGCATATGCATTTCATATAACAAATATGTATAGCTCACCATATTTGAAATACATATGCACTAAAACATATGTATTTTTCACAGCAAAAGCATAGGTTTTTATCTTTCAAATTTAGTAATACAGTTACGTATACCTAATAGTCATTTATAAAGCATTATAGCAAATGGTAGATAAATGTCACAAAACAAATTTAATAAAAGTTTTCATTATTATTAAAAGAGTAAAAGAAATTAGAGAAAATACCCTATTACCCCCTTGAACTATACCCAAAATAGTTGTCACACACCTCAACTTAAAGGGGGTCCTATTAACCCCCTGAACTAATTAAAAGTATAATTTTGACACTCTTAGTGCCTACATGGCACACACGTGTTCCTACGTGGACACTTCAGCGTGTTGTGCCACGCATGTGTCACGTAGGCACTAAGGATGTCAAAATTACACTTTTAATTAGTTCAGAAGGGTAATAGGACCCCCTTTAAATTGAGGTGTGTCTCTGCCATTTTGGGTATAGTTCAGGGGGTAACAGGGTATTATCTCAAGAAATTATAAAGAAAGAATACAGAAGAACAAATGTATCATTTGTGATATTTCCTACACGAACGTCTATTGATCCTTAGAACCATAACCACTGCAAGAGTTGATGTTCTTCTTTCCAAACATATCCCTTCCCAATTTTTCACAATCTTTCTCTGAAGGTCTTCCAAAAGGTCGTTTGTACTTCGAAGGCAGTACTATTTCACCAAGAATGCTATTTGAAATTATCCAGTCATTCTTGTGTGGTAAAGGATTGATTAGAACATTATACGTTTTCAACACTGTTTTTGGCTTATACAGATCACAACAATATGACCCCTTGAGGAGATTCTTGCTATCTAAGACCGCACAAGCATGTGCACATGGTATCTTATCCAGTTGAAATGCATTACATGAGCATATTTTTTCCTTGAGGCAAACAATGAAATGTATTTCTTTTGTCATGCATCGTGTACGCATACTCTGTGGCTGGTAAAACCTAATAATATTTTTAAAAAAGTTAAATTAAAAAAGGTCACACACAAATTTGTAAATGCATATGCTACAAAATGATGCGAAATATATATTTGTTTTTTTTAAACATAGCTGCAAAATGCAAATACATATATTGCTAACAACATATGTATTTTTTATGCTTACTACATATGTGTACTTATAAATACAATAACAGATTTAATACCAACAAATCCCACAAATATACATATAAATTACTGCATATGTATTTAACTGTGAACATTGATTACTGCATATTATTTACTGCATATGTATTTTTCTGCATAACAGAGAACATTGACTAACTTAACAGTTCTTTTTAAAGCACATATGTCCATAGATATTTATACATACAACAACACATACATTTCATACTGATATGCAGTAATCAATGTTAAACTTAAAACACAATTGCAACAAATTTGTTACACTTAAAATACAAACACATTCTAAATTTCCAGCAAAAAATACAATTGCAACAAATTTGTTAAACTTAAAATACAAACACAATCAAAATTCCCAGCAGAAAATATAATAACAAATTATTTGTTCTATGTTAATTACAGACAAAGCTATTGACCTCCATAATCAAACACAACTAAAATATACATATTTGAAATTGTCAAAATTACAAAAATAGTCTTAAATTTTGAGAATCAGGCCTCCAAAAAATTAAATTTGAGCAATATAAAAAATTGATTACGATAACTTTTTTGTTCTATCGGTTGAATTTACTGTTGCATTGCTTTTAACTCAAAATTCGTTTACAAAATTTTAAAAAACAAATAAACGGCGATAAAAAAAATTGAACGGAGCATCAGTAATGGTTGAAAAAAAATTCGAACCGAAAAATAATACTGATTAAGGACCTTCAACAACAGTAATGGTTGAATTTATAACCGATTGTTGAATTCAAATAAATTAAACTGAAGAATCTACAATTGAATTTGATTTAACAATATTAATGCTTCATTTTGAAATTGATGTTGAATTCGAAGAAATTTCAGTTGAATTTAATTCAACAACAGTAATGGTTGAATTTCAAAGTGACGGTTGAATTCGAATAAATTGCACAGAAAAAGGTTCAGCTGATTTTGATTTTGCTATTTTATTTCTTTGGATGAACACGTTAATGAAAAAAAATGAAATTTGAATTTTGCTTAGTGTTGTTAACATATAATGAAAATCATGTAATTTAAAAGATTTTATTGGAAAAGAAATCCATACATTTAATTAATGGGTAATTATATCATATTTAGCTCAACCACTTTCAGTTAATCAAGGGCAGTAAAATTAGTTGTATATGTATTTTTATAGCAACAGTTTCTAAAAATACAAAATACAAGTTGTTATACTCTGTAATTATGAAAGTGTTGCTATGAAACTAATAATTATGGTCTTAAGTATGTTATTCGTGAATTTTGCCCTTTTTAAAAAACCGACCAGTAGTGGTCGATTTTTATTAAAATAAATAAAAATAATTTTTAAAAACTGAACACTTATGGTTGGTTTTTTAATTAAAATAAAAAATAAAATTATTTTAAAAAATCAACCACTTGTGGTCGGTTTTTATTAAAATAAAAAGAAAATTATTTTAAAAGCTGACCACTTGTAGTCGTTTTTTAAATTAAAATAAAAAAGAAAATAATTTTAAAAAATGATCACTTGTGGTCTGTTTTTGAACTAAAAAAAATAAAAAGTAAATAATTTTTAGAAACCAATAATTATATATATAATCAAATATATATATTATTTTTATTAAAAAATAATTATATATAAAATCTAATATATATATATAATTTTTTGAAATTACACTGATCACACGTAGTCAATAACCAATATAATAATAATAAAAATCAATCAATCTTAAATTTTGTGAAAAAGTTACACTAAAAAATATATCAAATAAAATAAATAAATTATGTTAAACATAATCTTTATCTTTTACTTATGTTTCAATATATAAAATAAATATTTTCCTTTGTATATATGTTAAACGACGTTAAACATGCATAATCTTTGCATAATGAATATATGTGTGTGTGTGTGTGTGTGTGTATCATACCATTGAGATAATGATATTATGTTACTATTGCAGTCATAATAATGTAATATATAACCGATAATTCATCAGAATATAATGAACGTGTTCTATTATAAGGTAATATACTTGTGGATATGATATCTGTTAATGTAGTGATTGATTGATGAACGATGTAGTCAAAACCTAGTAGAATATAATTAAGCTAATCAAATATAATTAATCGATCACTCATCAAAGTATGTGTATGAAATGCATCGTATTATATTATTGGATAATATACTCGTGTACGTATGTGATATATATAGTACGTATTTAGAAATTGATATAGTCGATAGTGTGTATATGTGTATGTATAGGTATATATATAGTATATACATACTATATACTGAAGTTATATTAATGACATAAGATAAACTAATCGATAATTATCTGAGTATATGTGAAATACGTTGTATATTATTATGGGATAGTAAAATCATGTATGTGATGTTTATAGTACGTATTTGAAAGTTGATAGACAATTGAATATATGTATATATACGTATATCTCATGTAGTGACGTATGCAGTAATCGAAAGCTAGATATATAACTGAATGTATATATCAAAATATTTTGAATGATACGTTGATATATATCATACTATTGAGAAAATAGATATACTATTTTGAGTCAATGTAGACACGCGTATGTTTTTGAAGTTTTAATAACGTAAGACAAGTATTACGAGGTATATATGGGGAGGGTGGGAGGGAGAAAGTAGGGGAGGTAGACAGAAAATTGAATCTTATGGCATATACTTACCATCTGCTTTGAATTTCGAATTTAGATCGACCACCAAATTTTGGCGGTGAATTTGAGTTTTTTCGCTTACAAGTTTTGTATATGAGTATATGTGAAATACGTTGTATATTATTATGGGGTACTAAAATCATGTATGTGATGTTTATAGTACGTATTTGAAAGCTGATAGATAATTGAATATATGTATATATATGTATATCTCATGTAGTGACGTATGCAGTAATCGAAAGCTCGATAACTGAATCTATATATTAAAATATTTTAAATAATACATTGATATCATACTATTGAGGAAATAAATATACTATTTTGTATCAATGTAGGCACACATATATTGTTGACGTTGTAATAACATAAGAAAAATAATCGATAATTTATCTGATTAACACGTTGTACAACGAGGTATATATATATATATATATATATATATAATATCATAATTAAAAGTTAATTAACCAAAAATTTATCTTAATTTGCAAAATTCATTGATATTATTATACAATTGAGGAAATATACTACTCGTGTTAATGTGATGATAAAATAACTAATTAAAAGATTTATATATATACACATTGTATTAAATTAATTGGATATTGTTATTAATATTATAGAATTTATTAAAAAATTAATTTTAATTTATTAATTTATTAATTTTAATTTATTAAATTTTAATTTATCAATATTTTTATAAAAACCGACCACATGTGGTCGGTTTTCAAAAATATTTCCAAAAAAACAGACCACATGTGGTCAGTTTAATGTTAACTAAAAAATAATTAAAAATAATTAACCCGACCCGACCTGAACTAAGCAACTAAACACACACAAACACATCTACACGGCAAACAAACAAACAAACACATACACACACACTCTTCCAAATACACAAACACATACACACAAACCCTACTGTCGCCACACCTACTCCTGCTCATCTCCGGCGACTGCTTCGACTCTACTCCGGTGACGACAACTCAGGTATGAAGCGTAATTCTTTATGTGTTTGTCATAATTGTGTGTTTATGAAGATTAAAAATCTGTGTCTACTTTTGTGTTACTTTTTTTATTTTTTGAGATTCTTGAATTCCTTTTATAGTTTAGCTTGCTGTTTTAGATATGGGATTTGCTTGATTGAAGTTATTCATGGTAGAAATTCCTTAAAATTTGAGTCTTTTGAATCTTTAGCTGTGAAATTTTGAGGTTCTTGATTTGTTTTTATGGTTTAGCTTCTTGTTTTAGATATGTGTTTTTCTTGATTAAAGTTATTGATTGTATAAATCCTCAAAGTTGGAATCTTTAATTATGATGTTTTGAGATTTATTGTTTAGCTTGTCATTTATGATATGGGTTTTAGCTTGCTAAATCCCTCAAAATTAGAATCTTTAACTTTGATTTTGTAAGATTCTTGAATTCCTTTTATGGTTTAGCTTATTATTTTTTATATGGGTTTTGTTAAATCCCTCAAAGCTGATCTTTGACGTGATTTAGTTTTATGGTTTAGCATGTAGCTTTTGATATGGGCTTTGTGGTGTTGAAGTTATTATTGGTTGGAATTTCTCAAAGTTGGAATCTCTAGTTGTGATTTGTTGAGATTCTTGATTTACTTTTATGATTTAGCACTTTAGCTGCTTGTTTTTTATATAAGTGTTGCTAAATCACTCAGATTTGGAATATTTTGTCGTGAATTTTGAGGTTCTTGATTTTTTTTGGTTGGATTGGAGTTATTAGTGGTTGAAATTTCTCAAAGTTGAAAACTTTAGCTGTGAAATTTTGAGATTTGATTTGCTTTTAAGGTTAGTTTGTTGTATTTGATATTAGTTGTAGTTATTCATGGTAGAAATCTCTTAAAGTTGAAATCTTTAGTTGTGATTTTTTCAGATTCTTGATTTCTTTTTGTGATTTAGCTTGTTGTTATTTATATGGGTTTAGTTGGATTGAAGTGTTATCGGCTGAAAATTATTCTTCTTCTTGGATACTGCTTATTAAATGTTTTTGTTTTGAATGACAGGTTGAAAATTATTCTTCTGCTCCTAATGTAGTATCTTTGCGCTACCAGCACAGTTGAATCTAGATTCGGTGACCACTTATCTCTTTCACTTTAATTTAGGCCAAGCAAAGGTAAGTTGATGTAATGCCCCGAATCTGGTACCCGAAATGCTACACGGTGCCCATGACCCCGAAAGACCATAAGCTAACCCATGACTGATAATTGTAAATTGAGCACTGAATAATAGTAATAATATCGTAAATGCGAAAACATGAACTGAAAGGCCATAAGGTTCAATTCTAGTACATAACTGAAAAAAATATGGTATAACAATACCAAAACAACAGAGATAATTATGTGAACATACTGTAGTCTGAAAGCCTCTAAATTGTCTGAATCAGGAGTTGATGGGACATATCCCCAACTAACTTCAACTACTGAAATAAACTGAAAACTGAAATAGTATGTGATCGTTATGTCCTCGAAGTATAAGGACTCACTGCTAACTCTGATCACTGAACTGGGATGCTACTGGTTCCCTGGAGCTCATACTTCTAAACCTATGGTATAAGACACCATAGCGCAAATGCGTCAGTACTTTGAATGTACTGGTATGCAAGTGAGGTAGGCTGAATGCAATAGGTTCATAAGCATGAGCAATACTACTTGACTGACTAACATGAACGTGACAATACACGCATGCATACGTAACTATAACTGAGACCATGATAGGACTAAATACTGAGTTTTGACTACTGAGTCTACTAACATCTGACATCTGAGTCACTGATGAGTAAGAAACTAATACTGTATTACTAAATACTGAGGGACTGATACTATGTTAGGATAACTATGTCTGATAATTTTGATTATGAAGAACTAGTCTGGTTGACTGTATCTGACAGTCCTGAAGCTGAATGCTAATAACATAAGTTCTGATAACTGATATAACTGAAAACATGAGTGACTATATCTGACAGTCCTAAACCTGATGGAACTAGCTGAGTTTCGTACTGTTTTTGAGTAACTGAATCTAAGATCAGTCATATCTAGCGGGTAATCGCTACATCTGATGATACTGATACTGATTGACCATAGTTGAGATCAGTCCTGTCTGGTGGGTGATCCCGAGGTCTATTTATAATGATAAAGATTGATTGTATCTGACAGTCCTAAATCTATACTACTAAGCTGAATTAACTGTATCTGACAGTCCTAATTCTATAACTGAAACTGTGGGATGTATTCATCTAATCGACATGCCCCATACTAAGCTAACTGGAATCCAACCTGTAACCCCAGTTGGAAGGGTGTTAGTACCGCGCCACTGATAAAGACAACTGATGTGGAGTCAGTCCTAATCTAATGGGTGACCCCTGGGATCAGTCCTATACATTTAAATGTGCTAACGGGTGATCCCTGAGTATGTCAGTCCTATCTAACGGGTGACATCTCATACCTACGCTTGCTACATAGTTCTGGAACTTAGGGATTTCTTCTAGAGATCTCACTCATATCTAGCGGGTGAGTCCCCATCCCTAAGCTCACTCGGTGCTGAATCCTACTCCCATCTGAAAGACAATGAACTGATTAACTGGACTGAGATGATTCTAATGGTATTGTTTAGCGAAGCTAAACTGAATATACCGAGATTCATTGACTGACGAAATATACTGAGTTCTGAGGACTGACTAAGAGTACTGAAGTCATTGAGATTGACTGGGAATACTGAGATTGCTGAGATTACTGAGTACTGAGATCAATTACTGAACTACTGAGATTTACTAAGATTTTTGAGATTTCTGGGTTTTCCTGAGTCATATGACTGACAGAGTTCTATGGATCATAGCTTGACTGAGAGTATCTTGATATCATTACATGGCTCTAGGCACACAACAAAATTGTTGGGTACAAGTACCCCAAAAACTCGATGGAAAGAAACTGACATAGCATGACTTACGTGAACACATGACCAACAACACAATTCATAATTCATCTATTGAAGCACTTCATCAAACATGTGATATGCATAAACTTGTACAAACATGGGGATTTCATAATATCATGCTAGTTGGGCACTTTTCCTTTATATCGGCGTTTAATCAAACACATGATAGTCATAATATATGTAGACACCATTATACAACAATTACACATCATGATTCAGTATCTAATTTCTTCATCCTAGGGTTTAATCATTGGTTCACATAAATATACAGCTATACAAAGACATTCCACATAACATTAATCACCCAACATGGATTTGAATTCAATTGATCATTCTCAACATAAACAAAATAAACCCAACATGAATTTCATAAAGAAAATCTAAAATCTTGACTTTAGAAAAAAGATTCTTGGGCTTCAGGGACGAAAGGAGTCCATGAATGAACACTATGCATACCTGGGATGTGATTTCTTAAGGATTGACGATGAAACCTTCTTGAATTTGAATCCCCAATAGAAACCCTAGCTTGTTCTTGAGAGAAACTAGTATATTTTGGGTGAAGAATGGCTAAATCACGTGTTATTGGATTTAAATAGGGGTAGGAAATTGACCCTTTTAACCCTGGATGCATTTTTAATAGCTGAGAAAATTTCCCAATTTTCATCCTTTGCGCGACACGCCATTATCGCGCCAAGTCACTAGAAAGTGACAAATAGGAAATTGCATCATAGCGTGACGCAAAGCTATCGCGTTGACACCTTGTCTATGACCTGGAAGTTTGGAATGATGCGCTACTATCACAGAGCAACACTGGAAATTGCTAATTGCCTTTTGAGCTATCTCCGCAACGCGCTGAAGGCTCAGGTGATACGCTATCTCACTAAAAAGGCTCTAACTCTTCACCCGGGTGTCGAATTTGGGCAAATTTGGTATCGATGGAAAGCTTATTCGATTCCCCACATGATAAAAAGTGAAAATATTAAAAATACCACATGTACAAAAGTGGATTCATCTTTCAAAGAAAGCTCCTAACATTCTTGGGAAACTTTTCAAGCTAGGAAAAGTATGGGGTATTACAGTTGATTTCTCTTTATTTTCTTGTAATGAAGTCTTTAAATGTAGTTTAGTTTGGGATTGTTCGCTGTATAAGGATTGAAAGCCATAAAAATTTTATGATGATTATATGGTGTGAGAGGGACATGTGACGCCTCTACTTATTTGCTTTGTTACACTTGTTCAATTGTTTGACTTATTATACTACAAATAAATATGTTGGTTGAAGGTGAATAAGTGTATTTAATTATCTCAAAGGTGAACTTTTATTTTGAATTTTGTTGAAGCGTACTTGAAATGTGAACTTTTTATAGTGAATTTTGCTATGCTTGATAATTTTGGTGACTTGGGTGGTAACTTAGTGAGTTGAAATTGATTAAGTGTAGGTGCTTGAAATGTGAATTTATCATTTTGAAGGTAGTTTAGTTTGTTTTTTTAGGAGGTGACTTAGTGACTTGAAAATTTTGAAGTGTAGGTACTTTAAAGATGAATTTTTGTTTTGAATGTAATTAAGTTTGGTGACTTGGGTGATGACTTAGTGAGTTAAAATTTACTAACTGTAGGTACTTTAAAGGTGAATTTTTTATTTTGAATGTAGTTAATTTTGGTGACTTGGTAGGTGACTTAGTCACTTGAAATTGATAAAGTGTAGGTATTTTAAAGGTGAATTCTTTGTTCTGAATGTGTTTTAGTTTGGTGACTTGGGTGATGACTTAGTGAGTTGAAATTCACCAAGTGCAGGTACTTTAAAGTTGATTTTTTCGTTTTGAATATAGTTAAGTTTGGTGACTTGGTAGGTGACTTAGTCACTTAAAATTTACTAAGTGTAGGCACTTTAAAGGTGAATTTTTATTTTGAATGTGGTTTAGTTTGGTGACTTGGGTGATGACTTAGTGAGTTGAAAATGTTGAAGTTTAGGTACTTGAAATGTGAATTTTTGTTTTAAATTTAGTTAAGTTTGGTGACTTAGTCACTTGAAATTGATAAAGTGTAGATACTTTAAAGGTGAATTTTTTGTTTTGATAAAGTGTAGTCATCACTTGCTGAATTTTTTGTGACTTGATCAAATTAGTTGAATATGATTGATTATGTAGATGGAACCTGATTGTAGCTAGATATATCAATGGAATAATGAAAATAGAATGGGTCTTAGGGAGGAATTTGTTGAAGGTGTCAGATGATTTATTGAACATGCTAAGACATTTGATGTTTGGTCACATTTTCGGGCTATTCGTTGTCCTTGTGTTAGATGTGATGGTATAAATCTTTTAAAATAAAAAGTTGTGAAGGAACATCTTTATAGAAAGGGGTTTAATGAGGACTTTTTAAGAGTACGTGCTATTGACGGTGATGTTGGGCAAAATAACTTTGTTATTGGAGAAAGTAGTAGGTATGAAGGGAATAATGAATATCAAAATACTAGGATGATAGAAATGGTGTACGATGCTTTTAGGCTGCAACACGGGGGTGACTTTAGGGAAAATTTTAAAGATGTTCCTAATAGAGAAGCGGGCAAATTCTATGAACAAGTGCATGCTGCTAGTCATCCTTTGTTTGACGGGTTTGACACTCTTGTTTGTCTATTTCTATTAGATTATTAAGTATTAAATCTGACTAGAATATTGGTGAAGGAGGAATGGACTCAATGATAGACCTTAATAAAGAGTTAGTTGACCTCGGCTTGGAGGTTCCTGATTCTTTCTATAAGGCAAAAAGTTTGGTGTCAAAGTTAGGTCTCTCCTCGGTTAGAATTGATTATTGTGAAAGTGGTTGCATGTTATACTTTAAGGAAGATGCTAACCTAGATTCCTGTAAGTTTTGTCAGCACCCTCGATATAATCGTGGTTGTAGTGGAAATAAAATTGCTATTAAGGCGATGCATTATTTAGCTCTAATACCGAGGTTGAAGAGGTTGTATATTTCAAACAACTAAGCTCCTCATATGAGATGGCACAGTGAAAATAGAAGTCCTGCTGGTGTTATGTGTCATCCATCTGATGGAGAGGCTTGAAAGTATTTTGATGTAACTTATCCAGATTTCGCAGCTGAGCCACGAAATATTCGTTTAGGATTATGTGTGTATGGCTTCTTCCTTTTTCAATTGGTGCTGCATCATATTTATGTTGGCCTGTATTTATTACCCCATATAATCTTCCTCTGAAATGTTGATGACTATTCCCTATATATTTCTGAATTGTGTTGTTCCTGGACCGCGTAATCCAAAAAGTGGAATAGATGTCTTGTTGCAACCTTTGATCGATAAACTTCAAATTTTATGGCATGAGGGGGTTGAAACTTGGGATATCTCACTTAAATAGAATTTCAATCTTTGTGCATATCTAATGTGGATTGTTAATGATTTTTCTGCTTATGGAATATTGTCTGGGTGGATGACAGCTGAAAAGTTGGCTTGTCAATACTTCATGGAAAAAAGAAAACTTTCACATTGAGATATGGCAGGAAAAATTCATGGTTTGATTGTCATCGTTGTTTCTTGCCACCTGATCATGAATTTAGGAGACTCAAGAATACATTTAGAAGGAATAGAAGGGAACATAATGGTTCACCTCCAAGGCTATCTGTTCATGACATCTAAGAGATAGTTTAGGATTTGTCTAAAATCAGCGAGGAAGCATTATATAGGCTGGATGGATATGGCGTTTCACATAACTGGACTAAGCAAAGTATATTTTGGGAGTTAGAATATTGGCCAGATAATTTACTTAGACATAATGTTGATGTCATGCATACTGAGAAGAACTATTTTGACAACTTGTTCAACACAGTTATGGATGTCACCGGCAAAATAAAGGATAATCGTTAGGCCAGACTTGACTTACTAGAATATTGCAAACACAGAGAATTATACTTACAGGAGGGTCCTAATGGCAATTTTCTTAATCCCAAGGCTAGTTTACAGTCGATTTGAACTAAAAGCGTCAAATATGTGAGCAGGTCCAAAGTTTGAAGATGCCCGGTGGATATGCCTCAAATTTGAAAAAGAGGGTTGATATGGTGCAAAGAATCTTGCATGGAATGAAAAGCCATGATTGTCATATTTTCATGGAACAATTACTTTCAATTGTTTTTATTGGTTTACCTGAAAACATTTGGAAACCAATAGCAGAGATTAGTTTGTTCTTCACAGAATTATGTGCCACCACATTAAAAAAAAAATCTGGCGTGAATGAAAAGTAATATTGTTGTTATCACCAACAAATTGGAGAAGATTTTTCCGCCAGCATTTTTCGATGTGATGGAACATCTTCCTATTCACCTTGTGCATGAAGCTCGTCTAGGTGGTCCAGTTCAAACTAGGTGGATGTATCCATTCGAACGGTAAGCAATTGCAACATATTTAAATTCATACATATCTTTTTTTAATATAGTAAACATCTAATCTTAAGATTGTGTAGGGCAATTGGAAAATTGAAAAGGGGTCCCAAAAAATAAACATAGGGTGGAAGGATCTATAGTTGAGGCATATCTTGCAAGAGAAACGTCTCAATTTTATTCATACTACTTTCGTGATGAAGTTGCTTGTTCAAGAAACCTACCGAATTGTCATCAAGATGATGAGAATGAGCCTCATTTGCAACCGATATCAATTTTCAATCAATCTGGTTGTAAGGCTAAAAATACCATATTTCGCCTGCTCATGCCCATGGAGCGCAAATCAGCAACTTTGTATGTCTTGCTGAATTGCTCGAAAGTTGAGCCCTTTCTGAAGTAAGAAGATCAAAAGCTTAACATATTTTATTTATTTACTCATTCCTTTAAAGAAACTAATTATATTTCGTATGTTGGATCTTCAGTTCATTTAAGACTCTATTCCACAAAAATCAAGTGTATGCATCCTTTGCAACATGATTTACATATGAGGTTCGAAAGTGTATTAATATTTCTACAAATTTTAAACATTTACACATTCCTTAACCAACATATATATATATATGTATGATATTTTTAGATACACCAGTCACTAAATGCAGCCGCATACGATCAGTTCTTGAGAGATATTTCTTTGGGTCCAGTTGAAGTTCACGCAATGTCCCATTACACAGTAAATGGGTTTAAATTTTTCACCGAAGAACACTCCAGAACAAGTAAAACAAATAATAGTATTGTTTGGGTTAAGTGTGATGATGATGCTGATTACTTTGGCATCATACACTAGATCTTAGAATTGGAGTATGCTGGTTTTTCAATAAAAAAAATTATCCTCTTTTGATGTAAGTGATTTGATCCAAGCACAAGAAGCACAAGAGTACATGAGGAGCATAGGTCGTATCCTATTTACGATCCATTTGTTCTAGCGCAAAATGCTAAAAAAGTGCATTTTGCTCCTTATCCATTGTGTAGTGATAAGTCTGATTGGTGGGCTATAATCAAAACAAAGACCATAGGACGGGTGGAAGTTGAGAACGTGCTAGAGACTGCGTATCAAAATGAAATACAGATTGATCACCAACTAATGAACATTGACTTAGTGGATAGTTTGAATCACCCAGAAAATATATTTAAAGAAGTTAATATTGCGGAAGAAGAGGCTGAGTGGGTAGGATATGAGGAAACTTCCGAAGAGGGTGAATGGTTTAGTGGAGAGTCTTCAGAAGAGGAGGATTAGTTTGTATAGGTTGTATTTATTATGTATTGATGTCTTTATGCTTTGTACTATATATTTACCTTTATGTTTCTTGTTTAAGATTGATATGTAATATACTGTTTAAGATTGTTGTTTTCACTTTTCCATAATTTATATAGTAATAAAAATATTATTTATATCTCGTGTTGTTGGAGCGATTTGAAATGTGAATTAGTAACTTGAAATTAGATACGTGGAATGTTTTCTTATATATTAATTTTGTAGGAACTAACTACTTGTTAACTATATATAATTTAGATGTCAGGTAGAGGTGACAAAGGTAAGGGAAATGTTGATCCTACAAAAACAAAAAACAAACTCCGCCTTATAAACACCGATAGGTATTTATATATTTGAGGGTCGGTTTGCTGATGCACCAGCACGACCCTCATATTCTAGGTTATCTCAGTATTTGGTTCATGCTTCTACGCATGTGGGGACACTTTATGGGTCTACACCAACTCATTCTGCTCCTACCACCGTGCCACCACCATCACAGTACTATCGGATAACCACTGGCACATTCAGACATCTACTATTGTCAGTACCCTCCTGTAGCAGTCACCCACATTCGCACAGTGATTCTGCTAGATCTATTGGGTTGTCGGATCTTCATCTTGGAGGTACTCCATCTGGTGATTCAGATCCACCCACGTCAGTACATCCACTAGCATTTCCTCCGCGGTCCGGAGATAGAAATGATTATGGGAGGCGTTAACCTATTCTATATGGAACAGGGTAAGATTTCTAAATATAATAACATTAT
The DNA here is from genome assembly GCF_002878395.1 of Capsicum annuum. NCBI lineage: Eukaryota > Viridiplantae > Streptophyta > Magnoliopsida > Solanales > Solanaceae > Capsicum > Capsicum annuum. Next base: position 173,561,975 of record NC_061114.1, on the reverse strand, counting down.
TCATTTTTCATTACTATATTATTATGCTCTTGAAATTATTGTTTTATCTTATGTTGTAGGTTTAACTCGGATACTGGAGTTGGAAAATTATGAGTAAATGTATTTGTTGCTACTCCAACGGCTACTGGACCAGTTGGCAAAAGGTTTCAGAAACTGACAAAGAAAAAATATTTAAAGAATTTCAGGTAAGGATTTAACTTATCGACTACTTAACACATTGTTAGAACAAAAGATTGAATATTATATTTTTATTCTTGTTATAGAAATATTACTGGTGGGATGATGCGAATGTATATGATAAAGGAGAAATTTTTACAGAAGAGCTAGATTCAGATTTAACAGTCTGTTGGATTATGCCAGAACCAACTTGGTACGACTTGACTGGATACTCGAATCCATATGGCAATAGTATATTCGCTATTGGAAAGCGAATAATACCAATTGTTGAGGGACAAAGGAAAGAAAGTCTGGGCATCATCCAAGGGTGGCTCCCTACATACTGCGGGTGCAGTTAGTATGATTGTTGTGGAAAAAAAATGGTATGTAAATTTTACAGTTTTAATTGTTTGTTTCTATTTAAATTTTTAATTATTTGAAGATTAATAATTTTTTCTTACGCAGGAAAAAGAAAAGGGTAGGAAGATACCTTTCGATGAGCTATTCGAGAAGACACATGTGATGAAGAAAAGGAACCCGACTGATGAAGATGTATGGGTTGAGCCTCATGCAAAAGCTGCCCATGTAAGAATCAAATTTGAATTTATAAATCTTTTTTCTCACAGTTGATATTATTCAAGTATAAGTACTTTAATATTTTTTTACTATTAATTTTAACTTTACTTTGAATATAGGACAAATATATAGAGCTTCTTAGTGAGCTTCGTAGTGCTCAGCCTCCTGAAAGTCAGGGTGACCCAATACCCGAATATATAGAGGAGGAGTTATGGGAACAAATTGTGGGTCCTGCAGTTAGAGACCATTGCTACGAATACCATCGAAATTATTTTGGCGAGAATGTTAGGTCTTCGTCTGGTCCTACATCCTATACCTCTGCAATTGATAGAGAAAATGTTGAATCACTAAAAATTACGGTTTCTAAACTCACTGAAGAGCTTGTTGCACAGAGAGAAAGGGTACAGAAGAAGGAGGAGAAAACATCATCACAAATCTAGATGCTGCAGGAGCAGTTCAGCTCGTTTATTCAATCTGCAGGGATTATTCCTCCATGTCCTGATGATGCAGTTTGAGCTGCAAAAGGTCTAGGCCCACTGGATGATATCAGCATAGATGAGGAATCAGATCCTGCGTGTGCGACTGAGGATACAGAAGACAAAGACGAAGACGATGATGATGAGTGGTAGTTTTTTTTACTTTTGTATGTGTTGTATTTTAGATTTGGAGATGACTTATAATTTTTACATTTTTGTACGTTTTTAGAGTTGTATTGTATGTTAGTTGTGTGGGAATACACTTGCTTTGTGGTGGTGGTTGTTGTTGTTGTATTTTATGTTGTTTCATTTGTTCAGCTTGTTATTTTTTATTTTTTTAAAAAAATTCTCAGAAAAACCGACCACATGTCGATTTTTAAAAAAAAATTGTAGAAAACCGACCACAAATGGTCGTTTTTAATAATTAATTTTAAAATAAAATCGACCACTTGTGGTCGATTTTATTAAAATTAATTAATTAATTTTAAAATAAAACTGACCACAAGTGGTGGGTTTTTAAAAATAATAATGAATTTTAATAAAATAATAATAAATTTTAAAAAAATATATATATATTTAAAAAAAATGGTCGGTTTTTAAAAAGCTACCACACTTTTACCAACCACGCATTTTGATCGATTTTATGATCAAAAATTCAAGAAAACCGACCACATGTGGTCGATTTTTGTGGTCGGTTTTCTTGTTTTTTTAGTAGTGATAGTTGCTTTTGATTTGGAAGGTTATCTATTCCTTTTTGGAGATCCGAACTTGCATTCTGAGTAACATGGTTATTCGAATCTGGTTTTGATTAGGATGGCACTACTTTGTGTTTTGAATGGGTTGTGATTGATAGACAAATAAAGTTTCTACATGGGTCAAGTTTAGAATTTCTGATTTTCATGTTAATGCTACCTTTGGTAGTGGATTATGCATGGATTTTCATAATAGTATGGATTGAAAAGATAAAGAAAAATTACGCATGCCGGTGTTAGAGGATTTTAAAGGATTTGTGCATGGAAAAGTATACGGGTTGTAGAACTTATTACTTTGGAAGTTAAAAGGGCTTAACTTCCAAAGGAATATATATCTATTTGTCAACCAACCCCATTAATAAACCTTGTTATTTGAATCAAGTATCTTATTAAAATAAGGTTGAACACATCGCCAACTCCCTAAACTTGGTACACACTTTTTTTTTGGTAACTCAACTAAATGTTGTTCATTTTAAACCCCAAAACAATTATTCAATTATATCATTTTAGCACCTTTTTTACAATCAACAAAAATAATAGGAAGAGTGTAATACACTCGCGGTGACGTGACAAAACAACTAATTAAATAGTTACATGTGGCAATAAAAGAAAAAAGAAAAGAACCTATTTCTTTTAAAGCCCCCACTCTCCCCCACCTGATGGATGTCTTTCCCATTGAAATCTCAAACAAAACATTGATTTTCTTTATCGTCTTTTACTATTTTTTAAAGCTTTAACTCCTTCAATAGAGGCTAGATTTTTTCTATGCAAACCTGTTCTTTATTAAATGTTTCAAAAATACTTTTGTTCATTGTATTGTGTTCCAAACCATTACCTTCTCTAATTTGTTCATCGAAAAAATGAATACAACACCCATACTTTATACTTCTCTCTTTCCCCTCTCTTCTTTCCACAAAACAATATTTGTAGACCAAGAAAAAGAGCAAATCTAAACTATTTTACATGTTCTTGAAGAAAAAAAAGTGGCATTCCTTTTATCCATCTTCTTTTTGCTCATGCATTACTGCTTCTCAGTTTCACTTCCCGCAGTTTACAATATATCAGTTGAAATTTCTAAAAATTTTGAGTGCGATCGCCAAAAAATTGAGGACATCTTATATATGCATATACTTCAAAGAAAAAAATAAGTACATGGCATTAACAAAAAATTTACATTTATATTTGTATTGTATGAATAACCAAAATTCAAGATCAATTTTTGGAGGTTTAAAAGGATAAGATATCTGGGTTTAGTTATAAAAATAATTATTTTCGTGGAGATTGATAGTGAAATCCAAAATAATGGAGAAAAAAGTATTGAATGTCCAAAATTATTTTGGAGAATTTCTTGTAATTTGTGAAGTCATTGTGGAAGTGGAGAGAAAATCAACAATGTTGAGAGTGTAATTGCAGTAACATATTGGAAGGTGCAGATGGGGTGAGTTTGGGGAAGTGTGGAGGACGTGTTGATAGGAGAGAAGGAAGAAGACGAAATTAAAAAAAACATAAAATTTGTAAAATCTAAGTCTCTCACGCACTGAAAGTCAGTGCAATACACATAATATGTTCAGTCAGCAAAAAGTGTCAAAATGGCATAAGGGGACACTAGTTTAGGAGTTTAAAATGAACGACGCCTAGTTGAGGTGCCAGAATAAAAGTTTTTGCTAACTTTAGGGGGGAGGCAATGTATTGGCCTAAAAATAATGTAAATAGAAAACTAGGTCAAAGTTCTGGTGGACCTCAAAGCTAATCTACCCAAGTTTGCCAACATGGAGATATATAATGAATCTACAGGAATGACTAGAAATACACAAGTTAAAATATAATGTGATCATCTGCCTAAGTATTATTTTGAGTGTAAGCTATAAGGACACAACATGGAGAATTGTAGATCTCTATACCCTGAGTTGAGGCCAGTAGCTAAGCAATAGGATAGCGAGATAACAAGGTCTCCACAACAGCAGCAACGAATTTCTTTCAACCGAAGATATTGACCAGTGTTAAAGTTGTTAGTAATCCTGAGTTGTGGAAGAAAATTAAAAATAAGATGGTTGTTATGATTCAGAAAGAATAAAGCAAACCACAAGCATAAAGAAAACAAGAACACACAGATTTATGTAGAAATCCTTACAAGGAGAACCACGGTCAGAGTCAGAGAATTTCAATATGAAAGGGGAAGAGTACAATGTAGAGAATGACATAATTTTTGAATGTCCAAAACCGACCCACTAATTGCACTTATATAGTATGTGCGTACAAATAAGTCCTAGGCCCAAAAACATAAAGGTTCATACCTATTGGCCCAATCCCTACGCTACCACCACAGACCCCATTAAAAATCACAAACATGGGTCGCACTGTGACACTTCCAGGACCGGACCAACAAAATTTGGGTCACAACTCTAACAATGGTCATAATGGATAATAAGGAAAACAATGCTCAAGATTCACAGCAACAAAGGATACAAGCACTAATAGCAACACTCATAACAATTTTGTAGCATTAACAGATAAGGTTGAGAATACAAATATAGTGAAAGATCATCAAAGTCTCACATAGTCCATTAATAGAAATGTGTCTGCTCCTATCCAAAAATCAAGAATTAAAAATCAGAGTCCAGCTCAAGGCATAAAACTTAGAAGTTTCACCAAAAAAGGTGACGTAGATAAAGAGGTAGATGTCCAGAAAAAAGATGTTTTAGAAACTGTAGTTCATCAATAAACTCCTTGAACCTCTCTAAAAAATAGGGTAAAAGAGTAGATAAAGAAGATATTGATGCGAAAGATGAATAACTACAGGAAGCTGGGGATACAAGAGAGGATGAGAAACTTGGAAAAAAGAAGGAGATGAGGAGAAACACGATAAGAAGAATGGAATGGAAATGAACTTATGAATCAATCTAAAGATATCATTTTATCTCCCATGGTCATTGATCCCATTAAGGTTGCACAAAGTGGAGGCAATTTGTTGGATATAATCAATGAACAAGTTGATAGATCTATTGAAATTGATGCTGAAAAGAAAGAAGCTAGGTTGGATTAGGATACTGACCAGTAAATGTCACAATTTGAGTATTTTACCGATTAGAAGAAGGTAGTGAATGAACTCTTACCAAATAGGAAGTTACATGCCATTGTAACTCATGATTTCCCTGCAGAGAAATTAGCTAAGATCAGTATGGAGGAGTAACTAAAATTTGAATAAGGTGGAGGTTTTAACAGGCTGAACAATCAAAGAACTGTAAAAAACTAATCAAATAGATAAGAAGATGATGAAAAAATATATATGGAATATTAGATCTATTAAAAGTCATCAAGATTTTAATAGACTTCAAATGATTCATAAACATCACAAATTCAGAGTCATTGCTCCATTAAAGCCTTTTAAAGAACAAATTAGACGGGTAAATAAAAAAGAAGATTGGGGATGGAGCAGGCAAGTTCAAATTAAAATAGGAAGATTTGGTACTTTATGGAGAATAATATTAGATTTGAAGTGATTCCTGGCGTTGAATAGCATATCACTTTGAATTTAACATGCCCTAACAACATATGCTACACTACCCTAGTCTATGCCAAATGTACGAAAAGAGAATATTGGGTTTATAGGATATCATATATCAACTAGCTAACTTTTACTATGTCTTGGCTTTTTAGAGAACATCAATGTGATTACAAATGAAGAGGAGAAAATTGGGGGTCTTTTAGTCCTTCAAAATGAATATGGCTTTGCCTTTTGTTTGAACTTTTGTGAACTCTTTGAAACTATTTCCAAAGAAAGTCTTCCACATTGTGGAATGGTAGAGCATGTCCGAATTGTATTTCTAATAGATTGCATAGAGAAATAATTAGTCAATAAAGGTAAGAATGGTTTGCAAATATGGAAGTAGAGCATTTGACCGGAATTGGGTCTGATCATGCCCTATCATGGTCTTGCAAATATGGAAGTCGAACATTTGACCAGAATTGGGTTTGATCATGCCCCCAATGATGATTACTATGAGGAAAAATAGGTAACGATTTTAAAAACACTTTAAATTCTTGAATTTCTAGATAGAAAATGAAGGGTCTATGGACATTGTGAAAAATAACTAGAATGTTGAAGTTGAAGGAAATTATTTTTATAGGTTTAATAAAAAAATCAAGAGAGTGAAGAAGGCTTTGTCAACATATAGGAGATACCTTTGGGGACACTTTAAAAATTTACTTATAAGGGATGAGATTGTTAAGTTGACGAAGCAGCTTTTTGAAGAACAACCAACCTCCAGAAATAGGGAAGTTCTTCAATAGGCCCAAGCAGAGTTGAAAAGATAACTTCATTTTGAAGAGGAATTTTGGAGATAAAAATCAGGTCTCACATGATTTATCGAAGGAGACATAAATACTAAATTTTTGTACAATCTAGTGAAAGGGAAGAGGAAAAGATTATAGATTAAGAGGATAAAAAATAGTGATGGGCAATAGTTACATGAAGAAAATTTGATTGCTGAAGAAGTTGTTTCATTTTATTAGCAGCATTTTTCTCAAGAGGAGGAATCTACAGACTACACTTTGTTGGATCACACTCCAAACATGATCTCTGAAAACACTAGTGATTTCTTATGCAGAATTCCAGACCTAGAAGAGATACGGAAAGCTGTATTTATGATGAATGGGGGCATTGTATATGGCCTTGATAGACTTCCAAGAATGTTTTATTAGACCTGATGGCAAGTGGTAGGAGGAGATGTTATCAAAATTGTGCAAGTTTTTTCAGGGGCACTCTCTTTCTAAATTAACTACTCACACTGGTTTTACTATTAAAGAAAGAGAATACATAGACTTTTGCATACCTCAGGCCCATCAGTCTGAGTAATTTTATCAATAAGGTAATCTCAAGATTATTCATGACAAGATGAAGGGTTTAATGCCACAGATCATCTCCCCTAACTAATTTAGTTTTGTCAAGGAGGGAGTATTATGGAAAATATATTATTAACTCAAGAGATTGTTACTGATATAAGGATGAAAGGAGAACCTACTGATATAAGGATGAAAGGAGAACCTCCTAATGTAGTGATCAAGATGTATATGACCAAAGATATGACAGGGTTTCATTTTTGTTTCTCATAAGAGTCCTTACAAAAATAGGTTTTCATGAATTATTCATTGATATGATTTAGAGGTTACTAGCTAACAACTGGTATTCTATCTTATTTAATGAGTAGTCTAAAGGATTCTTCCACTCTACTAGAGGAGTAAAGCAAGGGGATCCCTTATCTCCAGCTTTATTCATCATTTCTACAGAGGTTTAATCCAGGGCTCTTAATGTAATAATAGAAGAAGACGGGTACAAGGGGGTTGTCATACCTAAATAGAGTAACAAGATCAATCATTTGGTTTATGCAGATAATACAATCATATTCACATCTACTGACTCCACATCACTTGGAATGATTAAGTCAACACTGCATGATTATGAACAGATTTTTTCCCAGAAGATCAATAATGAAAAGTTCTTTTTCTATATGCATCAAAAGGTGAATGAAAATTTGAATCAAGAAGTGGCTGAGGTTACAGGTTTTCGTAGAGGTACTTTTCCTTTTAAGAACTTGGGTTGTCCTAGCAGGTGGAATATAGATGTCTTAAAGCAACAATTATTTATGTACTTAGTTTGATACATTCTTAAGGAATATCCTAAAAGAGTGATGATAGAGGTAAGGGGCAGACCATAGTGGTTGCTTACAACCAATGGTAAATTTTCAGTCAAAAATGCTTGGGAATATCTATGACAGAAGGAGGAGAACCAATGGTTTTTCAAACAAATGTAGAAGACAAGCATGTCTTTCAAAATCTCAGTTTTTATTGGAGAGTGTCGATGCAAAAAGTACCGACGGATGGCATACTGGCTAGAAATGGTATTTATATGGTCTCAAGATGTAGATGTTATGATTACCCTTAATTGGAGAATCTGGATCATTTATTTCTCACTGGAGAATTTGCAAATAACATATGGAAATTGTATGCATATGCAATAGGAATTCAGGGAAACCTTATACAAGTTAAACAAGCAATTGCTATGTGGTGGAAAGCTAATAGTTCCTCTAAAATCAAACCACTTTTACAGGCAACTATAGCTTTCATTGTGTGTCAGCTTTGGAAGAGGAGGAACAACATTCTACATGGAAGTTATTTGTCCAAACATAGGATAATTCATGATATAAACCAAAATCTTTATATTCTTGCAAAAATAATATTTCCTTCTAAATCAGAATTACCTAGTAATTGGCCATCATAATAAGTTAGAGAATCACGAGGATAATGGAAGATATGGTTATAAGATCGTAAGATGGGAGTTATCCCCTAATGGGTCATTCAAATGTAACATTGATGCTTCTATGAGAGAGACACATATTTCAGCTCTGTGGATTTTTATGTAAGAGATTATCATGGAAATCTAATACATGCAAAATCTAAGAGCATTCCTATTACTACTTGTTTGAAAAGGGAAGCTTTGGCTATCTAAGAAGGCTTGGAATTTAGTGTGAGAAACAGATTGTTTTCACTTATAGTGGAGACTAATTCACTAATTTTGCAAAAAGTGATTGATGGAACATGGTCCAGCCAATGGACAATAAGCAAGGGAATAGAACTGATTAGAGAATGGAGAAACATGGAGAGGTTCTAATCAAACACAACTATAAAGTGAGGAATCAACTAGCAAAATTTTTAACTAACCAAGTTGCTCATTTGGTAGGTACAGGCTTAATCACATATGACAATAATTAGGATTTACCACATAAAGCACAAAAAATTCTATTAGCAGGAAAGAGTCAGATTCCCTATTTAAGAGTAACAAAAAATAGGAAATGAGATCCTCACTAACAAAAGGAAATGTTCACAGAAGCACAAAGAGATATACAGTATGGGTTCAATAAATTCCATACACAACAAAACACACATAGCTAGTTCGCAAGTAATTCAGATCTATCAGTAGTCAAGGTTCATTTCATGGCATATTGGTAGGGGATCTTCTTTTTCTATTGGTGGTGGTATTAAATTCATTGGAAGTTCATCCCACTGAAAAAAAATCAAAAACTCTATAGATATTGTTACGAAATAACAAAAAAAGGTCACGAAATCCTAAATCTACCAGTTATCAATAAGTGTACCTGTGAAGGAAACAATATTTAGCTCCAACAAATACTAAGCTTGAAGAAGACTTTATTTTGAGACAAAATCACTGCGCCTGTGAGAATTTGAGGGTGCATGAATGTTTCTGCCAAAATCTTGATATATAAAATGAGAAAGAAATGTTGTAAAAACAAGAAATATTTATGGATTAAGGGGAGAGGAGGATCACTTATCTAGAGGTAGTCAATTGTTCCAGCTCAGGCAGCTCAGTCTATCTTTGATAGAGATTCTACCGAGGTGACACACTTTTTGCGGAGCATTATCAGTTTACCTTCCTAAATGCCTCTGGATTGTTCTTTCTATTTTTAGGATTAGATTTTTTCCTTTTTGCTTTTTGCTTTTGGCCTTTTGCCTTTTTGTTCATGCATTTTACTCGATGTGGGGTCGACCTTGGTCCAATGTATTATGTAAATATGTGTCACGACCCGAACCAGGTCCTGACTGTGATAGGTATCTCAAGCCCACCATGGACCTGACCACCCCCATCGCCTAACCTCATGAGCACAAAAACAATCATAAAGACAAAGCAAAAGCCAATTAAGAAAGTAATAAGAAAATTAATAGATAACTCAAATAAAACTAAGAGTCCAACAATAACTAACCCACACATATTTGTCTACAATAGCAACTAAGTCGGGACATGCCTCCACTATGACCAAAAAGAATCCAAAAGTACCGAGTGAATAATAAAAGAATATTGAAATGATAAGACCTTTTGAAGAATGGAGGCTCACTATTTCACCGCAGCTCGACAATCGTGCTAATCCACCTAACGCTACACATGAGCAACAGAAGTGTCTTCGAACCCTACATCATGAAATGATGTAGCACCCTAGGACGGTCAGTAGGATAAGCACTAGCATGTAACTCAAGAGAGGTGATAAAATAATGCCATGGCCAAAATCAGTCAAAACCACAAGCACATATTCATATATACATATCTAAGATATCGAGATAGGGTAAGGGTCATGAACATAAGAGTTTCAAAATCATTAACCTGGACTGTGTAGCTTTATTCATCCTAGGGCACTGTAACGCCCCGAGTATGTATCCCGCTACACGGTGCTTACGACCTTGAAGGACCACAAGCTAACCCATGACTAATATTTGCTGTGAGCAATGAATAATAATACTGTAATAAATACGAAAAATAGGCTGAAATGTCATAAGGTTCAAAATCTGAAATACTAGTAAATAATAACATCTGATAAACATCTAAAATCTGAATATTGTCTGAACTAGTCTAGTCTGAAAAACCTCTAACTGAACTGTCTGAAAGTGGATTTGATGGGACAAGCCCCCAACTAACTCCGACTACTGAAATACTAAAATAAAACATATCCTCGATAGATGAGGACTCGCTACTAAATCTGACACTGTTGGCTGAATCTGGATCTATCTATGCGCGGTCAGGAACCTAAGCGTCCGAACCTATGATATAAGACATCATAGCACAAAGAAAGAGTATGCGTTAATACATCAAATGTACTGGTATGCTAGATGAGGTAAAGCTGAATGCAAGGGTTCATATGCATGAACAATAACTAACTGAATGATATAAAGTAACTGAATATGAGAGTATATAGATAACTGAAACTACTGTAAATACTGAATATGTAATATTGTGCATATACGTGTATGTTGTATTGAGCTCTTACTGAAACTGACTTTTGAGTTCTGATAACTGAGTAACTGATATCTGAGATTACTAATAACTGAGTTACTAAAACTGATAGATTGTATCTGACAGTACTGATTCTGTAGAACTAAACTGAGTTCTATTTGAGACTAAAACTGAGACTAAAATGGCTCTAACTCTTTACTCGAGTATCGGATTTGGGTAAATTTTATATCGTTGGAAAGCTGACTGAATTTCCTACGCATTGGTAAACTCTAAACTGAAAAATACTGAGTATTTTAAAAATTTTAGGTAGGAATACTTATGTACTTAGAGAAAAATTAAGATTGAGAAATACAGGGTATTATAGGCACCCACGGGCGATATGGGTTCAGCTTCCCTGTTGAAAAGGCCCTAGTACGTGTAGCCGCACAAATTGAGAAAATCCAAGAAAGGGACAACCATGCACATGGTCATATAGACCCCCACGCTTGCAAACATGGTTTTCAGTATCAGTCCCTTTAGGACCTCCACCTTCACGGTGAGTTACACAACTCTATTTAAGCCCAAATTAAAATAATTTGCACATAATTCCAACCACTAACCTGGGAGTCAGTCATTCAGGCATTTACCACTTGGTATCGTCATACTAATACGCTTGCAGGCTAAATAAAATATGTCAAACCAATTCACACAACCAAATTGGACTCCCAAGTTCCATTAAAATTCAAACTATGGCCACTAAGGCTATCCAAATTCATTTTTATATCTATTTATCCATTAATGAAATGCATTGGGTTCAAAAACAAGTTAAAACAAGCAATTATCCATAATAAAATCAAATTTACAAAGCAGGTTGAGGTGCATGCAATTCCAAGCTAAAATTTAGCCAATTTGGAGAAACCCATGTCCCTCATTCCAACCATTTAAATAATATACTAATTCAATCCTAAGAACATCAATTTAAAGCATGAATAATCAATTCAAAACATGGGACAAGTAATTCGATCAATAACAACCAAAACCCCTCAACTATGTCATGCCTCAAATCCTATTGGGGCGGACTGGCACCCGTAACCAAGAAGGCCCGGGAGAACCAGCTCATAACCTCATACTTCCCATGCATACCTCTATGACAACCCAAAATTCGGACAGCATCATGTCGCATATAAAAGGAAATAATCACCTTTGTAAGCTTGAGCACACATATATATGTATATATACAATACTTGGCCGTTAGAGCCATCACGTCTATTAACAAAACACCACCTTGACTGTACATTAGGTCTACAAAGCCTCTAGATAATACACAGAGTTTAACTAAGGTCGGGACAAACCCCCGCCATATAACTAACTTTTATACAATACCAAAAATGACTGAATATGACACGGAAAGCCCTGAAGCAAACTGGAGCTCACCAAAAGCAGTTGGATATCCTGGCTCCTACTTGAGCGGTGTATAAGCTGAGGTACCTGTGCCTGCAGCATGAAATGCAGGTCCCCCGTGGGGGACGTCAGTACGAAATATATATTGAGTATGTAAAGCTGTAGATAATCACATATGATATAGGAGCTCAATAGAAATCAGAAACAAGTAAATAAATCGTAATAGGAGTGGACCACACTTACTAGAACTTGTGACAACCTGTACATTGCATTTATTCAATCACTTTACCTTCGTTCTTATCATCTTTGTAACCATTACTGTACTGTACTGTGACCATTAGGCTGCCTCCAGTACATATCAACTGGGATCGACCCATGCTAGGCTTATGCCCCTGGAATACCACCCATAAACACATAAATAGGGATCGACCCATGATAGGCTTATGCCCCTGGGATACCACCCATAAACACATTATGATAGGCTTATGCCCCTAGGATACCACCCGATAAGAGAGAACTTCCATCACTTAGTTCAATTAATCTTTGAGATTGTTATTTCGGTCGCCACCACATTTTTGATACTTTAAAATAATGATACATCAATAAGAGACATATAAATAGACCATCAATGCAATAACAATGAAGTAAGAACTCATTGGCACATCAATAAAGTGTTTTGGAGTCATCAATGCCATAACAATGAAGTAGGAACTTATTGGTATATCAATGAAACGTTTTGGAGTCATTAATAGCACATGGATCTTGTTCGAGTAACCGGATACCTTCTGGCATTCATTAGTGCAATAAATATGTAAGATTTAGAAAACAAGTAAGTATTGTAATGTCTTGACATCTTGTAGGGTGAAAACAAGTTCATTAGTAACGTAGGACATCATACAAAATCATTATGGATCATATGTTACTAAATAACTTTGGAAACTTTCTTAATAGAACAATTGTTCACTTTCATGCCAAAGATATGGTACAGAGTATGCTTTACATACCTGACTGTCAACCTTCAATACTAGTCCCAAATGGACTTCACGTCTTTTCGGATTACTTATCAACAATGAACATATATAGCAATCTAGTATTAGCGACCAAATGTCACAATTCAATTATTTGAATTCACCAAACTAGTGGTTAAGTAGTAAGCGTTAATTACACCATAAAGAGTGTCACTTTAACCCTCTTATACTCCAATTACATTCACATGCCATGCATATTCATATAACATCCTCCAATATCAAGTTTGGATTCATTTATCCTTCCAACCAATCCATTAAACCAAATTGAGTCATAGACATAAATAATCATCAATTCAATAGTATATCACCATATCCACCTTCCATAACTCAATTACCATATCGACCCTCCACAATTCAATACAACCAAACCATGCAACATAGTCTATAACCCTATTTTCATCACCTTTCAATAACAACCAATACATATAATCCTCTATCACACATATACATATGGAAGAGAATAAAGGCAAACAATATTCATACCTTAGAATTCACCTCTTAATTATGAAATCCTGTTTGCACAAATAATAGGTGTCGTTCGAAGCTCTCGAGATGACAAACGCAGTTATCGGATTACTTTGGAATTTCTACGGTTGAATCAAAAGTAATTTAAAGGTCAAATTTGGCTAGGGTTTGTTCTTTCTCAATGATTGATGATAAAAATGAGTTTTTGAACTCATATACATGTATATATACACATATTCCCATCCATAATATCACAGGGAATGACCAAAGTGCCTTTAAAATTTAAATAATGTCAAATCTGTTCTTTGGTGGACTGTTTTGATAAGCTAAAGTAGATCGACCATAACTCTTTGCTCCGATATCAGATTTGGGTGAAATTGGTATCGTTGGAAAGATAATTCAAAGGGATTTCATTTCATATAAAGTAGGACATCCAGTTCATCCTGTACAAGGAGTTATGATCGTTTGAAGTTGACCCTAAAAATCTGTTTTGAGAGGCTGAAGTAAAACGAGTATAACTCCTTACTCAGACGTTGGATTTGGATAAAACCAACTGTATTGGAAAGAAGACTCAAAGATCTTTCTTTTCATAGGTCGCATCTCTCTCAGTGCATTATGTTAAGGGAGTTATGATCGTTCAAAGTTGACCCAAAAAATTGGCTGGCCTCAGTAGTTTGTGTGCAGGAAATTTTCCTGCACATTTACTATTCCCAATATCCCGGTCACCGTTTTATAGTTTCGAACGTTCTCGATTATATTCGAAACCTATCTATTTTTGGAAATCTTTATATCGTTGGAAATCTTATTCAATAACCTTCGTATGGGACCATCGACGGGCAAATTCCGGTATAAATAAAATAAAATAAAAATAAATTCCATATAAATAAGACCAATACACGTACTTGAATACGCCAATACACGTACTTGAATACGGGGTGTTACAAACTATATTTCACAACCCACAACTTAAAGAACATGAAAATCCTTTCAATTCATGCCACAATGCAAAAATTAAAGTTGAAGGAAGAGAAACATGCCTGAGATACACAAGAATTTGAAGTCAATTTAAAGTTTAGATCCCAAATGATGAATTTTCTATGAAACCCTTTAGCTTTCTTGGGTGGAGAGTTAAAGATGAATAAAGTAGAGTTTGATCTTTTAAAACTGAAGGAAAAGGGTCACTTTTATGTTTATAAGTCGTAAAAGGGGTGAAAAAACCAAAAGCCCCTCACCTCAAGTGGAAAAATATAAAACTGGAAGAAATTTACACATTAGCATGGTGCGGCCTAATCATGGAGGTTATCATCAATACCACACCGATATCATGGAGGCTAACCTCCCTGACACGGTGATATCGAGGAAGCACACTGCCTCGGTGTTCCAAAATAGCCTTGAACCCCTTTCATAAATTCCTAAACTTTTCCAAATTACCCTTTTAACATCCCTAAACACAAATCAAGTCAAAAATCGATATTATGAATACGGGAGAGTAAAAAATAAAATAATCAAAATTTTAAGGGTCTTGCATTATACCCCTCCTAGGATCATTCATCCCCAAATAATGAGTTAGGACATTCTTAGAACAAGAATAGCAAGAATACATTAGAATCAAATGACAAATTTGAATTTCGATAAGAGTGAAACGAGTTTCATACTTTACGCACTTCCATCCAACATAGTAAACAAGAATAGATACTTGGCCTCCATATCTTTCTTAGTTTCTCATGTATCCTCTTCTACCTTTTGATTCCTCCAAAGAACGCTCACTGAAGCGCTAGTACTTGACTAATATAATAGAAAGTAAAGGGACTCTATTATGATCTTACGAATATAAAGATCTCAAAATGGAAGAACGAGCACTTTTGCTCGCCCCTATCTCTAAAGGGGCGTAAGCACTTCACGCTACGTCCTTTGTCCTCAATCTATGAACCTGCCTATCTAATATCTTAACCGAGACTTTCACATAAAATAAGGAATCCATAACACCAATGTCCTCAATAGGCACTATCAAGAAAGGATCACCCACAAACTTTTTAAACATGGATACATAAAACACGAGGTGAATAGAATCCAAACTCGCAGGTAAATCTAGCTCATAGGCACCATTCCCAATTCTCCTTATAATTTGATACGGACCGACGTAACAGGGACTAAGTTTTTCCTTCTTCTCAAATCTCATGACTCCTTTCATAGGAGACACCTTCAAGAATACCCAATCATTTACTTCAAAATCCAAATATCTTTGCCTCACATCCACATAAGACTTTTGGCGACTCTAAGCAGTCTTAAGTATTTGTCTAATCATTTTCACCTTCTTTATGGCTTGGTGAACCAAGTTAGGACCAAACAACCTAGTCTCACCAACCTCAATTCATCTAATAGGAGACCTATACCTCCTACCATAAAGAGACTCAAAAGGGTCCATCTAAATGCTAGAATGATAATTATTATTATTATACACAAACTCAATAAGAGGAAAATGATCAACCCAACTCCCTCTAAAATCAATCACATAGGCCCTTAGCATATCCTTCAAAATCTAAATAGTACGCTCCACTTGTCCATCTATTTGAGGGTGAAAAGCGGTGCTAAGGTTTAGCTTAAACCCAAACCTTTCTAAAAAGAATGACAGAAGTGAGATAAAAACTACGTACCTTGGTCTGAAATAAAAGACACTGACACAGCGTGCAACTTTACAATCTCCTGAATGAACAACTTAGCATAATCCTCTGCTGAGTAGTTAGTCCTCACAGGCAAGAAGTGAGAAAACTTAGTTATCCTATCTAAAATGACCTAAATCAAATCACACTGATTGCGAGACCAGAGAAGACCCCTAATGAAATCCATACTAATCATTTCCAACTTTTACATGAGCAAATCTATCTCTTAAGACATAACGCCAAGCCTAAAGTGTTCAACCTTGACTTGCTGACAAATCATATATTTAGCAACAAAATTTGCCACATCCCTCTTCATGTTGTTCCATCAGTAGATTTCCTTCAAGTCATGATACATCTTAGTCGAAACCAGATGAACTATATATCTAGACTCATGAGCCTCAGTCAAATCCTTTCCCACAGCCCACTAACATCAGGAACACACAACCTACCATGATACCTCAAGATACCATCTCCCCAAATCTCAAAAGCCATAATATTTTATTGACCTACATCACCCTTAATCTACATAAGTATGGATCCAATTCCTTCTTCTCCTTCACCTTACCACCAATAGATGAGTTGACCACTTCTTGAACAATAACTCTCCCATCCTTAGAATCCAAAAGATGAACTCCCACGTTAGCCAATATGTGAATATCCTTCACCAACCCGTTTTTCTCCTTATAAATATGAGACAAGCTCCCCATGAAAAACCTACTAAGAGCATCAGCAATAATATTAGCTTTACCTGGATGGTAGTGCAAGCTCATGTCATAATCTTTAAGCAATTCGAGCCACCGTCTCTGCCTAAGATTCACTTCCTTCTAAGTAAACACATACTGCAAGCTCTTATAATCTGAATTGATATCCATATGCACCCCATACATATAATGGCACCAAATCTTTAAGGTAAAGACCACAACCAGCAACTCTAAATCATGAGTCAGATAATTTCTTTCATGAACCTTAAGTTGTCTAGAAGCATAGGCTACAACCTTACCATGTTGCTTCAACACACAACCTAGTACCACGCGGAACGCATCACAAAACACCACAAAACTATTAGTACCCTCAGGCAAGGTTAAAACTGGCGCAAAAGTTAACCTTCAACTTCTCAAAACTACCCTCACAAGTATTGGACCATAAGAGCTTAACATTTTTCTGAGTCAACTTCATTAATAGAACAATATTAGAAGCAAAACTCTCTACAAACCTTCGATAATTCCCAGTCAAACCTAAGAAGGTCCTAATGTCGGCTGGAGTGGTGGGTCTAGGCTATTTCGTAACTGTCTCAACTTTTTGTGGATCCACCTTGATCCCTTCATTAGAAACAACATTCCCAAGAAAAGTCACAATATTCAACCAAGACTCATACTTAGAAAATTTAACATATAAATTCTGGTTTTTAAGATTCTGCAACATAATTTGGAGGTGATTGACATGATTCTCCTCACTCTTAGAGTACACCAAGATGTCATCAATAAAAACTATAATAAATAAGTCTAAAACTGCTTAAAAACCTTATTCATAAGATCCATAAAGTAGCCGAAGCATTAGTCAATCCAAATGACATTACCAAAAACTCATAGTGACCATATCGGGTTTGGAAAACAGTCTTGGGAATGTCAACCTCCCTATTTTTCAACTGATAATAGCCCAAATGAAGATCAATCTTAGAGAAACATCTAGCATCCTGAAAATGATCAAAGTGGTCATCAATCCTAGGAAGAGGGTACTTATTTTTTATTGTTACCTTATTCAACTGATGATAATCTATGCATATCTAAAGGGACCTATCTTTTCTTTTGCATTAAAAGCACAAGAGCACCCCATGGAGAAATACTAGGACGAAGGAACCTTTATAAAAAAGATCTTTTAGTTGCTCCTTTAGCTCTTTTAATTGAGTCGGGGTTTTTATATAAGGAGGAATATAAATAGGATGAGTATTTGGTAGAAGATTAATCCCAAAATCTATTTACCTATCGGGAGGAATTCCAAAAAGATCATCGGGAAAGACTTTAGGAAATTCATTAACCACAGGGACATTTTGCAAAGGATGAGTTTTAGGATAGAATCCTTAACCCAAACTAGATGATATAGACACCCTTTAGAAATTAATTTTTGGGCTCTAAGATAAGAAATAAATCTCTCTTTGGGTACTAAGAAACTTCCCTCACGTTCAATTACCAGTTTGTTATGGAATTACAAACTAACCTTTCGGGTCCTACCATCCAGAAAAGCATAGCACGAGTGAAGCCAATCCATCCCTAAGATAACATCAAAATCTATCATATCCAACTCTATCAAATCCACCAATGTCTCCCTATGAAAGATAAACACCACACAATCCCTATAGATTTTTTTAGAAACTATAGAATCATCCATAGGAGTAGAAACAGAAAAGGGGTCAAAAATACTTTCAAGACCAAAACCAAAATGCACAGTCACATAAGAGGTCATATAAGATAGAGTAGAACCCGAATCAAGAAAATAATAAACATCACGGGAAAAGAGTTATAATATACCAGTAACAACATCTGGAGATGCCTCAAATTCTTGGCGAGTACCAAGTGCATAAAGACGATTTCGGCTAATGCCGATACCAGAAATAGCGCCCTTTGGGAAGGGGTAGAATATAAGGTGACCTAAACTTTATTAGCTCTAGTGGCAACCTTGGTTGATGGACAATCTCGCTGCAAGTGCCCAGGCTGACCATATTATAACACTGATTTCTCCCAGTCTCACAATAACCATGATAAAGTTGCCCACAAAAATAACAAGGATAATAAGGTAGGGCTGACCGAGCTCCACTAGCCTGAGACTGGGAACCCTATGCCTTAGAACCGCTGTTAGCCTGAAAATAATGATCACCCGAAGGCTTAGGATAAGGAGCACTAGCAGATGAATACAAATTTCCCCAATTTTTCTTCTTGGTCCACTGTCTACCATCTCTCGCACTATTTTGCTGACCCTCGCCCTACTTTGAATACCTAACTTCTTGTTTTGCCTCTCTCTATCTCCGCCTATTTTTTGTTTTCATCTTCAACCTGTTGTATATAAACCACAAGTCTAGAGATGTCCATATCATTATTCAATATTATAGCCTTACACTCCAATACCAAGTCACGAGATAACCCAGAAGCAAACTTCCTCATCTTGGATCTCATACTAGACATAAACTTTGGAGCATAACGAGACAACTGCTGAAATTTTAATGCATACCCCATCACACTCATCTTATCCTACTTCAGGTTAACAAATACCTTATCATTAACTTCCCTCAACTCCTGAAGAAAGAAATAATCAAGAAAGGCACTAGAAAAGTTATCCCACACTGCCTACTCAGCATTATCACCCCTCATATCTTTCCACTTCCCATACCACTAATAAGATATATCTTTTAACTGATAAGCAAGAAACTCTACACCCTTTACATCAGTAGCATACATCACCCTAAAAATCTTCGCCATCTCATCAATGAACTCCTGCAGATCCTCCTCAACCTTAGGCCTGTAAAGGTTGGGGCATTCAACTACATAAACTGGCCAACCCGAGTGACCTCAGATGGAACAACTGAACCAACACAATCTGACTGATGAGACTGATATGTCACCAACTGAGTAAGCGAATGAATAGACCAATAAAACTCCAAACCAAAAATGTCTCCCTAAGTTAACTGAGCATAAGTGTCACCAGCATGAGAAACCCGAGGACTAGTGGGGATAGGCAGAACTCCACGTGGAGTGGCACAATCAGGAGCAGGGACTCTAAACTGAGTCTAAACTCCATAAATAAGGCAAGTCTCCTCCACATTATCCTCAGGTAGGACATAGTTCCCAACAGAGTTTCTACAAACATCATATCTTCTGTGAGGCATGATCTGAAAAGCGAGAAAGGAGTAAGAGAAATTTCATAACACTAGACTTTATAGCTCAAAATAGAACACAAGAAAGAAAAACATTCCTAAATGCCTCGTAGCCTTCTCCTTATGAGTATGGCGAGCTACACAGTCATAAAAAGGACTCTACTCGACATGATTTTATAGACACCCAACGACTCTAAATCGTACTCTAACACCAAGCTTGTCATGACCCAAGCCAAGGCCTAGCTGTGATGGATATCTCAAGCCCACCGTGGATTAGAGGCCACCCCCATCGCCTAACCTTATGAGCATAACAATAACCATAAGTGAAAGCCAATTAAGATAGTAATTAGAAGATAATAGATAACTCAAATGAAACTAGGAGCCCAATAATAAACCCACTCACATTTATCCACAATAACCACTAAGACCAAAATAGCAACTAAGTCGGGAAATACCCCCGACTATGATAAAAATAAATCCAAAAGTACCGAGTCAATAATGAAATAATAATGAAATGTAGTGTCCTAAGACAGTCAGTGGGATAAATACTAGCATGTAACTCAAGGAAGGTGATAAAATAATGCCATATCTAAAATCAGTCAAAACTACATGTACACTTTCATATATACATATATAAGATACCGAAATAGGATAAAGGTCATGAACATGAGATTTTTAAAACCATTAACCTGGATTGTTTAGCTCTATTTGTCCTAAGGGCACCCATGGGCTATATGGGTTCATCTCCCCCTGCTGAAAGGGCCCTAGTGCGTGTAGCCATATGAATCGAGGAAGGGACAAAGCCACTGAGGCTTCAACCATTCCTAATATATATAGTGTGTGTGTGTGTGTGAACCATGCATATGGTCATATAGACCCGCATGTCGGCAAACACAATTTCTAGTATCATTTCCTCCGGGACCTCTACTTTCACGACAAGCTACACAGTCCATCTTAAGCCCAAATTAAAATAATTTGCACATAATTCAAACCATTAACCCGAGAGCCACTCATTCAGGCATTTAACACTTGGTATCGTCATACCAATATGCTTACAAGTTAAATA
Organism: Capsicum annuum; assembly: GCF_002878395.1. NCBI lineage: Eukaryota > Viridiplantae > Streptophyta > Magnoliopsida > Solanales > Solanaceae > Capsicum > Capsicum annuum. The sequence continues at coordinate 173,540,754 of NC_061114.1, read as the reverse complement.
AAATATGCCAAATCAATTCATGCAATCAAATTGGACTCTCAAGTTTTATCAAAATCCAAATCATGGCCACCAAGGCTATCCAAATCCATTTTTATATCCATTTATCCATTAATGAAATGCATTGGGTTCAACAACAAGTTAAATCATGTAATTATCCATAATAAAATCAAATTTAGAAAGTAGGTTGAGGTTCATGCAATTTCAAGTTAAAATTCATCTAATTTGGGGAAACTCGTATCCCTCATTCCAACCATTTAAATAATATACCAATTCAATCCCAAAAATATTAATTTAAAGTATGAAAAATTAATTCAAAACATGAGACAGGTAATTCAATCAATAACAACAATAACGCCTCAACTCAATTTCAAAATCCACAATTTAAATCACATGAAAATCCTTTTAATTCATGCCAAAATGTAAAATTAATGTTTAGAAAAGAGAAACATGTCTGAGATACACAAGATTTTAAAGTCAATTTGAAGTTTGGAGCCCGAATGATGAATTCTCTATGAAACCCATGAGCTTGTTTGGATGGAGAGTTAAAGATTAATAAAATATAGTTTGATCTTTTAAAACTAAATAAAAAGGATCACTTTTATGTTTATAAGTCGTGAAAGGGGTAAAAAGACCAATTTCCCTCACTACAAGTGGAAAAAAATAAAACTGGACGAAATTTATACCTTAGCGTGGCACAACCTTATTACGGAGGTATCCTCCGTGTCAGGCCGATATCGCAGAGGCTAACCACCCTAGCACAGTGATATCGTGAAGGCACACTATCTCGGAGTTTTAAAATAGCCCCGAACCCCCTTCGAAAATTTTGAAACTTTTTCAATTACCCTTTTAACATCTCCAAATGCAAATCAAGTCAAAAATTAACATTACAAACGCGGAAGGGTCAAAAATAAAATCATTAAAAATTTAAGGGTCTTACAATATGTGTTTCTATAATAAAAGGAGAAAAGGTCTAAATATACATCCTTAGATTGTATATTGCAAGTCATAGTAATACTTCTTAGATTGTAACTAATAACAACTTTTAAATTTTAGAAAAAAAATTAATAGGACTTTCTAAGATAATAAAATTCTTCAAAAATGTGTTTTCTTTTTTTTGTTAAAAAAATATACTCTTTAAAATAGATGTCAGTTACTAAAGGATGTCAATCACTCCTAATTTCTCGCAAAAATATTTTTCTTCTCCAAAAGCGGCTTCTTTTTCTCCAAAATATTCTTTTTCTCCAAAAATGACATATATTATTACTAAGTCTCATTGATTCCTAACAATTTTTTTTACTGTCATAAATTAAGTAGTTATACTTGAATCAACTTTCAACTGATCTTGGAGCGACAACTTAGTCACCTTTTCTCAGAAGCTAAGTCAAATCTAACACATAATGTCTCTAATATAGTATACCCTATTTTCAAATTCTCCAGCAAAGAATGAACCATTAAAAATAAAAATGATTTTTTGGTGTCTAATACCTTTGGCCTCCTCTAATATGCCTATTATTTCTTTGTGCCATAAACCAAAAGCCTTGTTTGTTCTATTTCTTTTTTTACTGCATGTATCTGTAAATGTAACTGGTATGTATGTGTGGATGTAGGTTATTCTATTTTTGTCAGTGATAAGTTGAAGTCCGTAAAGATTTCATTCTAATCAGATTGAAAAACTTGGTGACTGCATGTAATGGTTTTTTTCCTTCAATAACCCCTAATTTTTTTTATCTTAATCGTCGAAAAAATTTATTAAAATAGAGATTTACACATTTCTTCTTTTTCCTCCAAAAATCAAAAATCAAATTCAGTGTGAAACCCAATATTATTCAAATTTTTTAGCACAATCGTCAAAAAAAATTATTAAAATATAAATTTACATATTTTGATTGCAACATCCAAAAAGAATTATTCAGATCTTTGATGGCTATTTCAATATCATTTCATTCACTAAAGACATTTATAACTAAGCACCATTCTTGTATATTATTTTACATACCAACTTCATATATCCAAAATCCAAATTAAAAATTATTTTGTATATGATATTGATATAGAACATGACTTTAAATTGGTTGAAAAAACTAAATAAAATGCAATACACATATAGAATTTGTTTTGAGTATAAACCTAGTTTCAAATAAATTCACATAATATTTTTTATTGTAGTTTTAATACGAATTACTTACATTGAGACCCCGATAAGAAATACCATTTAGTAAATGAGATAGATATATAAATTAATTTCTTATAAGATTCCTTATTTCAATACGATTTTCATATGCAATTAATACACTAAAATATGTACAAAATTCTTACATACTAACATATAAAAAAAAATATGAAATAAGCTAGTATTTATACAAATTTCAAACCCCCCCCCCCACCCAAAAAATATATTCCTTTGTGAGTTGAGAAAACTACAATAGCTCCTATATTGATTTGTGAAATTGTTATAAGCGTTTAATTTTAAAAAATAATAATACAAAGTTATGAATAGTTTTAATAATTTTTAAAACTTAAGAGTATAAATTATATTTTTTTAAAAAAGTCAAATATATCTCACCAAAAGCCAAAAACAAAGATAAGCATTCAGTACCCCCTCGAAGACCAAAGTTGCTACAACACACTCCAACTTCACATGAATCCTATTACCCTGAACTCAATCTCAACATATTTTTGTCACCTTTTTATGCTGACGTAACACCTTTATTACATAAAATTAAGTCCACATAAAAAATGACTTAAAAGAATAATTAAAATATGATGAAATTTAATTCAAAAAATAATAAAATCTCGATCAAATTGGAGTGTGTGTACTAGATGGTTTACTCCTAAATATACGATATAAGGTAAAGGTTAAATACATATACAGGCCCCTTAACTATTTCACTTTTTTCGTATAGGCACCTTAATTAAGACAGATGCCTATTGGACCCTTTACCCCTTCACAAATGGTTTTAATTGAGCCCAATTATCTGGCGTGACACCTTTTTAAAGCCTTCTTTTTTAACGTGTTGAGCGCATGTATGTAGTCGTTGCCTACGCGTAAATTTTGACCAATTATATTTTACACCTAACCGTTTCTTTTAGTTAATACACAAATATAATTTCCACTTCATTTCCCCCTTATGACGTCAAATCCCTCATACCCACCTCCAAATCTCTCTATCAAAAATCCTAAAATCGTGATTTCACTCCTAATACTACTAATTTATGCTTCGTTTGTTGTATAATGAAAAGTTACATAGTATTTTTGAGTAATTAGTTCAAGTTTGACATTGATTTCAACATTTCTTTACTGGTTGCGAAGAATCTGGAGTTGGATCTCGAGAATTATTGTTGTTTTATGTTTGAATCGCACTCAGGTATGTTTTAAATGTTAATATTGTCACATTTTTGCCATGTATTGTAGTTGTAAATGGTTTATTAGTTCTTTGTTAGTATATTACGTTAGTAATGGTAGTTTGGAAATATATGAAAAAAGCTAAGGTTTTTACTATTCATAACTTGTCAGGTATTTTTAGGGTTTTGTTTCAGGAATCTGATGGCTAATATTATTATTACAACTCATTTTCACCACGGTGACAAGTTTGTTTCTGATGAAGAATATGGTCCACGCTACATAGAAGAAAGTGAGGTGGAATATGTAAGTATGGACAAGAACCACTCTTCTATATTCGAGTTGTTTTATTATACTAAAGAATTTGGGTATATGACTGTTGGTGGGTTTTACTTTAAATACCCTAAAAAGAAAGTCTTTATTGAAGTAGAAAATGACTTGACTTTGGTAAGTATTGTTGAAGACCTAAAAGATAGGGACTTTTTAGACTTGTATGTGAACCATGTTATGGATGAGTTAGAAGTGGTAGAAGATGGGGTCCCATCTGATTTTCTTTGTGGTACAGTAGATGATCAAAGTAGTAATGTGGTTGGTGAAAATAGTAATGTGGGTAAAAACATATCAACAGTTTATGATATTAATGTTGAAGGGTTACATGAGGAACTTACGCAAACTGACAACATAGATATAAAATCTGGTGTAGATGAACTCTCAGATCTAGAAGGGACTGGAACAGATCTTGATAGTAGTGCTGATTCTCAAGAGTTTAATATACCAGAAGATGATGATTCTGAGGTTGATGAAGATTTAAGAACTCTTAGAAATTAAAGGAGAAACTGTGTGAAACATAAGAAACCTGTCTAAAATGAAGAAATAAAACTTGGATCAACAGGTGTTGATAGGGGATTTGAAGATAATGGAAGGAATAAGGCTTCTAGATACAGTGAAAGATCAGGGGGAGATGAGGAGTATATAGATAGCTCAGAAGTTGATAGTGATGACAGTGCTGATGGACTGGAACCTGAAGCTATCAGGGGTGTTGATTTACCAGCAAGAAAGAAAAGTAAAAAGGTAAGATTTGATCTTGATTGTGTTATGGCTATATTTGAGCTTGGTATGATATTTGAAAATGCTAAGCAATTTAGAAAGGCTGTGGCTGAGTATGTTGTTGAATACAAAGTTAGATTGATGCTTAAGTCTAATGAGAAACATAGAGTTAGAGTTAGGTGTGAGAACAAGAAATGTAAATGGTTGTTGTTTGCTAGTATTGATAAGTATTCAGGTGACTTTGTTGTCAAGCACTACTATCATGTACATGTATGTACTACTACTATAAAAAACAAGTTGTGCACATCTATGTTTATTGCAAGTAAGTTCATGAATGAAGTAACTTTACAACCTTATATAAAAATGTGGGAAATTTAGGAATTAGTGAGAAAAAAATTGGGTTTGTATGTGGAAAAAACTGTCTGTAGCAGGGCAAACCATAGAATCATTAAAGAATTCTTGGGTGATTGGAAGATGGAATTTTCAAGGTTGTGTGACTATGCAGATATGATAAATCATACTAATCTTGCCAGTTCTTGTTGGGTGAGGATAGATAGAGAGTCTCAACCTGGAAAAAATTATTTATTTATTCTTATTTATGCTTTGATGCATTAAAGAGAGGCTGGCTGGCAGGGTGCAGAAAAATTACTGAGTTAGATGGTTGTTTTTTGAAAGGTTCTTGCAAGAGTGAATTGTTAGTTGTAGTTGGGAGAAATGGAAATAATCAAATGTATCCAATAGCCTGGGCAGTGGTTGATCAAGAGACAAAACATAGCTGGAGCTTCTTCATTAACCACTTGATTCAAGATTTGAACTTAGGCACTGGATATGGACTGACTGTCATGTCAGATATGCAAAAGGTTATCCTATTTTTTAAACTTTAATTTTGATGTCTTCTATTTATTTACTATACAATCCATGTTCATATATTTTGTGTTTTGATTTTGTATTTATGCTAATGTAGGATCTTGTACCTACTATACTTGAGTTGCTACCAGATTGTGAAATGAGGTGGTGTGCAAGACACATCTGGTCCAATTGGCATCAAATCTGGAGAGGAGAAGAAAAAAGAAAACAATTTTAGAGGTATGCTAAATCCAGCTTTGAAGTGAAGTTTTTGGATGAGATGGGCAAACTCAGTCAACTTGGTAAGGATATTTGTGAGGACTTATTACATTATGAAAAAAAATCATAGTGCAGGGCATATTTTAGGGAGCATTCTAAATATGACATTGTTGAGAATAATATGTATGAGACTTTTAATTCATGGATTTTAGCTGGTAGACATAAATCTATAATCAGTATGTTAAAGGAGATTAAACACAAGATAATGGATAGAAATATTGAAATGAGGAAGTTTATTGATACCTGCATTTCAGACATCTCTCCTATGGCTTTGCTAGTACTTGAAAAAACAAAGATATGGCTAGAAATTGCACAGTTAGGTTCAATGGACAGATTGGGTATGAAATTTTAGATGGTCCTTATAGGCATATAGTTGATATTAGGGCAAGGACTTGCACTTGTAGAAGCTGGCAATTGAGAGGCATACCATGTCAACATGCTGTATTGGCTTATCAACATAAAGGTATAGAGCCTGAATTTTATGTGGAAGAATGGTATAAGAAAGATACATTCTTGAAGGCTTATGACTACTTTCTTCAGCCAATACCTTAATATGAAAATGTGGCCTAACACAAGTGGCGTAGTGATTGATCCTCCTGAGCCTAGACCAATGCCTGGCAGACCAGGAAAGAATAGAAAAAAAGGGAAGAATGAGCCTAAGAAGAAGTATGGGAAGCTATCCAGGAAAGGACTGAAAATTTCTTGCTCCAAATGTCATCAAATTGGTCATAACAGAACTCTTTGTAAAGCTCAGGTAATGCACTTATATCTTTTAATTCAATAATTAAATTATGATATTTATAATATATATTTAATATCCTTTATTGTTAGGATGGAATGGGATAACCTGAAAGTTCTAGCCAGGCAGTAAGTTCTAGCAGGCCACCAAGCTTCAGCCAGCCACTAAGCTCTAGCAAGCCACCAAGCTTCAGCCAGCCACCAAGCTCTGCCAGGCCACCAAGCTTCAACCAACCACCAAGTTCTAGCATGCCACAAAGATTCAGCCAGCAACTAAGCTTCAACAGTTCTATGTGTGTTGATACCTCAGCAGTTATAAGAGTACAGCCAACTGGAAGAGGTAGAGGTAGAGGTAGAGGTAGAGGTAGAGGTACAAGCACTGACAAAGGTAAGAGAGCTGGCAAAAGCAAAGGATTTAGAAGAGGCACTAGCAGAGGTAGAGAAAAAGAAAGTGTATCTGATCAGCAACTTGGGGAAAAAAGGACCATTGGAGCATCAACATCATCAATAAGACAAAAGAAGTGTAAGACAGTAGGATTTGGTATCTACACTGATCAAATGAGTTGCAGTAAAACATTAAATGTAAGTGTGAATTACAACTTCAATTCATGTAATTTTTAATGATCTTTTGACAAATCTAATTTTACTTTATTTTATGCAGCCTGGAACTAGAGGTGAAACAATTGCCACTCGTGGTGTTTACAAAGATGTAACTCAAACAAATATTGATATTGGTTATATGCCTCGAGGAATGAAGTGGAAGGGAAAGAATGTTGTCACAACTTCTTAATTGGAGAGTATGAGTCAGTCAAAAAAGAAGCTAACTTGAAAGTTCTAGTGCACCAGGAGGAATATAAAGTTGTTGAATTAATTGTGTTTTTAGTACAATGTATATTTTGGTGATTAGTTGTATGGCTACTTTGGTATTTTGTTGGGGGCTTTGAAGATTCTGAACTATTTTTTGTGGTCTGTTTAGATTAGTTCTTGATAAACACTTAATGTATGGTTGGAGCTCATTTTGAGCAGTTAAATGGTAGATTATTGTGTTTAAAATGTCGATCAGTTGCACTTGTGCTCTTGTGCTTTAGATAATTATTGAATGGTGGTTCCTTTTGTGTGAAATATGTGACAGCTTTGAATCATTTAAATGAATCATTTGAACTTTTAAAAAAATAGAGTACAGTAATCTAACTAAACCAATTACAACAGTAAAGAAAAATCAAAACATAGTAAGAGAGTAACATCTCACAACTTATCTTCATTCCTTCTTAATTGTTTCATACACAACAATCCCACTACAACAGGACAGCCAAAGCAAAACAGTCCCAATACAACTAATATATTTCAGAATTAGTCAAATCAAAACAGTCCCATATATAAGAAACCTAAGCCAATATTTGTCAAAATCTAAGAACATTTCTTGAAGAAATTCTATGTAGCCAAAATCACTATCGCCCCAACGCATATCACTTTAAATTTTCTTCATCGATTCCTCTTTTTTTCAAATGATTTGACTTTTTTCAATAAACCCCACATCACCCTCTTTGCTTGAGGAGGCATTTCATAATCATACCAATTAAAGTAATTGCATCTACCTCTCGCCTACAGGTTTAAAGAAAAAATTAAACTTAAAAATTGCATCCACTAATCGAAGTAATTGCATTTCGTCCAATGAAGCAGCAAAAGATGAATACCTTTGAAGTTTTGCAGCAAAAAAATCTCCGACCAGTGTTGAGTTGTGTCCACGAGGTCTTAATTTCAGCTTTCACCCCACATAAACATACTCCTTTTGGAATTGAAGAAGATGAAGACAATGAAAAAGATGAATTGGACATTACTACTAAAAACGAGTAAGAAGAAGAAATTAATAAGAGTAGGAGAGTTTAAGCGGAGCAAGAGAAAAGACCGAAAAGGAATTTAAGAGGAGGAGAATTTAGGAAACAAAAATGGTGGATATTAAGAATTGAGTATAAAAAGAGGAACAAAGTGGGAATTAGGTTTTTTTTAAAGAAATTGGGTATAAAAAGAGGATAAAAGATCCGTTGGGTGCCACATAAGCTGGTTCCATGATATTTCACGAGCCTCCCAAACGTGAGTACACGCAAACTGCCACGTTGGAGAATTGGACTCAATTGAAACTATTTTTAAAGGAATAAAGAATTCAATAAATATCTTTTTTAATTGAAGTGCCTATAAAAAAAAGTGAAATATTTTAGGGGCTATAATATTAAAGTTCACCAAAAGAATACTTGTCAAAAATACATGGCATGACCAAAGCTAGCTATAAAATTCGCGTAATTTGAATACAAGAGCTGGAAGTAGTAAAAGTGTCACCTAAGAGTTAAAAGTTAAAACAAAAAGTAATGGTTTCTACTACTACAAACACGAAACGATGACGTAGGGTACTTGGATCTTCCATCTCCCTCCTTGCGTTTTCAACACTCCCGTCACTGCTCTTCTCTGCTCAGTAGCAATCAACAATGGGAAGTATACACAGCAGCAAGAGCAGCAGACCATTCACTTCACACCACAGTAACACCATAACCCCATGCACTCGCACTCACCAGATCGGCGCTCTAGCTCTCATCATCGTCACTTTCTTCCTCACCAGAATCTTCGATCAGTCACTAAATTCCTCTTCCTTCTCAATCCCTACTACTACTACTTCTGGTGAATACAGATCGAAGAACGACGTCGTGCGGTTCTCTGATTCTGGTGGGGCCCTCTTTTGGCCGGAGCGCGGATATGGGACCCATCTTTCGTTGAAGATTTATGTGTATGATGAGAATGAGATTAATGGGTTGAAACACTTGTTGTTTGGCCGTGATGACATGATTTCTCCTGATTCTTGTGTTAAAGGCCAATGGGGTACTCAGGTAATTTCCCTATTTTCCTAGTATTATGATGAGAAGGAGATTTTCTTAGTTTTTGTTAATATAAATATATATTAGCTTGGATATTTTTCTGCTTATCAGATTGGATTTGGGAAATGTGTAAATTTTTGTAGTGGAAGTTATTCATTTTTAAGTTTAACTTCTCATATGGCGGCAAGATCATATCTTGAGCAGTTATACATCCAGGACCCATGACACAAATATACAAGTTCCATATAGATCAATTCTCAATACAATTTCTTTCAAATTCTTTTAAATTTCATGTTTGGATTCTTGAATGCCTGTTATGGTAGAGTATTCATGTTGAATGCCCATTATGGTAGAATATTCATGTGGGAATTTCTCACATTTTCCACGTGTGATAAATGTTCCTCCTTTTTTTCCAAGTAAAGCTCTTTGCATTGCTATGCCTATTATGCCGGGTTGGCCTTTCATAAGTGGAGGCTTTCAGTGGGATCATTTACTATGGTCGGAGGAGAAATTACCAAACATCTGGCATTCCCTCACGCTTGGTGCCAATGATGTCTATCTGGTGTTTCCTCGCATAACGGACTACTTTCCCATCGGCTCTCTGCCATTTTGATTTTTTTTTTTTTTTGGATAATCAAGTTTTTCAGCATAATGTAGTGGAAGTTATTCATTCTAAGTTTATAACTTATTTGGCTGCCATTTTGATTTTCAAGAATTTTGGTAAGGTCTTATTGCATAACTATTACTGCATATGTTAGGAGGATAGTGTGTTGAAGTTCAACTTAATTTAGGTGTCATTTTAGTTTTCACGAACTTGGGTAAATTTGTATTCATAGACCAGAGTCAGTAGCAGCTCCACCCATTGATTTTTGCAACACCTAACATATTAGTGAGAAAATGGCGAATCACCAAGAAATTTATAGTTTTATTTAATCATGTATTCCCTATCTTAGATTGAAGATGCTTTAGAGTAGTTATTATCATGGGGGCATGGTTAAAAACTAATTATTACATTGTGGATGTGGTTATCGAAAGCTAGCAGCAAATCTAGGTAGCTTGAAATAACTTTCAGTGAAATCAGGTCAATGAAAACAGTAGTGCTTTGGGTACAAGAGAATGATTGAGATGAGTTTTTCCTGCAGGGAGAACTGTACATAAGTTAGAACTTTGAGTGAAGAGCCTGTTTTTGCCCTCATATCTATGTTCAGTTATTACATTATCAAAAATATCAGAGTCCAATTGTTATAAAACAGTACTTTTTCCATATCTAACATTGATGGATTAATACTTAAAAGTCAAAGTGGTGTGAGGTTGTTAATTTGTAACTATCTCTTCTTCGAATTTTAAGTCTTTGTTGCACAGGAAGGGACATTAGAAAAGGAGAAACCGGAAAAGGATCTTAAGGGAACTATTGAAATTATGGAGATAATCGATTGAATGGGAAAAAACCCTTTGATTGAATTAATGAAGAAGAAGTTACAAGCTACGAAGTACTAGTATATATAGAGAACAGCTATGCAGTGGTCCTATATGGCAGCTGGCACTTAAATATCTAATTATCTATAACCATCTAACTAACAGGCTAACTACCAAATAGATAATTAATTAACTGACTAATTTAATCTAATCAACATCATTAACCAATTACAAGATTTCCTCTCAAGCTGGATGTACTGAAAAGATTCCAGACTCCAAGCTTGCCTAACGAAACTTAGTTGTGATCTTCCTAATGCTTTAGTAAGCAAGTCAGCTTGTTGATCTTTAATGTTGATGTAGAAGGTCTTGATCAGTCCTCTTTGTATCCTTTCTTGAATGAAATGACAATCAATCTCAATGTGTTTGGTACGTTCATGAAACACTGGATTTGCAGCTATTTGCAAGGCTGCCTTGCTATCATAGTGAATGGAAGCAGGTTCAATCAACTGCACTCCTAACTTTTTAAACAAGCTTGTCACCCAAACAACTTTAGCTGTTAACACAGTTAAACTCCTGTATTCTACCTCTCTGTCTCTGCTGAACTTCTAGACACAGTGTTTTGTTCTTTTGACTTCCAACCAATTAAAGAATCACCAAACTTAAGCAAGAAATCTGTAACAGACCTCCTTGTGCTTGGACAGGCTGCCCAATCTCTATCACAATACCCTGTCAAGTGAGGTTTGTGTTCTGAACTCATCGGCAATCCCTTTCCTGGTTCCATCTTGATATACTTAACCACTCTTAGAGCAGCATTCCAATGTGACATCTTTGGATTCTGCATAAACTGACTCAAAGATTGTACTGCATATGTGATATCTGGTCTAGTATTAGTAAGATAAAGTAGTTTTCCAACAAGTCTCTGGTATTTTGGAATGTCTTTATATGCGGGATCATTAGAATGATTGCCCTTGCCAACTTGATCATATTCCATACTGGTCAACTTCATGTTGCATTCTAAGGGTGTCAAAATTGGTTTTGCTGTTCCTAGCCCCACTTCAGCTATCAACTCAAGAGCATATTTTCTCTGGTTCGTCACTATGTCCTTATCAGATCTGAGAAATTCAATTCCCAAAAAATTCTTGAGTTCTCCCAAGTCTCTGATCTTGAAATGACTGTGTAAAACCTGCTTAGTCTCTGCTATCAATGCTGCATCATTTCCTATGATCAATAGATCATCAACATAAACCAATACCACAACTAAACCCAGTTCCTCTCCTCCTAGTAAACAAGGAGTAATCTAGATGACTCTGTGTATATCCTGAGGTGCAAAGTGCTTCTGTCAACTTAGCATTCCATTGTCTAGAAGTTTGTATAAGTCCATAAAGAGATTTAACAAGCTTGTAGACAAGATTGCTATGCTTCCCCTTACTACAAAACCCTTTAGGTAATTCCATGTAAACTTCTTCAAACAAATCACTTTGCAAGACGGCATTAAAGACATCCATTTGGCACATAACCCAATGCTCAGCCGCAGCTAAGGCTGGCTATATCTGACAATGATCATTTTCATTACTGGAAAAAAAGTTTCCTGGTAGTCAATCCCTTCACTTTGATTATATCCCTTTGCTACTAACCTGGCGTTGAACCTCTCAATATGACCATCAGATCTATACTTGATCTTGAAAACCCACTTGCAGCCAATTGCTGGCTTCCCTGGTGGTAATGCAACCAATTTCAATGTCTCATTTTCTTCTAAGGCTTGAATTTTTTGTTGCATAGCTTTTATCCATCTCTTATCCTTGACTGCTTCTTCATAATTTCGAGGCTCAACTTCTGTGGAAAACTGAGACAAATAGGCTTTATATTTAGAAGATATCCCATGGTATGAAACATAATTGCTTTGAGAATAGGGATGAGACTTTCACAGTGGAGCAACATAATCCTTCATCCAAATGGGAGGATGAGAAGTCCTAGTAGAATGTATGTAGCTTCTTGATTGACCAGCAGGTACAATATTAACCACATTTTCTTCAGGAATTACGGGCTGCAAATCTACATTACCAACATTTCCTTCAGCGAGAGCATTATCTTCAGGAATTGCAGGTTGCAAGTCCACAATATCACCATCTTCTTCTATAGGATCATGATTAATATGCAACTCATTTCCTTTTACCATTGTATGGACATCATTATTCACAAATACTGGACTTGATGCCTGAATCTCTTCAGAATGTGTTGCAGTATCTTCAATGGAAGATGAATTACCAGGAGGATTAGGTGAAAATAATTGTACATGGGCATAGTCACTGCTCTTGCTGTGAAATGGAAATACATGCTCCTGGGATACAACATCTCTGTTAACTATCAACTTTCTTTGATGTAAACTGTATAGAATGTAACCTTTCTGAGTAGTTGAGTATCCCATCAATACACATGCTTCAGCTCTAGGAGAGAACTTATCAGTTTTCATCACACCAGTTGCATAGCATAAACAACCTACAGTTCTCAGATGATCTAGGCTTACCTTATGTCCATGAAACTCCCTTTAAAACTGCAGTAATAATCTGCTTATCAAGTAGACAACAGCTAATACATACTCACCCCAGAATCTAATAGGGATTTTCCCTTGAAATTTCAAGGCTATAGCCACTTCAAGTATGTATCTGTGTTTTCTTTCAACCACTCCATTTTGTTGTCTAGTGTATGGGCAGCTACTCTCATGGATGATACCAAAAACTTGAATAATGTATCACATTCATTGTTAAAGAACTCTGTTACTTTATCAGATCTCATCCTCTTAACATGTTTATTGAATTGAGTTTGAACTAACATAAAGAATGATTTCAGCACAGAAAAAACTTCATTATTCATTTCAACAAGTACAACCAAGTCATCCTTGAATGGTCAGAAAGAATCTACATCTATTATGTGTGGGACTCTTATATGGTCCCTAGATATCCAAGTGAATCAAGTCAAAACTAGCTTCAGTTTTAGACATACTCAATTGAAAAGGTAACCTAGTTTGTTTTTGTGAGAATTAATGGAGAAAATATTATTGAAAAATTGTGTTAACATAATTACATCGAGACCCTATTTATAGACACTATAGTACAATCCTTTTCCAAGTAGGATTTGGTATATACTATTCATATTTCTAATCATATTCTAACACTCCTATGTACCTAGCTTGTTACAAATGTAATTAATACGAGTACCGGTGAGGGATTTGGTGAAGATATTTGCAAGTTGATCACTTGACTTCACAAATTTTGTAACAATATCTCCTGAGAGTATTTTTTCTCTGACAAAGTGACAATCAATCTCTATGTGTTTAGTCCTCTCATGAAACACTGGATTTGATGTGATATGAAGGGCTGCTTGACTATCACACACAAGTTCCATCTTACCCGTTTCTCCAAATTTTAATTCTTTCAGCAACTGTTTGATCCAAACTAGCTCATAAGTTGCTACAGCCATTGCTCGATATTCAGTTTCTGCACTAGATCGAGCAACCACACTCTGTTTCTTACTCTTCCAAGACATCAAATTACCTCCTACTAAAACACAATATCCGGAGGTAGTATCAGAGAGTGAGCCTGCCCAATCAGCATCTGTGTATCCAATGATATGCTCGTGACCCCGATCCTCAAAGAGTAGTCCTTTATCTGCAGGAAAGGATATGTCAGGTCTAGTCACGGTGAGATAATTCAACTTTCCGACCAACCGCCTATACCTTTCAGGATCACTGAGTGGCTTCCCCTGTCTTGGTAGAAGTTTGGCATTTGGATCCATAGGAGTGTCCTGAGCAATTGACATACAAGGCTACCAGACAAAGAGGCCAATGACGAATGGTAGCAATGGATAAGACAAGACAGAAAAATGCTATTTTAGCCATTGGAGAAAAAGTGTCACCATAATCAAGCCCAAATATTTGCGTGTATCCTTTGACAATAAGGCGAGCCTTAAGCCGATCAACTTGACCGTCTAGACTAACTTTGACTGCATAAACCCAACGGCAACCAACAGTAGATTTACCTGCAGGAAGGAAACATGCTCCCAAGTACCACTCGCATGTAAAGCAGACATCTCATCTATCATAGCCTACTTCCATCCCGAATGAGAAAGTGCTTCACCTATAGTCTTAGGGATGGAAATAGATGACAAAGATGATACAAAAGCATAATGGGGCGATGATAAATGATGATAACTCAAGAAAGTATAGTGTGGGTTAGCATTACGAGTGGAACGCATACCTTTTTGAAGTGCAACTGATTGGCTAGGAGAAGGCAAGTCCGCAGTAGGAGCAGCGTCCAACGCATGACATGAATCATCTAGGACTACTTGGTGGACGCGAACGATGATGATAAGTCATAAGTGGTGGCACTATAGTAGGAGACGTAAAAGTAACCGTTGATTCCTTAAAGGTTGGTTTGGGTATGTCTGGAGATATGGGTAAGACCAAGGATGGTGTGGGTAAGACTAGAGATACGGGTAAAATCTCAGAGATATCAAGATGATCAGAAGATATATAGTAAGGTCGAGATTCAAAAAAGGTGGCATCGGCGGACATAAAGTAGAAACGAAGATCTGGTGAATAACAACGATACCCTTTTTGAACTCGAGAGTAACCAAGGAAGACACACTTGAGAGCATGAGGGGCTAATTTATCTTTTTCAAGGGCTAAGCTATGAACAAAACATATGCTCCCAAAGACACGAGGGGGAATAGAGTAGAGATGTGACTGTGGAAACAATATAAAATGGGGAACCAGATTCTGAATGGAAGATGATGATATTCTATTAATTAGATAGCAGGATGTGAGGACTGCATCGCCCCAAAATTGCAGCGGAACACGAGATTCAATAAGAAGAGTGCGAGCAGTCTCAAGAAGATGCCTATTTTTTCTTTCTGCTATACCATTCTGCTGAGGGGTGTATGGACAAGATGTCTGGTGAACAATTCCTTGATGAGTCATAAACTCCTGAAACTGAGAGGATAAGTATTCTAAGGCATTATCACTATGAAAAGTACGAATAGAAACACCAAATTGAGTTTGTATTTCAGCACAAAAACTTTTGAATATAGAAAATATCTCAGAACGATCTTTCATTAAGAAAACCCAAGTACATCTTGAAAAATCATCAATGAAACTAACAAAATAAAGAAAACCTAAAGGTGAACTGGCTCTACTAGGACCCCAAACATCAGAATATACTAATGAGAAAATAGACTCTGAACGATTCTCAATACTACGTGAGAAAGTAGCACGGGTGTGTTTCCCAAGTTGACATGACTCACAATCTAATGTGGATAAACTAGACAAACTAGGCACCATCTTTTGTAGCTTGGATAGACTCTGATGTCCTAAACGTTTGTGAATTAGGTCTGGAGGATCTGTAACAGATCATGCTGTGAAGGAATTTGAAGAGGTGAGATGGTAAAGGCCTTGTGATTCATGTCCTGCGCCAATCGTTTGTCCCGTACTGCGGTCCTGCATTAGAAAAGAGTCATTAAAAAAGTTATGCTACAATTAAGGGCACGTGTCAAACGACTAACAGTTGCAAGATTAAAAGGACAACCAGGGACATAAAGAACAGAGTCTCGGGTGACAAAAGATAGGGGTTTGGCTTGTCTAATTCCTTTTGGTTTTGGTCGGATCCCATTGGCTAAAGTAATAGCAGGAAGAGATTGTGAATAAACAATATCAGAAAAAAGTGATTTGTTACTAGAAATATGATCAGAAGCACCTGAGTCCACAACCCATGATCCAAGAGTATTAGACTGTGAAACGCAAGCAAAAGGATTACCAGCAACAGAAGCATCAGGCTGGGCAACTAAGGCTACTTGTGGAGATGTCTGCTTACTTGCTCTATACCAAAGGAACTCATCATATTCTGTTTGGGCAATATGAGCATTATTGGATGGTCGATTAGGTTGTGGAGATGTTTGCTTAACCGAAGGAACTTATTATATTCCTTTACAGCAGCAGGATCATAACTGGGTGGTGGACCACGCAAACTATGACATATATCCTGAGTGTGTCCAACTTTATGACAATAACTACACTTCGATCGAGATTTTCTAGAACGACCTCCTCCTCGCCGATTTTTCATTGGCTGATATGTTCGTTTTTCCATGGTTTGAGATGCAAGAATAGAAGGGTCGACAGTTGGTGATGAAACTACTTTGTGATTGGGAGGCGCGGCAAGACGAAGCAGACGAGAGAATAACTCATCAATTGTAGGAACCGTAGGACTAGCTAAAATCTGATCACGTACAGCATCATGGTCAGTAGAAAGTCCAGCAAGTGTAAGAACTAAAAACATCTGTCTGTGCTCTTGTTGTTTTTCTACATCCGCAGTGACGGGCATCAATGTATCAAATTCTTCCATGACTGCTTGTACTTGTCCCAAGTAAGTAGACATATCGGATTCCTGTTTCTTCAAGTTGGTCATTCGAGTGCTATCACATCATAAAAATGAGATATGTCATTTGTGTATAAAGCACGAGCCTTTTTCCAAACTAAATAGCACGTCTGGAATGGACGAAACAAAGGCATCAACTTAGAATCAATAGATCGCCATAAGAGACTACATAATTGAGCGTCAACTTTCTCCCATTGCTCTTTAGCTTTCGCATTTTCTGCGCTCGACTTTCCCTTTTCATCTACCACACTAGCTTTGTTTGTTAAATGATCTTGGACACCTTGACCTTTGCATCACAACTCAACTGAGGGAGCCCGGGCTAAATTATTTGAACTTCTCATTAATGGTTCGGAAGTGATCATAGGACTTGAACTTCCAATATCGGTAGTTTTGGGGACAAAAACATCATACCCAAAAGACATTTTGGAAATTTTAACTTGAAAATACCAAGAAACAGAATCTGGAAGTCTGGAAATTTGAACTTTCAGTTTTTTTTTTAAGTCGCCAGAACCCTAATTCCGTCGGCCGGAATCTTCAAAAGTCACCGGAATCTGAAAAACAAATAAGTGGACGGATCGGAATAGAACGGCGACCCCAACAAAAAAGGAACCACTCAAAAAATTCAACCGGAGAAGTCTCATGCGCCGGCGCATGATTGATCTTGCCGGATTTCCGACAAGCGCGTGGGGCGCGTGGAGGGTTGTTTTCCGGTGGGTTGGGTTGGGTTTGTGTCGCCTGAGCTTTCCAAACCTCTTGGTGGTATTGTATTTTTCACACAACCCACAAAATAAAAGATGGCACAAATCAGTCACCGGAATTGACGACGGTGACTGAGTTTTCTTTTCTGAAGTTTCTCACCAGCTCTCTGATACCATGTGAGAATTAATGGAGAAAATATTATTGAAAAATTGTGTTAACATAATTACATCAAGACCCTATTTATAGACACTATAGTACAATCCTTTTCCAAGTAGGATTTGGTATATACTATTCATATTTCTAATCATATTCTAATAGTTTTGCTAGTGGACATACTGGACATTTATTACATATTGTAATATCACTATCATTCTTCAAGAGAGATAGTTGTCTAAGCACCTTGACTGAAGGGTGTCCCAACCTGTTATGCCACAACAATTTGCTTAACTCCGAGTGTTGTATCATGAACAGCTTCTCAGTTCTGCCTTTATCAAAAGGAATCTGATTAAGGTAATAGTACAATCCATCTACCTCTTTACCAATCCCCCTCACCTTCCCAGTAGAGAGATCCTGAAATACAAAAAACTCAGGGAAGAAGTTAACAGAACACTTCAGCTGTTTTTGTTAACTGTGAAACTGAAAGCAAGTCATACTTGAAACTAGGAACAATTAACACATCTTGTAACAAGCCACCATCTATTGTTTTACAACTCCCAGAGTGTATTACTGCAATCATTTCACCAGTAGGTAATTGCACTTGCCTTCCTACACAACTCTCTTTTCTAGACACAGAATTTGATCTATTAATTTTAGGAGTAATGTGGCATATGGCTCCTGAGTCAACTATCCAACTCTTTGCTTTATCTGTTCCTCTGTTTGATACAGAAAAAGCACTAAGAGACAGATGTACCTGCCATGTTTGCTACATTGTTCCAAACTGCTGAACTTGATCCTTCATCACCATCCATCATTTTCACAATGTTCTGATATTGACCAGGAGTAAAATTAGGCTGAGTTGCAATTACTGGGAGCACCTGATTCGTCCCTTTGTCCATTGGTGCAAAAGCATCAGCTGTATAATGATTTATATTCCTGTTGCAGTTTGCAAATTCATCATCTGAGTGCATTCCATTCCTGTTACCATAAACATTGTTAGCCACATCTGAGTGCATTGCATTCCTGTTTCCATAAGCATTGTTAGCCATATCTGAGTGCATTGCATTCCTGTTTTCCATAAGCATCGTTAGCTACAGTTTGCTGTCTCTTATGTTGCATCTGGTTATTCTGCATTTGGTTAAAAGCTTGTCCTGATTTCTTCTTAAACTTCCAGGATAACCAATCAATCTGAAACAGTCATCCATTACATGTCCTTGGAGCTTACAGTAATCACAGATTTGGTCCCAGTTTTTCTTCTTAAACTAAAACTTTTTCTGAAAACTTCCCTTTCCTACATATAAAGTAGTCCCAGTCGAATCTAAAATATCCCCTCCAGTTTGTGAATCTGCTGTCATACACTGACCTTCATCCGCCATTATCATGGCATATGCCCTCCCCCCACTAGGTCATGGATACATCATTAGAATTTAAATGTGTGCCTGTGCATACACCTCACTCAACCCCATCTAAAAGGAAAATAGCCTCAGACATGCTAAATGATCCACATAGGTTCTAGATTTATCACACAATTACATGAAGGAGGAGAAACAAGTGCACTGAATTCATCCCAGAGTAAATGCAATTTAGAGAAATATGCAGAAACACTCAAATTACCTGATGAATAGTGCAAATCTCTATGCAATTGATAACTTCTAGATCCATCAACCTTGTCGAACCTCTCCTTCAGATTGGCCCACACTGCAGCTGCATCCGTTGCTTAAACTATACCACTTAGTAGCTCCTTCAATACATATTCATGATCCATGCAAGCACAAATGCATTGCATTTTCCCACTGTGCTCCCAGTTCTCCTTGATAATCACTTCTCTTGCATGTCCCTAGCACAAACCGCAGCTTACTCTTAGCTTGAAGATTAATCAACATGGATCTACTGCATAGAGAATAGTTTTCCATCCCTGTAAGATGCACGGTGATGAGAACACTGCCCGGATTATCCGAAGGATGTAGATACAGTGGATGATTGCGCCTTTGATCAATTCCTTCAAGAGTTTCAGCTGCAACTGTCTCTGTTTCCGTGGCAGTGCCTGGTGCACTCACCATTTCTTCAAATTTCTCAGAAGATTATCAGCAATTTGCGGAATGCGTTGTTAAATTTATTTGTTGAATCGTCCTTTGATTCACAGCTCTGATACCATATTGAAATTATGGAGATAATCGATTGAATGGGAAAAATCCTTTGATTGAATTAATGTAACTTCTGAATTAATGAAAAAGAAGTTACAAGCTAAGAGTACTAGTATGCTATGTTGCTCGGACTCTTAAAAAATGTCGATGGGTGTGTGTCGAATATTCCAAAAATAATGTCTTTTTGAAGGATCCGACACGGTTGCGGCAACATTTTTGGAGAGTCCGAGCAACTTTGCTAGTATATATAGAGAACAGCTATGCAGTGGTCCTATTTGACAACTGGCACTAAAACCAATCCTTGCCTTCTTGCACTGTCATTTCACACATCGAATGTGGCCACTCTTCTTCAATATTAAAACCAATCCTTGCCTTCTTGAAGAGTTAGTTGTACAGTAAAAAAACCTCACCGAGGCAAGTATCAGTATTTGGCATTCCATCCCAGCAGCTAGTTGGTGAACTCTTTGGAGGAAAGAAGCCATACAGTTTTTGAAGACAAATTTGAAAATTTCATTAGCCCTAAGCATAAATGTATAATTTCGCCACACTTTTGGTGCAAGTAGGCATTGTAAATGATGTCGAAGCCATTCTTCATTTCCTCAGCAGTTTACAGTATGTGTGACTGTAAATCCTCTTCTTAGCCTCCAAACCAGCACTTTCTTACTAAATGGAAACTCGGTGCACTAAGCATCCTGCATTCACGCGGGGTCGGGGAATAGGCCGCACCCCTAAGAGTGTGTGATGTAGGCAGCCTAACCAAATGCAAGCATGGTGACCGACTCCACATCTCGAACCCGTGACCTATAGGTTACACAGAGACAACTTACTGTTGCTCCAAGGCTCACATTCACCAACACTTTCGTATTGATGGGGTAAATTGTTCTTTACAGTTTACACATCAAAAGAAGTTATCTATCTTTATTTGGAAATCAATAAAGAGGTTTTGATATTTTCTTCCTTTTTTTCCCTTCATTTCCTTAACTTCCAAAGTTCCAGTTACAAAGATGACTCATTGTGTCAATAAATTTCTCTGTCCATGCAAGGTATCACTGAGAATTCACTCTCCATTCTCACTTTGAACTATGGACAAAATCTAAGTATTTCATTTTGGCTCCTTTTTTCTTGAGGGCAACATTAGTAAAAACCTGCAAGAATTACATTGTTACCTCCCCAATAATAACATGAAATTTTCGTTATTAGGTTTCTTTATATAGTTTTAAGTTTAACTCTCTAATGCTTCTCTATCTTGTTTTTCTGATGTGCCTGTAGGTTAAGATACATAGGATGCTTTTGCAGTCAAGGTTCAGGACCAGAAAGAAAGAAGAGGCCGATCTTTTCTTTGTGCCTGCTTATCCTAAATGTGTTCGGATGATGGGCGGCCTGAATGACAAAGAGATTAATCAGATCTATGTGAAGGTAGTAAATATCAGGAACCTTAAAATTACATTGTGCTGTCAAAACTCTTTCGAAGTTCTATTTATTGCCACAGTTGAATAATAGTGATATTTTTCTTTTCTTTAGAGCTTCAACTGAAATGTCACTGTATCCATTTCCTCTCATATACGTTTTCCTTTATGTATGATCTTCTTTCTATCAAAACCCTTTGGTTGCAGGTGTTAAGTCAAATGCCATATTTCAGGTTATCTGGTGGCCGCAACCACATATTTGTCTTCCCAAGGTATAAGTATCATATGGAGATCTTTAAATTCATGGATAAGGGATAGGAATCCAATTATGAGATGCTTCGCAGATTAAATAGATGACTCAATGACGTATGGAATTTGTAAAAGCTGGTACATGAATACGACAGGTATCAAAACTAGGTTCTGCATGGGCTTGGATGTAGATATAAATCCATGACCTCAAAGTTGCAATCTGATAAAAATATCGCCTAATGGTAGTTGTGCTGCATTTATCAAAACTGCCAGTTGAGTAAGGCAGGAACAGGCACGTTATGAACTGAGACATAGATGTGAAGCCACAACTTCAATGATGCAGTCAGATAAAATATTGATCATGCATTTTCACCTGTGCTAAATGCTGTTGCAAAATAGACATGCAGCTAAATTTCTCTCAGTTGCATTTTCAATTGAAAAAAAGATCACTTTTTCTTACTGGTGTTACTTTTGCTGAACTGCAGTGGTGCTGGAGCTCATTTATTTAAATCTTGGGCAACATACTTGAATCGATCTATAATTCTTACTCCTGAGGTAAGGGTTTACAAGCTGTCAGTCTATAATCCTTACCCTTCATGTGCAGTCATAGAAAATGTTTCATGGGTTGCTGCACTGTCATTCACTATGCAGTGATCTGCTTTTTCTTTTTTCTTCTCTCTCATGGAACCTCAAGTCGCTCACAATGTCTGTATGTTGTTTCCATGGTAAGTTTATTGTGACAATTCTATGTATCATGCACGGAGAAAGATAATAAATTATAATCTCTCTGTCCAGAAACATAAGACTATTAGCGGTTTCCTACCAATTGTAATGAGTTTATTCATGTTATTTTTTATGTTTGTTGTCTTAACACACTTGTACCTAGTCATGCCTGTTATCTTCAATAAGTTAATTCTTATTCAGTCTTCCATGTTGAGGAATATCATTGCATGTAATGCAGGGGGATCGAACAGATAAAAGAGACACTAGTGCCTTTAATACATGGAAAGATATTATCATACCTGGAAACATTGATGATGGGATGACTACTCATGGCTCTAGGATAGTTGAGCCTTTGCCTTTGTCAGAGAGGAAACACTTAGCAAACTATTTAGGGAGAACACAAGGAAAGGTGGGCCGCCTTCGGTTGATAGACCTCTCGAAGCAATTCCCAGATAAGGTAAGCTTCTCCTTGTCTCCATTGCTTTCCCTCTTTCCCATCTTGGTCGAGAATAATGACTTCACTGACAAAAAGGCTTTGTTCAATTGATTAGGAATATCCAGATATTTTTGAGTGTATATTACAGTAATCCCTGTTTGCACTATTGATTTTTTTGCACATATCTAAGTTTGATACTTCAATTCATACCCATGGTTTTTTTTCTTGGGAAGCAATTTTCTTGTGATTGTTTGACTCAAAAGCCTAGTATAGGAATCATCATTTTACTCTGTGTTTAGTCCTCTTTAAGTTCCTTCCAGTTTTGGTCCCCGCTAAAAAAACATCTCAATACTATATCTTTCAGTTGAAATGGGTTGTAGAATTAATATATGGTGAAGATCTCAAAAGCAATTTTCTCCAATGGAAAAATTCCCTCTACCTCCCAAAAGATATAATAGTTCAAAGAGATCCGAACCCTCCTATGTTTCTCAAATCTGTTTCGAATTCTATCTTCCACTGCTACTTCCTTGCTGCCGATGGGAGGCTAGTGATAATGACCTTTGTCCTATTTGTTGATAACATAAGAAGTATCTAAGCTGTCAAGCAGTATTCCATCGATTCTTTACCAGGTACATGGATTTCTCAGTTTATCTACTTGAGTGAGAATCCTTTAGTTTTCCAAAACCGCTAATTGTATTTGCTTCCAATTGAGTCCCATATAGTCTTTTTGTCCAAAAGATGGTCTTTTTGATTCTATCAACAGTTGGAATGTCCAGAATTGAAATTCAGTGGTCCTAACAAGCTAGGAAGGAAGGAATATTTTGAGCATCTCCGCAATGCTAAGTTCTGCCTAGCTCCACGTGGTGAATCATCATGGACGCTTCGCTTTTATGAGTCCTTCTTTGTGGTTAGTCTCTCATATCTTGTGTGCATGACTAAAGTTTGTCAAATTCCACTTTCCTAAGCTTCTTTATGCCATTGTTGTGTTAAACAGGAGTGCGTTCCAGTAATCTTATCGGATCAAGTAGAATTACCATTTCAGAATGTGATCGACTACACCCTGATATCAATCAAATGGCCATCCACTCATATAGGAACTGAACTATTGGACTACCTAGAATCAATACCTGGTCAGCACGCCGCCTTTTATTGCCTAGCATCTTGCGTTAAAATTAGTAGCCAATGGATTTATGATGCAACTTTCTTTCATTCTCAGATAAAGACATCGAAGAAATGATAGCTTGGGGTCGAAAGATCAGGTGCTTGTTCGCTTATACTCCCGGGTCTGATTCCTGCACTGCATTTAATGCACTTATGTGGGAACTTCAGAGAAAAGTTAGGCAATTCCACCAATCATCAGAAACTTTCTGGCTCCATAATAGAACTATAGTCGACAGGAATTTGGTGGAATTCAGCAAGTGGATACCACCCTTGCATTTGCCTTGAATATGTTTTATACAACTTGTAGATCAATTGTGCTTTTGTTATAGTTGCACTTGTAATTGATCCAGAGCTATAAAGAAAATCTCACTAATTATTCTTAATTCTTTTTTCACGCTGATAAACAAGTTTGCACTTTCTTTTATTTTTTCTTTTATCATTATTATTATTATTATTATTTTATTTTATTTCCTTGTTTTTTGTTCTTCAAAATTGTATGATGTATTAGGTAATCACAGGGATTGTGGGTTCCTTGGACTATTCTGAAGACTGAAGTTAAGCTGCCCTGCTCAGTATTACCCTGGCTTTAACTGTATTTTCAGATTCATTTGTGGTGTGAATTTAGTTAAACTATTTTTGAAACAAGTTGTTCTTGTAAATATATTTATCTGTTCATGCTTTTGGCAACTGCAAGATATTGGATCATCGATTCTGTCGTCAGTTGTGTTGAAGGAACGAGTTATATCTCATTTCTAATGCTTCTTATTTTTGAATTTCATACATATAATTTATTCGATTCGGTATAATTTCTGTTACTTTCATAACTACAGTTTTCTTAAAATACGAGCCCATTTGGGATTGCGGTTAGAAAGTTATTTATTTGAAAAACATTTTTACAAAGTAGTTTTTCAGAAAAGTGTTTTTTTTTTAAAAAAATAATTTGCGTATGATAAATTCATTTGAAAAATATTTTTGATAAATAAATTTTGTTTGGATACACTTTTTCAAGAAATGTTTTTGAGAGACAAATGATCAAAAAGGACATGTGTCACTAAACTTTTACTATTAAAATTATTTTATTGAGAAAATTATTTTAAATAACTATTATAATATTTTTAATAATTTATTTAAAATTAAATATTCGAAAAAAATTTACAAGTCTCTTCAAAATATGATTTGATCTTGCAACATGATTCATTTTTCATTTATTATAACTAGTATGCGTGCCCCCACGATGCGCGATAAATATTAAAGGAAACCAATTATTTACAATCTTAATTTGACTTGTTGGAGTATATTAGATCATATTATGTTAATAAAATTTGCACAATTATCTAATTTTTCAATCTTGTAATCAATAACAAATTTTTTATTAAATTGAATAAAAAAAAATCAATTAATTGTCGAATAATATTTCTTCTTATTTTTCTTTATTGCATTATATCATCTATTTTTTCATTAATTTACTACCTTTACTATATTATTCAATTATATACAAATTATTTAATTAACTAAAACTTTAAAAATTAATTCAAATATAAATATCCTCACTTTATTACTATCTATCTTTTTGTGTACATCTTTTTCTACTCTAATATTTTAGTTAGTTTTTATTTATTTATTATTCTACATTGTATATAATAAAATAATATCAATCCAAAACTAGAACAACAACAACAATAACAACAAAAATAAAAGCAACAGCAACAACAGCAATACAACAACAACAGCAACAACAATAACAACAACAACAACAGCAACAACAGTAACAACAAGTCAATAACAGCAACAACAACAATAATAGGCAATGTATTTATAAATTGTGAATGTGCATTTGTACGTGAAAAATAATTTAATAAATATTAATAAAACTATGTAAAATGTCGTATTTGAATTAATAAATTTATAAAAATTATACTAAAAATAATAAAATACTTTGTACATTTTTAAATCATAAAAGTAGCTTGTTGAAAATTATTTGATACCAAAATAATACGTAAAAATATTAATATAACTTCAACGTACAGTATATTGTTACTTCGTATATTATTCAATTATATATGAATTATTTAACTAACTAAAACTTTCAAAATTAATTCAAATATAAATATCCTCACTTTATTACTATCTCTTTTTGTGTACATCTTATTCTACTCTAATATTTTAGTTAGTTTTTATTCATTTACTATTCTACATTGTATATACTATAATAATGTCAAATTCAAACTAATTTGTTATTATTATTTTATCTAAACTATTAACAACGAATTACTTTAATAATTTTTTATAAATACTTTTCAAGATATTGTCCTCCTTATACATTATTTCCTACTATGATATCTTAATTTATTTTTTCTCATTTAATATTTTGTCTATAATTCAAATGATCTCATAATATTATAAATTGAATTTGAATTAGTTTAAATATATAACTCTTTGATTATATTCTTATAAAACCTATTGGTATTAGTAGCATATTTTTTTAGTTACGATGTGAAATTGAAATTAAAGTGCATCAGACATCGTGTATAGCGATAACTTTAGTGCATCAGACTGTCTGTTTTTTTTAATATTTTTTTAGGATAGAGAAAGGGGTGAGGGGCGGGGATGGGGATTTTACGGTGTGAAATTGAAATTAAAATTTAGCTACTTGAACTTTCAAAATTAAGACATTTTTTATCTTTTCCTTAAAATCAATAAATAAATTTGTCTATGAAGTTCATGTTTCTCTTTAATGTGTAGTTATAAAAATGAAACTTCTTTAATGAGAACCAATTTGTGATTATACATGGTTGAATACCAACTAAGATTTTTTTTTTTCTATCCAAACATGTGTTTAAACTAAATAGATGGTTCCTTTTGTCATTTATCTATTATTTTCATAATTAATATATTTAGTTTAAATATTTATCTATTAAATTAAATATATTTGATTTTTATGTGAATGTTTACCTTGTCGCTTGACTTAATATATTTTCTATTCAATATTTTTTCTTATCGTTGCTGAAATTTAATTTTGAATTTTCGTGATTCAGCATTTTTTTAAAATAAAATTGAAATAATATTATTAGTTATGCTATCTAGAATAAAAACGATAATATTATTAGTTGAATATTAATATTATAATAATATCATGCCCACATTTACAAATGACTTTCAACTAAATCAAAAATACTTATTTCAATTCATTTTATAACTTCACCTATGGGTTTAATTTTTTTATCTTCTAATAAAAAAAATATTTTTATTAAATGAGAACAGGACAATTTTAAAATTTAACTTTTAAAGATTTAGATATGCGTACATACACTAATAAAATATAGTAGTCACAAAGCCAACGAACATATTCAGTCTATCGCTAAATCATCATTCACCGACAAATAGAATTCGGGAAGAAAATCGAGAACAGTGGCATTGCATGTGAGCTTTACTGATGAATATCAATGTCGACAACTTCATAAAAATTACCACCCTCATTTCTTCATAGCTGTCACAAACGTCTCTCCATTCAAAGTTCGCCAATTTTTAGTTATAGACCAACTGTCCCTAATCCAAGAGATATATTATATTGTTTCCATCACTTCTCACCTTCGTCTGCCGCTACCCATCGTCTTCAATGATCAGAACACAGTGAAAGATTCATTTGATTATTTGAATGGATTTCTTCAGCTTATTTCAATCTCATTGATGCTTATCAATTGAGATAGAAGAATAAAATTACATGAAATTTGCAAGAAAATTAACAATTACCCTGATAAGAAAAAAATCATAAAGAATATGTACAAAAATGAAGTAGATAAAGTGAAATTAATGATACTTTAAAATACACTATAAGATGATATTACATATAGAAAATAATAAATGTAATGACCTTTTCAACATTAAGAAAAGTATCAATTGAGAAGAAATGCTAATAAAATAATAATGACATTGTTCGAATGAAAAATTTCAAATGTGAAAGAAAAAAGGCACACCATTAATTCATTGGGAAAATTGTGATTTTAGTCGTGCAAAAAATTTCTACTATGTTGTGCCTGGAATATAAACACAGAACATTATTAATTTTTTTAGAAAACCATGCTTAAATTGATTGGGAATTATATTCTTCAAATTTTAACTATTAGTATTAATTAGTTTTTGATAAAGAAAATTCTATCATTTACCTCAATTTTAGAAATCCTACTACAAATACAAAATTTAAAACATAATTGTTCCACCGTAACCCCATTTTACTAAGAAAAGAAAACTCATTCCTATTTGTTAATGACTCTAAATGAATTTTTTGTCTTCATATTATTAATCTTCTCCGTTATTGAATCTAGCTTTAGTACCGATCCAAATCCCTTCATCCATTTTCAAAATCTTCCAAAATTAAAATGCAATTCACAATAATGGTATGAATAATAGTCAAAATCATTCATTAATAAGCATCCAAATCTACTACTCTCAAATTTATCTACTAATTTTGTGTTCGAAGGATTTTGAATCTAATTGGGTTGTTGTTTGAAAAATATTTAAATAAGTCACATTTATAATCATTTTTTTTTAAAAAAATTTAAAATGTGTGCATCAATAAACAAATCTCATCATTTTAACAAATTTTCACCCAAAATGTATGAAAAATTGGAGTGACCCAAACATAAATCATATCAACTTCTTAGAATTCAGAATTTAGAATGTTTATTATAATGATCGTATCTTAATAATGTCATATTTTCTTTTATGATACTGCCGTTTGACTTAATTGAAAAACAGACTTCTCAAATATATATATATATATATATATATATATATATATATATATATATATATATATATCGTTATTCGAAAACTTCATTACCTGTAAACCTGACTAACATAAAGAAAATATTGAACTTATCTTTAATAGAAATTCAATCACCAATTAAAAATAGCAATAATTCTTTTTAGAAGTTAATATGATAATTTTCAGACTATGCCCATGAACATGAAGCAAAGTTCCTCTAAGAGAAATAACTATGCGGCAAGGCAAATACTCTTCCTCCTAATATAGGATCTCTGCGCAAATATAATAATATAAGCATTGTTTTTTTAAAGTCAAAGACATAAGCATTATCTTTTCATAATAAACACTGCATAATATCTTTTTTTAGTGGGTGTGGTGTCATACTGCAAATGTATTTAAGAATGTTGATGCGTCAATGGAACAATTTAGTTTAGAAAAAATTGAATGTCTCAAATAAATCTTTTCTAAGTAAGAATTAACAAAGAACAAATTTTGTTATAATGGACAGTTTAGTGACCCAGATAATTATTTAACTTTACAGAAAAATATAAGAAGATATAAACAACACTAAACTCTCTCCACAATATTACGACACTAATTGAAGACTCTCAGCATAAAAATTCTCAAGTATTATTGCTAGCTATGATGCATGGGTTCACAAAACTTCTAATGATTGCATGAATTTAATCTCCCTGTAAATAATAACACACCAATATTAATATTAGGAAATAATAATACATTTAACATTTTAAAGTAGAAAATTCAAGATAATTCATTAAGACATAATACAAATTAATACAATAATTTTGAAAAGTACAATAAAACATCATTTTCTTGAAAATTATATTTGTTTTGAGAAATAAATTTCAATGACTGCGTATCTGAGAATTTGTTTTTGATTGTTAATAATATTAGTATTCATACCCGCGCGATGCGCAGTGAACTAATCATAAAATTTTATTGATTGTATATATCAAATACATAAATCAACTTATTTTAGATTAGTTTTTGAACACAAATATTCACTTAAGTTTGATTAAAAAATGCCTTATTATAAATTTTTTTATTAATTTGATTTTCTTAGATTATTTTTTTTTATTTCATATTACTGTGATACTTTTGATAAGGTTATGGGATTTTTTTTGAATATTAATTTTTTGAAATGCTTGAACAATTACAGTGATAGAAGAGGTGTAATCATCATTTAAATTATCCGATTATTGCGTAGCATGTTTTAAAATTAAGCATATTAAATTTTAAATCCACCCTTATAATTTTTTAGATGTTCTAATTTTCTTATGGGGTGTTTTGTTTTCCATATATGTGTGAGTATGTTATGTAAATATATAACACATATCAAACAACATATCTACTTATACAAATTATTGTTGATTTGTTTTGTACGTATAACATGATTATGGATGAGATTGAATATACTTGACAAAAATTAATTTTAAAATTTTTATCATGAAAAAGCTTACGGATTGATCCTTCAATTTTTTTAAAGTTATCTAAGAATTCAATTTAAATGTTGTGGAATACAAAAAATGGACTATACTAAGCCAAAAAATAAAAGCATTCAACCACTGGTTAGCAAGGTCTTCCTTTCTCAGACTCAATAAAATTGTAGTAGATTATTTTTAATTTTTACAAAAATAATGTTAAAATAGCAATAACAAATTTTGCAGTCATCAATTTTGATACCTCAGTATTCGATTGGATCACACTACTCCTAACAAATAAAGAAAATATACTGTATTAATAATTTTCGTGTCGGTTGCCAAGGAGTCCAATTTACTTGGCTCCCTCGATTGCATTTGGAGTTTGTAAGTTTGTAAGTACGTCAATTCTTAATTAAAAATAAAATAAAAGAATATTGTAGACATATCATTTGAATAAAAATCATACAATGATTTGGGCACTAAAATATCAACGGTAGGTTGTATCATATCTTAGTAAAATGAAGTTATTTTGTAAAATTTTAAAAATTTATAAGATAAAGAGAAAAAAGATTTATAAATATTTATTGTGTAGTTTTTACCCTCTTTCTTTTCATAGCTTCATGAATTTCTGCAATGAAACTCTAAAATATTAACATTATACAATTATAAGTTCAACACAAATTCTAAAAATAATTCAATTTTTAATAGAGAAATGTCAATAAAAACAACTATTGCTAATTAAAATACAATATGAACATACTCCTATGAAAAAATAGTACCATTAAATACTTTATATGAGTAAATATAGATGAGCATTTCATTTAATTTAAACAATAATAACGGTACACTCTTAATTTTTGTCTAGACTTACATTGTATTATCTTGAGTAGCATGACATTTGATTTTCTCAATCTGACAGCTTATCAATTGATTTCCTCTTTGCTTATCTAAAAATTATTACAAAATAAATATGCATTTATATTTAAGTGTCAAAACATGCTTCTCATATCGTGAAACTCAAAAAAATGCATATACTAACATCTTATACTGTTATACAATATAATAGATTAAGAAATTTACGCTTTATTTCAAATAAACTTCAATTTAAAATCATATCAATTTATTAGGAGTTCGTTCAATTTTTATATGAAAATACTAAAAAAAATCAACATATATCCCAAGAAAATAAAAATCTTATATCATATTAGTCTTTATCTGACAATTATTTAAATTTTTGTTTACCTATTAATTGCAATCATTTATTACAATATTTCGCATGACATTCTACATCTATGTCCAATAATGTTAAAATAATACAAAACACTTAAATTGATTCATCAAAACACACACAAAAAGATATTTTCAGTAGTAAGTACATAAAAGAAAATAGAGATGATAAACTCTAATAAACACTCTTTTCAAATTAACATTTTCATATATTGAGGATCCCATCAAGACAAAGCTGCAAGCCTATAGAACAATATTACATGTACATTAAAACTGTAGGAAAAATAAAACCAACATGATAAATACTTAATAGGTTTATATTTATTAATAATATAATCAACTACTATATACCCTTACTCATTTGAACTACAAATTTTTGTGTAGACTAATCTTTTTTTATGAGAACAAAGATATAACTGTACTTCAAATAAGTAATCAACATTTATATTTATCAAAGAAAACAAAACAAAACAGTTAACAATCCAATCCAATCCAATAATATATTTACTTCCCAATCGTTTAAATTTTTGATAGGAGATTTAATTGCTAAAACAAAGAAACTAAAACTTAGTTAACCACTGCACTTCAAATAAGTAACCAACATTTAGATTTACCAAAGAAAAGAAAAGAAAACAGTTAACAATTCAATTCAATAATATATTTACTTCACGGCCGTTTAAATTTTTGACAGGAGATTTAATTGTCCAAACAAAGAAAACTAAAACTTAGTCATAATGATCAACCTAAAGCAAAAAATGATATAACACTACCTAACTTAGCGTGGGTCAAGGCTTTCCTTTCCTGAATCAACCATATCAAATCATCTTTTGAATGAAAATCTTTGGGTAATCACCAATAGTTTTTTACATCTAATTTGAAATCACTATTTCTGAAAATTAATTCACTGTATATTTGAAAGTTGGAGCAACTACATCTATGATAGCAATGCTAGTTATTCATTTATTTTTTCTGAAGATTAACGACACACAATATATGAAGCATAAATACTCATTGTTCGTGAAAATACTTAAAACGAAGAAGAAAATTGAATTGCTATACTTGAGAGCAGGGACAAATAATCTATGCACATTATAGAATAACATTTAGAAAAGGTATGTTGGAATTTGTAAACTCCTATAATATAATTATCAAAAAATAAAAAAGTTATAACCATATCTAAAATTAAAACTGCAGGTTTTATAATTATAAAAAAATGGGGAAGTTGTAACCATCTCAAAACTTTAATTTTTAATATTCTAATTTTAAATATTTATTTTTAAAATTAATTAAATTTTCTAAACTTAAATTTTTTAAATAATTCTGTAATTTTTTAAAAGAAAGTAGTGTCATGACTCCGTCACTTAATGAAGAGATATTTTCCTCTCCTTTCAGCATATACAATTATAGACATAAAATATATAAATTAATTCAAATTTAAAATTCAGAATAAG
Organism: Capsicum annuum; assembly: GCF_002878395.1. Lineage (NCBI taxonomy): Eukaryota > Viridiplantae > Streptophyta > Magnoliopsida > Solanales > Solanaceae > Capsicum > Capsicum annuum. Next base: position 173,507,940 of record NC_061114.1, on the reverse strand, counting down.
TTGCTTTATAGTTGTTTCTTGAATGAATTCTGAAACATAGTAAATTATATCTTAAAAAATTAAATCTACTTTGTTTGTAGGTTACTAAACTATCAGTGAGAAGAGAAAATTGGGAAGCACTGCCACTTACTTAAATATATGTACAGTTTATATGTAGTTGGTGTGCAAGTTAATTATTTTTTATTATTTATTTTTTCTGAAAATGAGAATGTAATTTTTTTCTTTTACATTATTTTGTTAGCTGAATTTTTGTGGTGTTGACCCGTGCTATTTTTGCCTCTGTTATTATATATGAATAGATTTTTTTTTCTAAAAATGAGAATGTGATTTTTTTTCTTTTGCATTATTTTGTTAGCTGAATTTTTGTGGTGTTAACATGTGATATTTTTGCCTCTGTTATTATATATAGAAGATAAACAGATAGCTAAAGTGTAAGCAGTATGAAATATGAAAAGCAAAACAGTTCTTTTTGAGAGAATTTTTTTTTCAAAGGAAATATAAAAAGCCTAATGCCTAGGAACATGTAGAAGTGGAAATCAGACGTGAGAAGTTAACTCCATGTTGGAAAAATTTTATTTTTAATTTTTTTTTTTATTTATTAAGGATGAAACTAATAGGATTGAAATAAGAATGATGTGGAATTGCCTAGCTGTCACTTGGTAATATTAGAACATGAATTCTTCATCTTCTTTTTTTAATAAACAACAACAACAACAACAAGCAGCAACATCAGCAACAGCAGGAGGAGCAGCAGCAACAACAACAACAACAATAATAATAACAATGAAAAAACTAACAAATTATATTAAATAATTTTTTATAACTTTATTCTAAATTTAGAATTATAACTTTTTATTTAAATAAATTTTAAAAACTATAACAACATATATAGAAACACCGGGAGGCAACATATTTTTTAAAATATTATTTTATTTTCCTTTTTTATTTGTATAATTAACTATTTGAAGTTTGAGATCTTTTAAAAATCGAATTAAATAAGCCATCAATATGATTAAAAAAGATATAAAAACTTGAATTTTAAATTACTGCGAAAAGTTAAAATAACTTCAAAATCTTAAATTTTTAAAATTATAACCTAACTAAATGACAGATCAACTGGTGTTGAAACAATCTTATTAAAGAAATGTATGATGACAATATTAATGTCGTTTGTTATTTTAATTTTCCCAACTTACATATTAATTTTTTTAAAAGTACTGATAACACAACAATAACTATAAGAAAGAAAATAATTTAAGTTGATGTGTCTTATGCTTTTGTACTTTTATCTTCAAATTAATAATCAACTCTTTATTTTATAGGAAATTTACTTATTTTCTTAAGTTTTTATTTAATTATTATTTTTTTCAAAATAATTAAACATAAATTTAATTATTATTTTTACATCAAATATGATTTTATGTTTGGTTTAATTAGTTTACAAATCATTTTTTAAATCAAATTTTGTAATTGAATAATTAAGATATAAATTAAATTCAAATATGTTAATTTAAATTTATCTTTAAGTTTAAGCATAGATATAAAAATATGATAAGTTCTGAAAAATTAAAAAAAAGATGTTATAAGTCTCTTAAGTAATGATTGCACGATTTTCTTAAATTGTTAATTGCAATTTTTAATTTTTTTAAATAGAAAAGGTCTAACTATTTTTAATTTAAATTAAAAAATAATAACTAATTTTACCTAATCTAACTAATTTGTCCTAAAAAGTAATACATGGCATTATCCTATATTGCCACTTGGCAACAATCTATGCAACACTTTCTTGCTATTTATAATATCTAGATTAAAAATAAAGAGTTATAATAACAAAATAAGAATGAAATAAAAAATTATGATGAAAATATGAAGTATAAAATTTTAAAATCAAACTTATATGCGTGGGTGTGCGTGGGTGTGCACGTGTGTGTAATAGAGATATTTTTATCATGATTTTTTTTTATTTCTACTTGTATTTTTTTTGAAAAATAATTTTTTTATATTTCTTTTCAGAAGCAATGCTTCTTTTTAACAGGAAATTAGATGGGATGGCTCCTGATGAATATAAATTATTCATATATTTTAATATATAAAAAATAATTTTAAATAAAAAACATGGATAAATATATTCAATTCTCCTAGTATTTTCTAACAATTCTTGTAGGAAAAAGAATGCATGAGAAACAAGAAAAAGAAAGAAAGAAGATACAAGACAAGGAGTGAAGATTCATCAACTATAAATTTATCAAAGACTACACAAGAACAAGAAAGATAAAATCATGAACATTCTCACAAGGTTTTTGAACTTTTCATCAAAATTTTATGGTATTTGTCATGTCAAAATATCATCAAGATTGCATGATAAATTATCATCTGAATTTCTCATCATGATATATTGAAAATATCTTGTAATTCTCATCAAAAGTCTAAGTAGAAATTTATCTATAAATAAGCATACGTTGTAGAGGGAGATATTTCAGTTACCATCTATTTAATATTCTTCTAGTTTTTTCTAAAGGAGAAAGAAAAAGTTAATCTTGGTCTCTTTCTATAATCATTTTATCTTAGTAAAAATATTTCTTGTTTTCTTTTTAGTTTTTCTTACATCATAAGGAAGTAATCTCTTTTTGTTGGGATCGTTGATGAAGCTTGATATATATTTTTGTAATACTATCTCAATCTCAACACATCTGAACTTAAAGATTTTCACTTATATTTTAACTTGTGTTGGAGTAATAGTTTTCAATAATTCTTACCATTATTTTCATATATTTTATCTCTAAGTTACCTTTATATTAATTTTATAATTCTCACGGAGCAAAATTAATATATGATATCTAATGAGTGAAATTGTAGAGTGAAATTCATCTTTAATTTTTTATTATTTTAAATTTTTTGATCTTGTTTCTTTAAATTTTAATTCTCATGGAGGAATTAGTTCAAACAAGTATATTGTAAAGGGCCTTTATCTTATTTCTTTCAGTCCTAATTCTCACGAAAGAATTGACTCAAATAATTTTATTGATTTAAGGACTAATCGAAAGAGCTCTTTTATCCTTTATAGTACAACACATGCAAGGAAATATTGATTTGATAGTTACTAGAATTAAATCAATTAATTGACATAAATTCACGGAGTGTTAATTAATTATTTATTTTTAGAGATAAAATATAATTGTATTAGTAATAAGCAATTATTCTTTAAAAAAAAATATTTGTAGATAGAGATTTTATTGTGAAAATATTATCAAGTGAATTCAATGTTTTTCAACTCTTTTTTAATTATTAATCTTTCAACAAAGTGATTTATTTTAGTTTTAATTGACCTATAATTTCAACTCCGTCTTTCATCAATTTTGTTCTCGTAGTCAAGATATTATAATTTTATATCATAGATCTTTCAATCTCCGCGAGATGATATCTTAAACTATATTAAAATTTGATAGACTACAAGCAAGAAAATCCTATATAGATTGGCCTCGTTATTCTTAAATATTGTTATTGCTGTTATTGTTGGTAGTAATAGCTCTATTTTACTGTTGTTATTATAATTATTAGGGATAATACCCACGAAAATACCTAAACTTTAACTAAATTTTCAGTGGAGCATATTGAACTTTGCGGGAATTCTATTACCCCCCTATATTTTTTTAAGTGAAATTAATCCCCCCTCCCCAAATTTTTTTAAAGTGGAATTAATTTCCCGCAAAACGCTATACCCAGTTTTTACGGTAGGGAGTGTGATACAGGCGCTGTTTCTTCTCCTTTTTATCAGTTTTCAACATTTTTTCACCATTACAATCATATTAAATATTCCACAACTCAAATTTCTCCTACAAATCAAATTTAAATGATTCCATTGAGTCAATTTCAAATTCCAAAAGTTTTCAAATTCAATTATGAAGAAAGTTTCTTCATACTTGAATTTCAAATTTCAAGTTACATTTTCGCCAACTCAATGGAATCTTCCATTGAATTTCAAATTCCAAGTTTCAATTACGTCAACTCAATGGAATGAAATTTCAATTTCAAGTTCAATTTCAATTTTAATTTCAAGTTCCAAGTTCCAAGCTTCAATTACACCAAATTTCAATTTCAATTGAATGAAATCTTTCACTAATCTTCAAGAATGGAAACTGAAATGGAATCTTCAAGAATTCAATTTAACTTAATAATGGAGCAACCATTGTTGAAGAAAAGAAAGAAAGAAGAAAGAAGAAAAAGAATGAAAAATAAATAAAAATATAAAACTTTAAATAATTATAAACTTAATGGGTTGTTTGGCAAAAAAAATACTTTAAAATGTTTTTAGCACTATTCACGCACTCAATGCGCGTGACTAACACGCAGTGTGTCAAGTGGCAGATATATGTCATTAAAATATGAAAAAAAAATCTGGGGGGTAATAGGACCCCCACAAAGTTCAGTATGCTCAACTGATAATCCGGTCAAATTTCAAGTATTTCTGTGAGTATTGTCCCTAATTATTAAATAGAAATTGTTAGGCTTATACCATTGAATACTTGTTAACTTATAATTAATATTTTTATTTTTAAGTTAAAAAAATGAAAAGAAAAGTTTTGTTAGTGACCTGTTTAATTGATTGAATTTTATATTTCAGATTGTTTATGACCCACTCTTTCATGAAAGAGTTGGTCAATTATGATTCTGAAATAGAAAGATCTTTGCGACTTCACAGGAAAGAGAGAATAGTTTCTCAGGACATAATCTGTGATCAAATGAAAATAAGGAGATGATGTTAATACATCGAAGATTTCACTATCAATTCATGTAGAAAACCAGTTTGATGAAGTGGCTTCAAAAGCAACACAGAGAATCCTAAGGAATTATGCTAGATCAGACTACTTTAATTGTGAATCAAGTGTTAGAAAATCGCCAGTAACAGTCAACAACATTGAAATTAGAGCAGGCATGATTCAAACAATTCAACAATTTTGTATCTTTACTGGTGATCCAAGTGAAGATCCACATAATTATTTAATTGTTTTTCTAAAATTTGTTTAAATGCTAAGTATAATGAAGTTTTTCCTGAAACAATAAAGTTGAGGTTGTATTTTTTATCTTTAAAAGGAGATGTCAAGACTTGATTGTAAAATTTGTCTCAAGATTTTATTATCGCATGGAATCAGGTGACTCAAAAAAATTTAAATAAATATTTTTCTCTTGCTAAAACAAAAAGATTGAAATATGATATATATAACTTTTTGCAGATTGATACTGAGTCAGTTTATCAAGTATGGAAGAGATTAAAAGCAATGCCAAAAAATGTCCACATCATTACATTTTCGAACATACAGTTGTATATTTTCTATCATTATCTAAAATCTTCATCGAGAAATGTGATTGATGCTGCTGTAGATGGCTCCATAATGAAAAAAATAAATGAAGAGACATTACATTTGTTGAATGAAATTTAAAAAAATTCTATTCAATGATTATCGGACCGTGTAATCATCAAAAAAATTGCTAATGTAAATTAAGTAGATGCTTTAAGTGCATTAATGTAATAAATTAATTCTTTGACATTAAAATTTAAATCTTTTTAGATAAATACACAATAACTAAATCAGTTAGAGTCTTGCGATATGTGTGGAGGAAGCTATCTAAACCATGAATATCAAGTGACCAATCAAAATAATGAGCAGGTTAACGTGATCGGATACAAGCCGTATCCTTTTAAAAGTCTAATGACACAAAAACATTCAAGATTTCAGTGGAGCAATTTAAACGGTACTGAAAACTCTCAAGCTTTCCAAAAGTAACATCTACAAAATTCATCTGACTTCTCAAATCAAAATCATGGACAATAAAGCTTCAAACCTTACCAGCAAACAATTTGATATCAGCAAAGCCGCAACATGCTTATTCAAACTTTGATGACCTTTAGTATAAGCACATTAAGGCTACTGGTGAAAAAATCAAAAATCATTATTGATTCCATAAAAATTTAGAAACTCAAATAAACCAATTGGCAGCTCTTATATTAGAAAAAATTCAAAATTCCTTACTAAATAATACAAAAAAATAATTCAAAAGAGCATCTTATGGTCATTACCTTACAATCTCTTAAGGAATTTGATGAACTTTATGCAGATCGACAAGAAAAACAACAATCACAACATGTAGACATGAATAAGAATGTTGAACCACCCAATGACCCATCAAAACAAAAAGAAGTTAAGAAAAAGGAAGAAAAGAATATTAAAAAAATGATTCCTCTCTCTGTGATAAATTTTTTTTCACAAAAAATGAAAAAATAAAAGATTAATGATCAATTTGCAAAGTTTATAAATATTTTAAAATAAATTCACATTAACATTTTTTCGCTAATGTTTTATTACAAATGTCTTCATATGCAAAATTTTGAAATAAAATTTTGTCAAGAAAAAAAATTAATTTTTTTTGTGACACGGCATACAGAGAAATGCAGTGCTATACTTTAAAATAAGCTATCACAAAAATTTGATGATTCAAGTTTTTTTACTATTTCATGCACTTTAGAAGGCATATATTTTGAAAATGCACTTTGTGATTCTAGAGCTTCAATAAATTTGATATCTTTTTTAATTTTTAAAAAATTAAATCTTGATGAAATTAAAGACACAAGTGTCTGTCTTCAATTTGTAGATTAAAATACAAAGAAATCGAAGGAACTAATTAAAAATATTCTTGTAAGAGTAAATAAATTTATCGTTTTATAGATTTTATTGTACTTAAGATAAAGGAATGTCCCGATGAATCAATAATTTTAAACAAATTAATTTTTGCTATTGATAGAGCCATCACTGATGTCCATCAAGAACAACTAATTTCAAGAGTATATGAAGGAAGAGTACTTTTTGATATGTAAAAAATGCTAAATTTTTCAGGAGATGAGACATCATCTTCATGTTTTCCAGTTGATATAATTAGCAATCTGAAAGATAAATTCAAGGGCGATCAATTAATTTCAAACTCAATGAAAAAATGTCTGACAACATCAAACACCATACAAGATGATGATCCGATCATGAAAAAAAGCAAAACTATTAGAAAAGAGATTCTGAGAATGATGAGATGCAACCCAAAAAGTTTAATCAAAAATTGAATTCAAAATTTTTTCATCTCATTTAATATATGTTTATATTAAGCAAAAAATATTTTCAGTAATTATTTCATCTTCTCTAATTATAGAACAAAAAGATAGTTTGTTTGTTGTACTACACACACACAAACGAACTTTAGGATGAACTATAATAAATATCAAGAGAATTAATCTGACTATTGCGCACACAAAATTTTCATGAAGAGCAATTACAAATCAATAATTCAACCTCAGGGGAGATTGAATCCAGCACTGCAAGTAGTGGTGAAAATGAAATAATAAAATTTCTAATAGCAGATATCTTCTACCCTATTTTTAACAGTCCTTGGGTAAGTCCTATTCAGGTAGTATCGAAAAAAAAGATATGATAATCATAAAAAATAAAAATAATGAAGTACCTACTAGAATGATTACAGGATGAAAAGTTTGTATTGATTACAGACGTCTCAATGATGCCATCAGAAAAGACCATTTTTTATCCTTTATTGATTAGATGTTGAAAATTTTTTACACGATATGACTTTTACTGTTTTCTTGATGGCTATTCAAGTTATAATTAGATACCCATTGCACCTGAAGATCAAGATAAGATAATTTTTACATGTCCTCATAAAATATATGCATATAGAAGGATGTTATTTAGTCTATGTAATTTTTCTACTATATTTTAATGTTGCATGTCAGCAAATTTTTTTTTTTTTGACATAACTGTTACTTTTTTTTTGAGATTTTTATGAATGACTTCACATTCTTTAGCATGACATTTGAAAATTGTCTTCACTATTTAACCTTAGTTTTTAAAAGATGAGAAGAGATAAACTCAATTTTTAACTGAAAAAATATCATGTTATAATAATAAAAGAAATTATCTTAGGGCATAAATCTTCACTTAAAAAATAGAAGTTAACAAGGCAAAAATTAATATCATAGTAGGATTATTTCCTTTTATAACCATTAAAAGGTATTATAAGTTTTCTTGGTGATGTAGATTTTTACATAAGATTCATAAAAGACTTTTCAAAAATTTTAAGACCTTTAATTAATTATTTAATGAAAGAAGTCAAGTTTGATTTTTCAAGTGTTGCTTGAAGGCATTTGAAACTCTTAAAGAGAAATCATTAACTGCGTCTATAATTGTGTCTCCTAGTTGAAATCAATCTTTTGAGGTCATATGTGATGTTAATGATATGATCGTCAGAGTTGTGTTAGGCCAGAGGAAGGATAAATTTTTTTGTCTCATCACTATGCAGTAGAACGTTGAACGAGGCTCAATCAAATCATGCCATAACAGAAAAAAATTAATGACAATAATATTTATATTTGATAAATTTCGTTCCTATTTAATAGAAATTAAGGTCATTATTTTTACTGATCATGCAACTTTAAAGAACCTCTTGACAAAAAAAATGTTCGTCCTAAATTATTAAGATGAATTTCACTTCTTCAAGAATTTGACCTGAAAATAAATGATAAAAAAAAAAAAAAAGAGAGAGAGAGAATCAGATAGCTAATCATTTATCAAGGTTAAAAAATCCTCCTCTTGAATCTTGTGAAACAAAAGAAGAGTTTTCTGATGAAAGCATTCTACTTGTTAATTCAATTGTAATTCAACCACCCCGACTTGCAGATAAATTACTTAATTAAAAAATGAATATCAAAGAATTTTTTTTATCAACAAAAAAAAAAGTTATCTTTCATGATGAATATTGTATGTGGAATAAATCTTATTTGTTTAGATTTTGTGCAGATAACATCATTAGAAGATGTGTACCTGAAAAAGATATGAATAAAATATTTTATCATTGTCATGATGGAGTAATTAGAGGGCATTATGCAGCTAATCAAACTGCTTTTAAAGTTTTGAAAGTAGAATTTTTCTGGCAAATACTTTTTAACGATGCACACGAATACGTCGCACGATGTGATAAATGTCAAAGAACAGATAATATCACCAAAAGAGACGAAATATAATTACAATGTATACATGTGTGTGAAATTATTGATGTCTGAAAAATAAATTTTATGAGTCCTTTTTCCTCATCTCATTTTTTTAATATATTCTTGTGGTTGTGGATTATGTCTCAGGATAGGTTGAAGCCATTTTCATCAAGAAAAATAATGCTCGAACTGTGTGTAATTTTCTTAGAAAAATATGTTTATCAGATTCGACACACCGTGAGTCATCATCAAATTATCAAGAAACTCACTTCATGAATAGACAATTTTCTGTATCATTATCAAAATATGATGTGACTCATAAAACAAAAATATCATATCATGCTCAAACTCAAGGGCATAATGAAGTTTTCAATCGTGAGTTAAAAGAATACTTGAAAAAATGATTGAAATCTCAAGAAAAGATTGTCTTTAGAACTAGACGATGCATTATGGACTTATCGAATAACATTTAAAACGTCAGTTGATACTACCCTATATAAACTAATTTTTGAAAAAGCTTGTCATCTTCTTGTTGAATTAGAACACAAAATTTTTTGGATATTAAAAGTATTGAACTTTGATGTTGACTCTATTGGTAAAAACAAATTTTCTCAAATGAGTTGGAAGAATTGAAATTGAAAGCTTATGAAAATGTTAAAATTTTGAAAGACAAAACAAAAAAATAACAGGACAAACAAATAAAAAAAAAATTCAAAATTGGAGATCCAGTTCTTCTTTACAATAGCAGATTAAGGTTATTTTCAGAAAAATTGAAGTCTAGGTGGACAGGTCCTTAAAATATTACAGATGTTACTTCATATGAAAAAATTAAAATATAGCAGATCAATGATGAAAATAAATTTAAAGTAAATGATCACAGGTTAAAATTATGTTTTGAAGGGCATTTTGAGCAACAATCATCATTGTTCTATCCCTTTTCGGATTTCATTTTGGCGAGAAAAATGGTTTATACCTTTTTAAAACTATTTAAAAAAGAGTTGAAAAAATTTTAAAATAATTTTAAAAAAAAATTACAGAGTCGCCACTTGATTAACTTAAATGAGTTTCAAAGGTTCAAAAGTAGAAATAAACCTTTAAAACTAGAGATTTTGGTTAAGGGTTCAATTAACGCCCTAAGAAGATTTTTAAGTCACTTAAGAGCGTCCGTTTAAAACGGTGTACCAAGTAAGAACTAACTAACTAAGTGGCTAATTTTGCAAAAGGTTAATTTTGTAAACACTTGATTTTATAGAAAATAATAAGATTATTTATTTAACATTTAAATATGACATTTATTTATTCAAAGGAGAAAATAAATTATTTGAATTGAACTAAATTGTAACTTTTCGAACTTAAGAGGGAAATGATTTTACTTTTGTAAAAGAGGAAGATTATGAAATTATTTACTTATTATTAATCGTTATAGAAAAGTTGATTGTAACTTTTCGGACTTAAGAGGGAAATGATTTTACTTTTGTAAAAGAAGATTATGAAATTATTTACTTATTATTAATCATTATAGAAAAGTTGATTAGGTTGTACGAAATACCTTTAGAAAAATATTAAGAGAGTATTAAATTAAAAACTCTTATTAATTATGAAAAATTAAAAATTTACAAGAAAATTTAGTTTCTTGAGTTTAAAGAAAGTTATTTTAATTCGAATAGACTATTTAGTTACATGAACATAACGAATGTCATTTTGAAATAAACTGTTCACTTTTAAAACTTGTGTTAAGGAGAAAATTGAAGGAAACAATTTAATCCGTCTTTAAACAATATAAATTAGGTGAAAAGGTCATGGATTAATTTTTTTTTTAAAAAAGATAAAATAAAACAGCAATACCTTAGAAAATTTATCTAGATTAATTAATTTAAATGTTAGTTAGCACAAATAAACAATACAAGCTACAAAAAATAATGCAAGAACTAAAATTAGGCCCTCAATTGGCCCATTAATGAAGCTGCCCAGTTTTGGGCTTGAATTATGGACTTCAGTCCATTTTTCTGAAGTGTATATCAGCTGTATACTGACTTGTATATCAGCCCTATTGCTGCTGAGTTTTTGTATACGCACTGTATATCTGAGTATAAACCTTGTATAAACCTTGTATGCTCGCTTCCACTTTTAATATACGCCGTTATCAGCTGCTTTCCAGTGTACACCAGCTGTATCTAAGTGTATATCTCATGTATATCAGTCCAGTTTTGGACTTTGGTAGAGGCTTGACTTGATACAGCATAGGCCTCCTTGGCATATCAGAATATGCGAGGAAAATGGAGTCCAATAGACTCGGATTCATGTCACATGCATCAAAGAGAAGATACGAATTAAAAATCAAATTTGAATAGAGTAAATGAACTACAAAGTACAATTCGTAACCAAAGGAGTTGAACAACGCATAAGGAAATTGAATACTATGAAGTTTAAATGGATTGAAATAATGAAATATGGTTCAAGGGTATTACTGAAGATAACTCCAAAAAAATGTACGAGATTCAAGTAATTAATACGGCTTCAAACTAGAACAATTCAAAAGTCGAGCACATTGTGTCATAAACTAACTAAAGCATCAATACAAATAAAATGATTAAGTTGATAGTCCATCACATTACCATGCAACATGATTTAACTAGGCTACTCTCAATTGAGTTATAAGAAACAGAGGGACAAAGGGGCTCTGTACATCTCAACAACTATCCCATGTGACACGTTACTTGCAACTCAACAGCTATTCCATATTTCAAATGTATGTGCGTGTAATAAATAAGTAAACTATCAGATTTCTAATAATTTCAATCTAAACTACCAAATTTCTAATGATTTCAATCTAGCTGAGAGAAAAAAAAAATTATATTAGACCCTTGTCAATGAACACATACGTAGATAGAATAAAACTTTAAGAACTCCACACCAAGGTAAACACAGTGATTACTTGCGAGGCCATTCAAGTTGGCCAAAATGTTAAGAAGCACTGCCAATCCAGGACACATGCATCCATATTTATATACATCAAATCTAGTCATTTAAGGTATATATATTTATACATACATACCTTTTTTTTCCAAACAAACTTATTGATATCGAAAGGAATCCAAAGCAACCCCTTATCTTCTGTGTCTCTTGAATAATGAACTAGAACCATAACCACGTACATAATATATTTACACAAAACAACCACTCATAATAGTTGTACGAGATGAGACAGGACGATTTCACACACCTCTTCTAAAATTAAAATCACAACAATAACAAAAGAGCACAAAAGGAGTTTATTAAAAAGTGGAATTTGGGGAGAAGGCATACTTTTCCCATGATTCACAGGCTTATATTTTGATGATAAATAAAACAGAGAAATCAGCCATACGTATTAAATCAATATAGGTTTCAAACGGAACCATATCCACGGAACTTGATAAACAAACCACTATAGCCGATTCGAAACCAAAAAGATCACATATTCATTTGTTAATTTACATGTTCAACTATAAGATAGATTCACAAAATTAGAATTTTTATTTTTCAATGCGTAAAGGTAACGGGAAACAACAACAACCACGAATTTAAGAATAAAATAAATTCACATATTCACAAAACCAAACGGGATAAAAAAAACAACAACAAAGAGATGAAAACTCAAAATTTAAAAGGGGCAGACTCGCACCTTTTTCGGGGCAGGAACCGGGACTACGAGTCTATCACGATGAAGCTTCCACCACCAAAATCTAATTCAACTCAATCGAGTTCAAACAAGTTCGTCGAACTTTTCGAGTTAAGTTTTCAAATTCTTCGGTTATGTGGAATTAGAGAAATGCTCCCCCAAATACTCAATTTTTCCTCAAAGAATCCCCTTCTCCCTTCATTCTACATACATGGGTATTTATAGGAGCTTTTGCACTGATTTGCGGGGGGGGGGGGGGGAGGGAGGGGTAAAGAGGGAATACCAATTGAGATTTGAATCTCAAAATTGCTTTACTGTTGTTGCGTTGAAATTGTGGGTGTTATTGATGTGGCTAGTATGGGTTGCTACTGTCGTTGTCGGTTGTCGGTTGTTGTTGATTTTTGGTGCGTTGAAATTGTTGCTGTTGTGCAGCGTTGATATCGCTGTTATAGAAAAGGGAACTTTATCGTTGAATATTGTTGTTCGCTGTTGTTTGCTGTTAAGGGGAAAAGGGAATGGGAGCTAGCCCGGGTCGGTCAATGGGATGGTGGGCTGGTTGTTGATTAAAGGGAAGTTTGGGCTGGTTTGGTTGGTGGCCCAACGAATTAAAATAAAAAAAGGGCTGGCAGTTGGCTGATTGTTGTTGTTTTGGGCCTAGTGGCCCAATTTAGGAATGAAAAAAAAAAATGGGGGTTGGGTAACATGGTAGATTAGGCTAATTCAGGGAGTCCAATTTTAAAATTGTAACCACTTTATATTAATAAAAATGTCCAAAATTCAATTTATTGGATAAAATTGAGACGAAATTAACTTTTAATTATTCAATGAGTTTCTCAAGTTCAATAATTTTAAAATAAATTTCCAATAAAACATAATTTTATTTTATTTCTACTTTTTTCAAATAATAATAATAAAGAAATAAATTAAGTCATCAATTTCTTATTTTCAATCGATCTTGAGAAAAGTAGTATATTTGCAATTTAAATCAAACTTTCATTCTGAATAAACTCTAGAGCATTTTTTTAATTCATAATTATATAATTGTGTATAATTAAACACTAAATATATTAATTTGACCTAAATTCAAAAGGTAGGGTTGAAATTTATTTCAAAATAACTTAAAATAAATATTTTAAAACTATTTAAAATTGACAAATTCAAAAACTAATTTGAAATGTGGAGGGCAAAAATTAGGTGTCAACAATCATTTACTATGATAGACTGATGAAATTCATAATTAATAAGTTGAGCTGACGATATTAAACTCAAAACTGTGATTCCTCACTTATCCATAGCCATTGAGCGTGAAGTAATGGAGCCTCGTAAATCTAACAAAAAATTAAGTAATTAAATGCTTAACCAATTAATCTGATCAATATTCAAATTATTGTACAATCAGAACATTTCATGATGACCTTTAAAAATTATGTTAACTACACAGGAGTAACTCATTGATAATCGATATGCTTGAGTAACTGATTGGTTAACTGTTTAATAATGCAATTCATATGTCGACACAGATAAATTTATTTCGATTCATATTAAAACCAAAACAATCGACACAGATAAATTTATTTCGATTCATATTAAAACCAAAACAATCTCCTAAGTTATTAAATTAGTATATATATATATGATAAATTATAAATTTTATAGTATTACAATATTATATAATATTTAAAACAAATTAAGAAAAACATGTGAATAGTAGTATAATTTTCTCTTCACTTTATCATTTTCGTATTGTAATTATATATATTACTAGATACCCGTGTCCGTGCAAGGCGCAAGCATTTTGACAATACTAATGTGTCAAAGAGATCCAACTTTGGAGAAAATTATTTCATACTTGTTTTAATTGTTTAGTATAGGAGTAAAAGAAAAGAAATGTTGTACAATGAACCGATGTTAACATAATATATACATTCAATGTTGGATAAAATTAAGCTTGCTAGACTGGTCCTATCAACACAAAAATGATTATATAAGTGGATAAAAATCTAGCTATATTGTTGCAACTACAGTCGGTGACACTTCTTTCGTTTGGACATTCTTGGAAAAGTACATCATATGCACGTCTCATTTGAAAGTTTCAACTATATAAGTTTAGACATACGTCGATTTCAAAATATTTATTGCACCATAAAATTACCAAAACACCCTTGATAGTCATTTAATAAGAAACAAAAAAATATTTATAAAAAAATACTATCATGTATAATTCAATTACAAAGGTCTAAATAAAAATATTATTAAAATAATACATGAGGACAAAGCTAATAAATATAAGAAAAAAATAATATGCATGTATAATCATTTTATTGCACCATAAAATTATTGAAATACCTTGGTAGTCATTTAATAAGGAAGAGCTTGTAACTAATATGATTTGCACAGATCGAAGAGCTTGTAACTAAAAAACTAAGCAGCCAAACCAACAAATGAAAAAAAATTATGCCCAGTTTTCAAACTCTGAAAATCGAGAAAAAGGAAGCGTAGTTCGAGTGCATTCCCAAAATGTACAAATCAAACTGAAAAGTAAGAAGCAAAATCCACAGTAACAAGATCAAAGTCAACAAACATTTTCTACGGTCAACAATCAACTATAAGCATTTAGCACTGGACAAACAAAATGGGAACTCAGAAGCATCTCTAGACTCGGATGCCAAATTGGACATCACAGGCCGAATAACACGGTGATAATATTATAGCATAACATGGATGTAGCACACCAAGTGTTAGCTTCTCTCACCTTATGTCTCCCCAAGTTAAGAGCAATGACAATGGAGTAAATACCATCATCTTCATCATTCTCTATTTTAACAGCAGATCCCACTGTAGATTGACCTAGTATTACATCCATAAAACCACTCAAATCCCATTGCTTATCATCAAGGTAGGTCTACAGCAGTATTTTCACTCCATGGAAATCACTTGGTTTTGGATAAAGAACTCAAATCTGCTTGAACAGTTCGCTTTCAAAACCAAAAGAGAAGTCATTAGTGTACTTACATGACATATGTATAATCATTTACCAGCAAAGAGTAATGGGATGTCTTACATCGAAAATTCTTCATCATCCGAAGAACTGGAATATTCACTGTTGTCTATTTGTCCATGATTTACCATCCTTCCACCTACGAAAGAAAACATTTTGCTTCAAAATAAGTAAGAAATATAACCAACTACATGACATACGCCAAATAAACAATTTAATCAAATATTTCACCTAAAGAGCTAGGTAGATTATTTCCTGGAAATCTTGAGTTTTGAACCTTGTGTGTAACCTTATTATTTGATGAAATCCGTGCCATTGAACGAGCTAATAAGGAGAAAATCAGAGGAAGACACCACGCTGGTCTGTAGTGTCTTGCTGGCTTTCGGGGCATTATACAAAATTACAAGTTACATAAACTTGAATATATAAATTAGCATTTTTAATAGTCTATAAAATAATGTTGAGAAACAGCCTCGGAAAGTTGAGCATATTTTAAAGAGCTCAAGACATTCAATAGTAGACCATCGCTTAAGATAGAAAAATCTCTGCAAAAAAGAAATAAAATCTTGAGGTTCATAGCCTTCTCCTTTCCTCGTATCGTTGAAATTATTCTATTAGTACTCTCGCAAAATACCAAACTTATCACCTCAAGCAACCTGTACGACCTCCTTTAGTCAATCTATAATCAAATCATATAGATTTCGTGTTGAGCTGGGGGTCTTTCGCAAACAACCTATCTACCTCACCTCTAGGGTAGAGGTAAGGTCTACATACACTCTTCTCTGGTATCAACCATTCTCTCAACCCCCAAACACATAACTAACAGCTTGTTTGGATAGTATCTACCCATTGTATTGTGTTGTTTGTTTTTATTGATACTTACATTTTACTGTGTTGTATCGTTAATTTAATCATTAGGTAACAATGAGAAGTATCATTTTATGTAACGACCGACTTGATGTGATCGTGTCATTACCCTTTTCTCTCCTTATTTTGTTTTTACTTACTATTTAATAATCTTGTTATATCCTTTACACTACCTTTTTATAGTAGCTCTACCCCATACCCTACTTCTCTGGTAGGTTTATTCTTCAAATTATTGATGTGTGAAATTATGTAACGATGAAAAATAATACAATAGAATACGATATAACATGATACATTATGAAACAATACATAAGAACCATCCAAACAGAGTGTTAATAACTACATTTCTAGGGTATAATAGTAGTGCAACAAACTGAGACATGACAGAAAAGCAAAACAATAGAAGCAATGAGAAAAGGATGTCGTTGGCATTTTAATGAAGCCAGTTAACATCTAAATGCAAGTGAGCAGACACATGTAGAGGCTTGAGGAATTGAGAATCATATACAGAAGGGTGAGTGTATGAACAATAATCAAAAATTGATTTAGTTCTATGCACCACCATGTTTGTCCCATTTCAGTACAACTTACCATGTTTCCTGTATCATCATGATTCATCTTTCCTGTATCATAAATAGATGTTTCCTTCATCATCAATGTTCAGGTCATTTGTGAATACCAGAGGCACTCCTTCAGCCTCAGCAGCCAAAATTTCTATACAACAGAAAAATGTTAAGAGATCTATTTAAAATAAATACAGAGAAAGAAAAAATGATTTGGTCAAAATTAAAGTTGCAAGAGAATTATACTTGAAGTTAGAAGGACTGGTGAGAAGATCAAGACTATTTCTTCCATTTGTTTTGGTGTGAGTGATCCCATGCTTGCAAATGAAGTGTAGATTACTGATTGATTTGCCTTTGTTTTTAGCCAATTCAGGCATTTTTCACCAAGGGGTTTTCATAGACTTGCTCCGTACCCTTAACTTTGATACTCCTCTTGCTATTTGAAATTTTTATACATGAAAAAAACCCATTAATGAGTGGTTTACATTATTGAAAGACATGCATGACAAATTGATGTGTAAATTTGGCCTCAATTAGCAAGGTATGCATATTTAGACACCTCAATTCGATTTTGCCATGTCAGCTGAACACTCTTTTAACTTATAAAATAATTATCTAGGCACCTCTAAATTTTATGTGTCACATTAGTATTAGATGTCCATGAGACATAGTAGAGACCAAGTCGAAGTACTTAGATAAGCACTCTTAAAGTTGAAATGCTTATAACCTCTCAATTAAGATCAAATTTGAATGTTTATTTATGTAATATGCGTTATTGAAAACATACCTCTCCCTCTAGATCTTGAAAGAAATTATCAAAAATCCTATCAGCTTTTTCCACATTAGAGAATTGGCTTATTTTAATGGCTAAATAAACAGGATAACTTTCAGGCTTCATAATAAATCCAAGAACATCAAGATGATACAAACAAGGGAAACCAGGCAATAACAATAGTTCATTTTCTTCAATTTTCACCGACAATGAAAATGTGCCATGGTGAATATGAGCAAACACCGCACCGCACAAACCGTAGCCGAATATCTAAAAAATGCAGCCCCATAATCCCATGTCTTTTAGCCACATCAAGAGCCCATGGCAAGAACGAATTATAAACAATGCAACTTACAAAATGTGTTGAATTTTTGTAATTTGCAATGAGTTGTAATAGAGTTCTCGACCCATTTTCTTTGAAAGATTTGTGGAATATATCATCCTTTTCTGCTTGAGAGAAACTACCTTCATCAAATCCATCAAAAATTGGTTCAACTGAGATGTTAGGTGAATGAATGGAGTTTACAGTGTATTTAGTTGTGGCTATAGTTGCTTTGACACCTTTTGAGGCAAAAGGCTTTGCAAATTGGAGGAGTGGGTTAATGTGACCTTGGCTTGGGTATGGTACAAATATCATATGTGGCTCAATTCTTTTGCCCTCCATTTTTGTTCTGATGTGTTTGGGAACATTATTATTTGAATGAAAAATGAAATGATATTCAAGCTAATTTATGGGCTGCAAATAATATTAGATAGCAATGCAAAAGTGCAATATAGTATCAATAAAACTGAAGAGAAAGAAAAAGATATGAAATATGAAAAATCGAGAGGGACATATCACTGTTGGGATAATAGACTGCAAAAACCGTAAAGAGCAGAGGTTGAAAGTAAGAGGACTCAATATATGCTGAGACACAACTTTTTCTGTATATATAAAAAAACTGAAAATATGCCTTTATATAGACTTATAAAACAAATAAACCACTAACTGAGTTACCAACTATCCACTAACTAAGCAACTAACTCCATTATCTGTTAACTAAAAATACACTGCAACATGACTGCTAATAGCCCATAAAAATAGGAAACTACTAACAACTTGAATTTGACTTGGTCATACATTGAATTAGTCTTCAATACTCCCCCTTAATTCAAAGTTACATACACCAAGCAAAGCCCTAAAGTAAATAAACTTGTCTGCTGCCAAAGACTTCGTCAGTATATCAGCTAATTGCTTATGAGTGCTTCAATGCTTCAGTATTATTTCCTCTTTTGCTACCAAATCGCGAATGAAATGGAAGCGGACATCAATGTGCTTAGTTCTACTGTGAAAACTTGGATTCTTTATCATGGCGATCGACGCTTTGTTGTCACAGTATATCTCTGTTGCACTTTCTTGCTTATGCTGAAGTTCTGCTAACATCCTTCTAAGCCAGATGGCTTGACAAGCTGCTGAAGTTGCTGCAATGTACTCAGCTTCTGAGGTTGACAGCGTTGTTGTAGCTTATTTCTTTGAACTCCAAGTCACCACACCTGAATCCAAAGTGAAAACATGAGCTAAAACGCTCCGTCTATCATCCAACGACCCAACATAGTCACTATCAGTGAACCCGCATAATCTAAAATTGGAAACTTGTGAATACCAAATACCATAGTCCATAGTTCCAGTGATATAACGCAGAACCCTTTTTGCTGCTCCAAAATGAACCTTTGAAGGTTGTTGCATGAACCTGGAAATGACACCAACAGAGAATGCAACATCGGGGCGAGCGTGGGTTAGGTAAATCAAACCTCCAACCAGGCTTCTGAAACTTCTAGCATCATCCATCTCTGCTCCTTCATTAAGCCACAATTTTTCACTAACATTCATAGGTGTAACTGCAGGCTTGCAATTGAGCAAACCAAATTTAATGAGAAAGTCCCTGGCATATTTCCTTTGTGATAGAAATATTCCATCTTCAGCTTGATGAACTTCAAGGCCAAGAAAGTAATGTAATAAACCCATATCTGACATCTCAAACGCATTCATCATTTGTGACTTAAATTCATCCACAAGTGAAATAGAAGAGCTAGTATAAATAATATCATTAACGTAAAGGCAAACAATGATGAAATCAGTACCTCTCTTGTTTACATACAATGTGGGTTCATTCTCACTTTTCATATATCCCTTTGTCTGAAAATGCCCATCGATTTTGCTATACCATGCTCGAGGGGCTTTCTTCAAACCATATAATGCCTTTTTTAGCTTGTAGACCTTTGTTTTATCGCCCTTCTTTATGAAACTTTCTGGCTGTGCTACATAGACCTCTTCCTGTAAGTCTCCATTGAGAAATGCCGACTTGACATCAAATTGATAAACTAGCCATTGTGACTGCACAGCCAATGCTAGAACAAGTCTAACGGTTTCAAACCGAACAACTGGACAAAATATTTCTTCAAAATCTATACCATATTGTTGCGCATATCCTTTTGCCTTAAGGCGAGCTTTATGCTTCTGTAGGCTCCCATCCGCTGCAAACTTTGTCTTGAAGATCCACTTCAAGCCGATTGCATTTTTGTCTTTCGGCAATTCCACCATCTCCTATGTGCCATTCTTTTTGATAGAATTTATCTCTTCAACTATCGCACTCCGCCACACTTTCTTTTTAGCTGCTTCTCCATAATGTGTAGGATATGAAACAACAAAAGAAAATTGACAAGATATATACATGTCATTAGCATACTTGGGATTCGGCTTTGTAGGCCTTGTTGATCTTCTTAATGGAATTGACTCATCTGGAGACTCTTCGAGAGTTGTATCTAAAGAGGTTTTGCTCGGTGAAGCCGAAGAAGATGAATCCGAGGAAGTTGTAGAAAAACCCGCTGTTGTAGCTGCAGCATTTGGTTGTTGAATTCCTTCAAAAGTGATTCCAATTGGCATAGGAATCTGCTCTGGCATCTTACCATTGCTTCCACTCCAATTCCAACTTGCCGTTTCATCAAATACTACATCCCTTCTGATTAAAATCTTTCTACTAAAGGGGTTATACAATCTATATGCTTTGGATTGTGTACAATAACCAATAAAAATGTATTTTTTAGATTTCTCATCCAACTTATGACGGAATTGAGAATTTATCAAAGCATAAGCAATACAACCAAAAATTCTTAAATAGCTTACAGATGGTTTTCTACCCCGCCAAGCTTCAAATGGAGTTTGATTTAGAACAACCCTTGTGGGAGATAGATTCAATAAATGGACTGATGTAGCCACAGCTTCAGCCCAAAAATGATTGGAAAGTCCCTTTGCCTGCAACAGCTTCTTGCCATCTCCACAACAGTGCCATTTTTCCGCTCAGCGACACCATTTTGCTCCCGGTGTATATGGTGTTGTTAGCTCCCTGTGGATGCACTTTCTTCACAAAAGAAATTAAATTCCTTGGACAAGAATTCGCCGTCTCTATCAGTGCAAAAGGTTTTGATGGACAGACCACTTTGTTTCTCAACCATGGCTTTGAATTGCTTGAATTTCTGAAATTATAGACCCAACTCATGCAACTATAATCATCAGTAAATAGTAGAAAATAACGACTACCAGCAAAAGATGTAGTATGCATAGGTCCACATAAATCAACATGTATTAATTCAAGACATTTTGAAGCCCTCCAAGCCTTTCAAATAGGAAAAGATTTTTTAGTTTGTTTTCCATAAATGCATCCTTCACACAATTCAATAGAATCGATTTTTGGTAGTCCAAGAACCATACCTTTGTCAACGAGAAATTTCAATCCTTTTATGTTAAGGTGACCGTACCTCAATGCCACAACTTTGAGTCATTTTTTGCACTTGCAGCAAGGGCAAAATTTTCCATATTGGAATCATCCAACGGAAACATATTATTTGGCATCATGGTGATGCGAACCTTTTTGCCTGACTTCTTGTTTGTAATGACACACACATCGTCATCGAACCAAAGCGAATATCCATCAGTCATCAGTTGTCCAACGCTTATCAAATTGCATCCTAGATCAGGTACAAACTGAACATTATCCAACACTTTTACTTTGTCATGGCTAGTG
Source organism: Capsicum annuum (assembly GCF_002878395.1). NCBI lineage: Eukaryota > Viridiplantae > Streptophyta > Magnoliopsida > Solanales > Solanaceae > Capsicum > Capsicum annuum. The sequence goes on along the minus strand of NC_061114.1, from coordinate 173,485,975 downwards.
TCGACAATCACCTTGCCTTTTCCTTCAACCTGCATCTCTTTTGTGTTGCCAAGTTGCACCTTCTTCCTTTGTTTCTCATCAAGCTCTTGGAACATAGATTTGGTGCCCGTCATATGATTTGAACAACCACTATCTACAAACCATAAATCACTTGACTTTATAATCTGTATCAACGCAAGCAAAGAGATAATTTTCTTCCTCATTTTCTCCTGCCGCAAAGTTTAGTTTATTTTCTGGTCTTTATACCAGCAGTCAGCCCTTCTATGCCCATAGCACTGACAGTGATGACATTGAATGCCATTTTTTCGGTTACTTTGCTCATTGGATTGCTTGTGCTCGTCATTTCTTCCACTGCCTCGTCCATAACCACGACCACGACCACTGAGGAATCCTCTTCCTCAGCCTCTGCTTGTTGGACCATTGTTTTCTGCAAATCCAATTTCTACCAAGTCTTAAAGATTTTGGGATTTGAGTATAGTTCTCATACGAATACTCCAGAATTCGTAACCTTCTCCCGTAAAGATGGGAATGAGTAGTTGTGTCACACCCGAGGAATTGCTTCTACTTGCCATGGCTCTTGATACCACAGATGTTGGGATAATAGACTGCAAAAACCGTAAAGAGCAGAGGTTGAAAGTAAGAGGACTCAATATATGCTGAAACACAGCTTTTTCTGAATATATAAAAAAACTGAAGATAAGCCTTTATATAGACTTATAAAACAAATAAACCACTAACGAAGTTACCAACTATCCACTACCTAAGCAACTAACTCCATTATCTCCATTATCTGTTAATTAAAAATATACTCTAGCATGACTGCTAACAGTCCATAAAAATAGGAAACTACTAACAACTTGAATTTGACTTGGTCATACATTGAATTAGTCTTCAATAATCACAACTTCTACCAGGGGTACTGGAGCTTCTTGTGGTATAAAATATTACCATGAACTTGTAGAAAATTATAGTGAAGTAATGTAGTGTATAGGTAAGAAGCTGCAAAACTAACCTGTGCGAGACATGTCCAGCTTGTAAAAATAAGAGGTAAGCTACAAGAGTGAACCTTCCCTTGTAGAATTTCCTTGTGACATCAAGGAAGAGAAAATTTTCCCTAAACGAAAGTAAATGAAATCAGACAACAAAGAACACATGTAGAAATTCTAAGTATTTTCTTGACAACTAATATAATTTTCACAGATCGAAGAGCTTGAAACTGAAAAACTAAGCAGCAAAATCAACAAATGGAAAAAATTACGCTCAGTTTTTTGAAAACCACACTTACTTCCAAGGACTCTCTTCTCTCTCTCTCTCTCTAACGACTCTCTCTCTCACTAGCCCCCCTCTCTCTCTCTCGCCTCGCCCCGGTCCACGGCCTTCGGTGCCGTCACCGACCGTCGGCACCGACCCGACCCGACCATCGATCCCCGGCGTCGACCGCCGTCGCCGGTCTCCGGCTCCGTCGCCGTCGCCGACCTACGGCGCCGACCCGACCGCCGGTCACCGACGTACCCTCTCTCTCTTCCGCGCCCCGGTCTCCGGCCCCGTCGCCATCGCCGACATACGGCGCCGACCCGACCGCCGATCACCGACGCCGACCCCCGGCCCCGACCGTCGGTCACCGACGCCGACCCCCGTCGCCAAAGGCCGGTTCCCCCCCCCCGCTGTACCCCCTACCTCCCACCCCCGCTGTACCCCCCACCCCCCACCCCCCACCCTTCTCTGTCCAGACCCCCC
>NC_061114.1:173433829-173484138 GCF_002878395.1 Capsicum annuum | reverse complement strand
TTCAGCCGCAACCGCCGCTCCATCGCCAGCAGCCGCAAATCCATCTCGGCAGCGATCCCCCGGCAGCAGGTCGACGCGGGGCTTGGTTGCCGGCTTGGTCTACAAGTGAAATCTGGTGACTTCTAACCTTTGCTTATTTCATTCTTCATTCTGCATTCTTTCATTCTTCGTATTATACTAGTAATTGAGTATAGTTTGGTTGCTGGAATATTTCTTTGAATTTGTGTGAGCCTTGTATTACTTGCTGCTGCTTTACTATTACCATCGTTTATGTCTTTATATCCTTATATTATCTTTATATTCTTTTATACTTTCGCCTAGTTGTGGCTGTGGGCAGTAATGGGTGGATAGGGTCATGTCCGAGGGGGTTGGGACGGGGGGCAGTGGTGAGGGCGCGGGATGAGGAAAGGACGGGAGTGGGAGGGAGGCCAAGGTTTGGCCGCGGGGGGAGTAGTGGAGGGCGTGCGGGTAGTGACGGTAGGCTGAGGGTTGGGTCTTGGAATATAGGGACCCTGCAGGGCAAGTCCATAGAGCTTGTGAAGACCCTTAGGAAGAGAAGGATCAACATTGCGTGTGTTCAGGAGACCAAGTGGGTAGGGTCTAAGGCTAGGGATGTGGATGGTTACAAGCTGTGGTACTCTGGGAGCGAGAGGCGTAGGAATGGAGTTGACATCTTAGTGGATGAAGAGCTTAGAGGTCAGGTAGTAGAGGTGAAGAGGATCAACGATAGGTTGATGACTATTAAGTTAGTCATTCGGGGGTTTACCCTGAACGTGTGTAGTGCCTATGCACCGCAAGTGGGATCGGAGGGGGAGGAGAAGATGCGGTTTTGGGAGGCTTTGGAGGAGGTGGTGAGAGGCGTGCCTAGCTCGGAGAAGATTGTTGTAGTAGGAGATTTCAACGGACACATCGGGGCGCTACCAGGAGGCTTTGGTGATGTGCATGGTGGTTTTGGTTTTGGGGAGAGAAATGAGGAGGGGGCTACCCTATTGGAGTTTGCGAGGTCCTTTGGGCTGGTGGTGGTGAACTCGAGCTTCCCGAAGAAGGACGAACACCTGATCACCTTTCGAAGCACGGTAGCCAGGACCCAGATTGACTTTTTGTTGCTTAGGAAAAGGGATAGGGCGTGGTGTAAGGACTGTAAGGTCATCCCGAGTGAGAACCTTTCGACCCAACATAGGCTCTTGGTTATGGATTTGGGTATAAAGAAGAATAGAAAGAGGAGGAGTAGGGAGTGTAGACCTAGAATTAAGTGGGGCGGCTTGACACCAGTGAATGCGTGGGAGATAGGAGAGAAGTTGGCAGGAATTGGGGTGTGGGAGTGTAGGGGAGACGTGGATAGTATGTGGGATAGGGCGGCTAGGTGCATCAGGGAGAATGCAAGTGAGGTGTTGGGGGTTTCTAGGGGTCGGGCCGGGCACCATCAGGGGGATTGGTGGTGGAATGAAGAGGTGGAGAAGAAAGTGGGGACCAAGAAAGGGGCGTATGCCAAGTTGGTGGAGAGTAAGGACGAAGAGGAGAAGCGGGTAAACAGGAAAGAGTACAAGCTAGCGAGGAAGGAGGCTAAGTCAGCAGTCACGGCAGCTAAGACGGCCGCCTTTGAGAGCCTGTATGTAGGGTTACAGGGGAAGAGAGGGGAGAAAAAGTTGTTTAGACTCGCTAAGGCTAGGGAGAGGAAGGGTCGTGACCTCGATCAGGTGAGGTGCATTAAGGGGGAGGACGGTAGAGTGTTGGTGGAAGACGGCCACATTAAGCATAGATGGCAGTCGTACTTTCATAGGCTCTTGAATGACGAAGGGGATAGAGCTATTGTGTTAGGGAAACTGGAGCACTCAGAGGAGTGTCGGGATTTTTGCTATTGTAGACGTTTTAAGGTAGAAGAGGTTAGACAGGCTGTTCGCAGAATGCGAAGGGGTAGGGCGACTGGGCCGGATGAGATACCGGTCGAGTTTTGGAAGTTCGTTGGAGAGGCTGGTCTTAGGTGGTTGACGGGATTGTTTAATGAAATCTTCAAGACGGCAAAGATGCCCGAGGCTTGGAGGTGGAGCACCATGATACCTCTCTATAAGAATAAGGGGGACATCCAGAGTTGCAACAACTATAGGGGGATTAAGTTATTGAGTCACTCTATGAAGATCTGGGAGAGAGTGGTCGAGGTGAGGCTGAGACGGATAGTGTCTATTTCAGAAAACCAGTTTGGATTTATGCCTGGCCGCTCGACGACGGAGGCAATTCACCTGGTACGGAGGTTGGTGGAACAGTATAGGGAGAGGAAGAAGGACCTGCACATGGTGTTTATCGACCTGGAGAAGGCCTACGACAAAGTCCCCAGGGAGGTGCTTTGGAGATGCTTGGAGGTGAGGGGAGTACCGCTGGCATATATCAGAGCAATCAAAGATATGTATGATGGAGCGAAAACTAAGGTGAGGACGGCGGGAGGAGACTCAGAACATTTCACGGTCCGGACAGGGTTGCATCAGGGATCTACTCTTAGTCCCTTTTTGTTTGCAGTGGTGATGGATGTGTTGACGCAACGTATTCAAGGGGAGGTGCCGTGGTGTATGCTTTTTGCAGACGATGTAGTTTTGATAGATGAGATTCGAGGGGGTGTGAGTGACAAATTAGAGGTGTGGAGGCAAACCCTTGAGTCTAAAGGGTTCAGGGTGAGCAGAAGCAAGACAGAGTATGTGGAATGCAAGTTTAATGACGTGAGGCGGGAGGATGAGGTAGTAGTGAAGCTGGAATCATAGGAGGTAGGTAAGAGGGAGAGTTTCAAGTATCTCGGGTCCGTGATCCAGAGTAACGATGAGATTGACGAGGATGTCTCGCACCGTATTGGGGCGGGATGGATAAAGTGGAAGCTCGCGTCGGGGGTGCTGTGTGATAAGAAGGTGCCGTCTAAGCTTAAAGGAAAATTCTACAGGGCGGTAGTCCGTCCGGCCATGTTGTATGGAGCGGAGTGTTGGCCAGTGAAGAACTCCCACATCCAAAAGATGAGGGTGGCAGAAATGCGGATGTTGCGCTGGATGTGTGGGCTGACTAGAGGGGATAGAGTTCGGAATGAGAACATCCGGGAGAAGGTTGGTGTGACACCAGTGGAGTGCAAGATGCGGGAAGCCCGATTGAGATGGTTCGGACACGTGAAGAGGAGAGGCATGGATGCCTCGGTCCGTAGGTGTGAGAGGCTAGCGTTGGATGGTTTTAAGCGGGGTAGGGGTAGGCCGAAGAATTACTGGGGTGAGGTGATTAGGCGAGACATGGAGCAGTTACAGCTCACCGAGGACATGACCCTAGATAGGAAGGTCTGGAGGACGCGAATCAGGGCAGAGGACTAGGGCCAGCCTGAGTCGCTAGTGTAGGGAACTACGTGGTGGGGGTTTATTCCTGTTAGGAGTCCGTGTCCCATGTTTTATTATGAATCTGTGTGTTTTCCTTTGTTTTAGATTACTTATGGGTGCCGTATTTATGTTATGTAATCTTGTAACCTTGTCCTGTGCTTTACTATGTATTTGTGTGGTACCGCGTGTCTTGAGCCGGGGGTCTATCGGAAACAGCCTTTCTACTTCTTCAGAGGTAGAGGTATGGACTGCGTACATCCTACCCCCCAGACCCCACCAGGTGGGAATACACTGGGTTTGTTGTTGTTGTTGTACACTTACTTCCAAACTTCAAAATCTGAAAATCGAGAAAAAAAAAAGCGTAGTTCGAGTGCGTTCCCAAAATGTACAGATCAAACTGAAATGTAAGGCACAAAATCCACTGTAACAAGTTTCTACAGTCAAAATTGAGTCAAAAATTGTAAGATAATCACACAGCCAAAATCAAAGTCAGCAAATATTTCCTATAGTTAAAACTGAGTATTTTCGAAATGTACAGATCAAACAAAAAAGTAAGCAGCAGATTTCTAAAAAAATTATAAGCAATCACACTGCTAAAATCGAACTCTACAAATATTTTCTACGATAAAAAATGAAGGAAAAATATTGTCCCTAGAGAGTGGTGAGAATGATTATGCCGAAGTGAATAGAAAAAATAAATCATTAAAATCATAACATAAAATGCAACAGATCAATCAAAACCCCAACATCTCAAAGAAAGCAAAAAAAAAGTATGTTACGTACCCATTGATTATCATAATCTGAAGACACTTTATTGTTGGTGAAAGATTGTCCTAAAGAATTTCCAACGGGTCTATATAGATGGTTCTCCTAATTACTAAGCTGGTAATGCTGAGTTGTTACTTGAACTTCACCAATTCCTTGAAACTGATGCTGAAATTCAGGATTTAAACCCTCTAGTTCATCTAGCACAACTAATAGTATATGAGACAATCAAACAATCAAAAGTTGAAAAATTGGCATCTTTAAGTCAAAATATCAACCCAAAGAAAATCTACGTTGATGGCTAATTTGTGGATATGAGCTAACCATGTCCAACAAGGTACAAATATGGTGACGTCTTCAGAGTTCTATGAAATGGCTAAAGATAGGAGGAGGATGGTTCTAGATGAAAGAGGAACTTTTATTAGTATGAAATTATTATTTTGCCCTTGGTTGTTCCCGCCTTCACATTTCTATATAGTAGAAATAAGTGAAATTCATATAACTATAATATTATATATTAATATATGTATTTTATAATAATATAATTACTCTCTATATAAATAATAAATAATATTAAAATATTATGAAGGTGGAGTAGCTATTTGAAATATTATATTAAGGTATATATATATATATAATAATTATTATTTATTGGATAATATAACTATTAAAAGAAAAAAAAGAGAACTGAATGAAAAAGTTAATAAGTTGTCATTGTCAAGAATGCACATTTATAATTTTCTACTCTTTCCACGTGCTCCAAAAAGGTAAGTAACCTTCTCTTATGAGTTGTTTTGTCTTTTTAATTTTAAAGAAAAAAATAAAGATTTATATGATTGATTATATCCAAAAATAGCAATTCAAGAAGTTTTTTCACATTATTATTTCTTATATCATCTCAATTGAATAATGTAAATTTTATATATATATATATATATATATATGCTATATTTGTATTTACTTTATATTTTTCTTTTAAAAAAATTATGAAAAAAAAGAAAAATAATGTGTAGAGTTAAAAAAGAAAAAGGAGATAAGGAGCAAATAGAACATTAGTTGTTCTTTAAAATGAGGAATGTTAAATCAAGTTTAATTTTTTAATACCTTTTCTTCCATACCTTCTTTTATAAATTCTTTAATATTTTACTTTAAACACAACAAGAAAAAGAAATAAGCTTAACTTCTCTTCTCAACTATCTTAGTCATTTAATTTAACTATCATGTTTATCCTTTTCTCATTATCTACTTAGTCACTTCTCTCATTCATATTTTTTTGTTTTTTCATTTATTTCCTTCTCAAATTGCTTTTAAACCTTCAAGCATATCCTTCAAATTTAAAATTAGTAAAAATTTATTTCGTCATGAAATTTCTAAAAAAGAGTTATTGTTTAACAAAGAAGATGGAGAAAATAATGCATTTATTCTGTAAATTATTGAACATTTTTAATGAAATACATTTGCAAAATCATCCGAACAATTCAACATACCTTTTACGAGAGATTTTATAAAAATTTAAATGAGACTGACAATATGTCTCATGTACTAGACAGACTGGTAGATTTCTCTCCAATAACTATTACCAAGGTGTGTCATTTGCTATATAATGAATGATAGTGCTAAAATCATATTTTTTGATAATTCAAATTTAAAATTAATTGAAAAAAGGTTTGTGTCCTTATGGTACCGACCGATGCTTCTCATTAAATGGTGAGAAGCTTTATCTTAATAGACACAATATTAAAAAAAGGCAAAACTATTGTTGGTTATTTTAAATAGTAAATTAATTTTCGACACTAATTTATGTAAGGTTGATATGCTAGACTTGCTCTATTCAATGTTCTTTATTTTAAGAAATCTTTTTTTTTTTTTTGATAAACTTATTAACACCAACATCAAAAAGTATTATTATGATTCTATTGTTCGCTTGTGGTGATTTCCTTCAACGTAACAATTACTTTGTTGATTCAGCATGTTGAAATTGTTCTAAGTTTAAAATCAAGTGTTGCATCTAATGAATTTATAAGTAAGTCGTTTCGAAAAAATTGAAGAAACGAAAGGTCCAAGAAATAGAAAGAATTATGAGATGATTTTGAGATCTATGTAAAAAAATATATTGTTGAAAATTTTTGAAATGAAAAAAAGGTTGATGGAAAAAATGAAGATGAAATGTGAGGAAATGAAAATAATCTTAGAGGAAAAATTGAGGATAGGGATTGATAAAATGAAAAAAAATAATGTTGCAAAAGTTAGATGGAGAAGCACCAACAAAATTCACAACTAGTATTTCAAATGATTTGACAAATTGGGGTTACACTAATTCAATGATGGAAGTCTTTTCACCTAATTTTGCTGATCAATCTACTAGTTTCACTTCCTAATTTTTTTTATTGATGATGAGTTTATGGATTTCTCACAAATTGCATAATTTTCTTTACCACCTCTTCCTTTACTCTCTTATACCTTTTTTCAACTTGTATGAGCCCACAACTTTCAGACCACTCTCTCCAAACATAAATATCAATTAAAAAAAGACGTTTATGAAATGAATCTGAAGGAAGAAAATGATGAATGAATGATGGAATGATGAAGTTATTTTCATTCGGGAGAATGAAATGGCCAAATATGGAGAAATTAAGTTCTTGTAGTTTTTATTGATCCCATTTTTTTGTAAAGATGATACAAATTATTTTTAGGCACAATACATGAATATGTTCTTTAATTTGACTTCATATCACATCTATGACCTTCAACTTTGAATTTTCACAAGTATGCACTTAAACTTGTATAAAATTAAAATAGTAGACACATATGACCTATGTGACGTTCTATGTGGTCAACTCTTGTCCTACGTGGTGTCCTACAGGAATTATGCCATGTAGAACGTGTGTATCTACTTGTTCAACTTTATACAAGTTTATGTGCCTACTTGTGCACATTCAAAGTTAGAGGTTATAGATGTGATATGAGGTCAAGTTAAAGGGCATGTTTATGTATTATGCCTTATTTCTATGATTTGATAGGTCTTATCTTTTAAATACCATTATACATATGGTATTTACTTTTGCTAACTTTTATGTATATAAGGATCAAGAAAGGTCATGTGACATATGTGTATGTAATTGCTACAAATGGTGTATTTACTTTAGTTGTTAATTTTACTATTGTTGTTATTTTTATCTTATCAATGTGTTGTTGTTGTTTATGTTATTAATGTTGTTATTTTTTTTAAACAGGCATATTAATTTTCACTTTTTTTTTGTATTTTCAAAATATTCAATCACAAAGATAATTAAAAGAAATTTTTGTAGCCATTGTGGATAAAACAATGGAGCCTCATAAGTTCAATGATCTTAAGAAACAATTGTTTAATTGGCGCAAATAATTTTTTAGTTTATATAAAAATTAGGCTTGACTTTATGAATTATGCGTGACTGCAGTTTCTTTCAAACTTTCTTTTGCAGTTCTATATTTGAAAGCTAAATATATATATATATATATATATATATATATATATATATATATATATATAGAGAGAGAGAGAGAGAGATACACACACATATATTATGTTACAATTATGCCTCTTGTGCAATGTTAATTATCAAAACAAATTCTCATCATGCCATATCAAATATATAATTCTATATTTATCATATAACTTCTTTGTTTGTGACTTAATTTTTGTGAAGGCAAGAACTAATATCTTCAACACTTGACAGAATGTCTTGAAATTAAGAACCATTATGATTAAAAATAAGTAGAACTTAGAATCATTATGCTAGAACTTGTTCTCCTGCCCTGTTTTTATCAAGGTTAAACAAATCATGACTTATGTACTCCAAAAGAATTGAAATTTGTACAGAATCACCACTTAATTTTTAAAGAAAATAAGAAAACTTATTTTTTTATTAACGTATGTGACTAATGTTCTAGTTTGCGAAAATAAATTTTAATTCTAGGTAAGGGTTCAAATTATTCTGAAGAAAAGTGATTAGGCACCCTTCAAAATCCACAAATGTGGTACCCGACTAGACTAAATTTATCAATAAGTGAGGAGGTATAAATATTTAAAATAATGTATAGGTGTATGTGTATTAAGTATATAAACAAACTTATTGTTATGAAAATATGTAAAAGGTATGTATAAAAATGTACAAATACGTGTGAAAAAAGTACTTTGTAAAGAAAAATATTTTGTTTGTACCATAAAAAGAAAAAATATTTTTTGCAGATGATATTATTTACTTGACCAAAATCACGGAGAGAAAGATAAAGATTTTACTTGAAAAGAAAAGACTACACAATATTTATGATGTGAATGTGTGAATTAATTGATTAACTAAATTCCTTTATGTAAATATAATGTCCTAAATTTTGCCTAATCGTGTGTAATGTGAGTAAAGAATGTTCCCACCCGACACCCCAAAAGGAAGGTTTTCACTGCTATATCCCATTTTAATATGGGTCAAATCAAGGTTCTAAAGCACCACAAGGGTTACACATGTATGACTTTCTTGAATACATGACCAACATCACAATCCATAATACAATAAGTTGGAGATTTCATGAAGTAGAAGTTCTAAAGCACCACAAGGGTTACACATGTATCCATAATTCACTGACTAAGACAATTCATCAAACATTTGACATGCATAAACTTGTACATGATTGGGGATTTCATATTTTCATACTAGTATGACACTTTTCCTTTACATAGACATTTAATTAAACACATGGGGAGCATGCTTTGGTTATGCAATCATCAACACATCTAAGAATCATGGATACATCAATCAACGTATAAATTTAAGGGTTTATCATGATTATTATACAAATCTTCATATATTAGGGTCAATCATTGAAATATGTAATTTAAAACATGAATCAAAACCCTACAACATCATGAACATGAATTTCAATTCTATTTAAATCATGAACATTCATAAATACACAAATCTTGGATTTTGAAAAGAGATTCTTGAGCTTCATGGGTGAAATGGACCTATGAATCAACACATGACATACCTGGGTTGTGAGTTTCTTAAAGTTCCTAGACTTGAAGAACTTAGAATCTCTTAGTGTCTTGAAGAATGATTAGGATCTTGTTCTTGGGGATTATCTTTGAGAGAAAACCCTAATTTGATGTTGTAGATTGATAAAGAACTTAATAGCCTTGGTCAGATATAATTAGAGGTTAAAATAGATAGAAAAGACCCAATTACCCTTTTAAAAATGACTTTAAAATAACTGAACGAACTATGCAACGGTCCATCGCTGGGTCGATGGTCCGTCAGTCCTGATCGCTGCACCTGGGCAGAATAGGGGTTTACTGCCTCTGCTACGACGGCTTGGGCCACGGTCCATCGGCCTGAGCCATCGCCCTTAGGCAGAATATGGTCTCACTACCTCCGCTGCAATGGTTTGGGTGACGGTCCATCTCTAGCTCGATGATCCGTCGACCCTCATCATCGCACCTGGGCAGTTTTGACTGCTTTCATAAAATGGTCATAACTTTCTACTCCGCTACCAGATTTAGACGAAATTGGTATCATTGGAAAGCTAATTCAATTTTCCACATGACAAAAAGTAAAAATCTTAAAAATTCCACGTGTGCACAAATGGATTTATCTTTCAAGGTAAGTTTCTAATATTTTTGGGACGATTGCAAGCTAAGTAAAAGTATGGGGTATTACAATATCTCCCCCTTGAGAACATTCATCCTCGAATAAGACTGAGTGAGAGGGGAGAAGATAAACTGACGTACATACTGAACATGAATAAATGGAATATGATCTCATGACTGACATGACTGATAACTAAATATATCATATCGAACACGCATATCTAATGCATGTGTAACCGATTCATGAATGCATGACTGAGTGTTCTGATGAACCACCAAGGTTCTCACAATGAGAATGCATGTCTGATACATAACTATATAACTGAACTAATACATGAATGCATGACTGACTATGCAATGGTACTTAATACAAAGTTTATAATGGAATTCTGAACATGAACTGATTACTAAGCTTGTAACTGAAAGCTGAACATGAAACTGAAAAGCTTAAGGAAAACTGTTACCTTGAGCAATATCAGAGTTAGCGTAGAAGAGGTGAGGATACTTGGTACGCATGTCTACTTCTTCTTCTCAAGTAGCTCCCTCAATGGACTGATTCCGCCAAAGAACTTTAACTAGAGGGACTTCTTTGTTCCTCAGTCTACGAGTCTGATAGTCAAGAATTTTGACTGGAATCTCTTCATAAGAGAGACTGTTGTGAACATTTATTCTCTGAATAGGGACTACAACTATTGGGTCACCTATGCACTTCTTGAACAAAGAGACATGGAAGACTAGATGAACTATGGCTAGATCTGAAGGCAATTCGAGCTCATAAGCTACCTTACCTAAATGACTGAGAATTTTGAAGGGACCAATATATAGGGGACTGAGCTTTTCCTTCTTGCCGAATCTCTTTACTCCCTTCATGGGAGAGATCTTTAGATAGACATAATCACCAATCTCAAACTCAAGATCCTTTCTACGCACATCTACATAAGACTTCTATCGGCTCTGAGCAGCCTGAAGTCTTTCTCTGATCAACTGGACTTTCTCTAAGGCATCGAATACTAAGTCAGGCCCTATGACTGAGGCCTCACTAACTCCAAACCAACCGACTGGAGATCTGCATCTCCTACCATAAAGAGCTTCGAATGAATCCATCCGAATACTGGAATGACAGTTGTTGTTGTATGCAAACTCAATCAAAGGAAAGTGGTCATCCCAACTACCCTTGAAATCGATTGCACACACCCTTAGCATATCTTCTAAAGTCTGAATGGTCCTTTCTGCTTGACCATCTGTCTGAGGGTGAAAGGCTGTATTGAGATAAACTTGGGTACCAAGACCCTTTTAGAACACTTTCTAGAAATAAGAGGTGAACTGGGTACCTCTGTCTGAGATAATAGATAATGGAACACCATGTAATCTGACCAACTCTCTGATATAGAGTTTAGCATAATCCTCGTCTGAATAAGAGGTATGAACTGGAAAGAAATGAGCTGATTTGGTCATTCTGTCTACAATGACCCAAACTGAATCATGCTGGTGACGAGTAGGAGAAAAACCTGTCACGAAGTCTATGTTCACTTCTTCCCACTTCCAAGTAGGAATAATGAACTCCTACATGGACCCACTAGGTTTTTGATGCTCTATCTTAACCTACTGACATGTAGAGCACTTAGCCACAAACTCTGTAACATCTCTCTTCATCCCACTCCACTAATAGATTTTCCATAAGTCACAATACATCTTTATGGCCCCTAGATGAATAGAGTAGCATGCACCATGTGCTTCTACAAGAATTTGCTGCCTTAAGTCGTCTACACTTAGAACACATAGACGATCCTAACAACACAACACACCATCTCCCCTTTGGAGAAAACCTCTACTTTTTAATCCTTGACTGACTCTTTTAACTTGACAAAGCTGGATCTCTATCTTGCTTTTTTTTCACCTCGGAAACTAGAGATGATTCTGAACTACTCTGAACTCATATATCACCCTCTTCTATATTGACTAAGCGAACACCTAGTCTAAAACGCTGATGGATTTTCTAAGCTAACTTCTTCTTACTATCCTCAACATGAGAAACACTACCCATAGACAGTCTACTGAGAGCGTCGACCACAACATTGGCCTTGTACGAATGATAAAGGACACTCATATCATAATCTTTCAAGAGCTCTAACCACCTTCTCTGATGAAGATTAAGAACTTTCTGAGAAAAGACATACTAAAGGCTCTTATGATCTGTTAACACATCTACATGAACTCCATTTAGATAATGCCTCTAAATCTTTAAGGCAAATACTACGGCTACTTACTCAAGATTATGAGTAGGATAATTCTTGTCATGGGGTTTAAGTTGTCTAGAGGTGTAGGCTATGACTTTACCATGTTGTATGAGGACACAACCCAAACCTACTCTAGATGCATCATAATACACTACGAACCCATCTGGACCATCTGGAAGAGCTAAGATTGGAGCTGAGGTGAGTCAAGTCTTCAACTCCTGAAAACTCTTATCGCAAGGATCTAACCACTAAAACTTGACTTTCTTCTGAGTCAATCTAGACATAGGGGATGCAATAGAAGAAAATCTCTCAACAAACCATTTGTAATAGCCATCCAAACCCAAAAAACTCCTGATATCTGATGGAGAGATAGGTCTAGGCTAGTTTCTTACCGCTTTGGTCTTTTGAGGATCAACCCTAATGCCATCACCGAAAATGATATGACCAAGGAATGCTACTGACCTTAGCCAAAATTTGCACTTACTAAATTTGGAAAATATCTGATGATCTCTGAGAGTCTGAAGAATAATTCTGAGATGGTCTGCATAATCACGCTCACTGCAGAAATTTACCAAAATGTCATCTATGAAGACTATGATGAACATGTCTAAGTACTACTTGAACATCTGGTTTATCAAGTCCATGAAACCTGCTGGGGTATTGGTAAGACCAAAGAACATAACTAGGAATTCGAAGTGACCATACCGAGTATGGAAAACTTTTTTTGAAATGTCACATTCTCTGGCTCTTAGCTGATGATAGCCTGATTTAAGATCTATCTTAGAGAAATAATTGGCACCCTGAAGTTGGTCAAACAAGTCATCAATTCGGGGAAGTGGATACTTGTTCTTGACCATGGCTTTATTGAGCTGACGGTAATCAATGCATATTCTGAGAGAACCATCTTTCTTGCGCATAAATAAGACTGGTGCACCCCACGGGGACACGCTGGGTCTGATGAATCCCTTATCTAAGAGATCCTTCAACTGATCTTTTAGTTCTTTGAGTTTTGTTGCTGCCATTCTGTATGGCGGAATAGATATGGGATGAGTATCTGGAAGAAGATCAATGTCGAAGTTTATTTTCCTTTCGGGAGGAATTCCTGAAAGATCTTCCAGAAAGATATCTGAATGTTCATTCACTACTGGAACTGATTCAAGACTGGCAGTTTTGGAGCTAGAGTACTTAACTTGAACAAGATGATAGACACATCCTTTAGATATTATTTTTCGTGCCCAAAGATAGGAAATAAACTGACCTCTGAAAGCTGAAGTACTACCCTTCCACTCTAGGACAGGTTCATTCAGAAACTAAAACTGGACTATTCTGTTTCTGTAGTTGGCTATGGCATAGCAGGAATAAAGCCAATCCATGCCAAGAATGATATCAAAATCAGTCATCTTTAATTTGACTAAGTCTGCTAAGTTGACTTTCTGAGATACCATAATCGGACAATTATTGTATACTCGTCGGGCTATGATGGTCTTACCCACTAGGTTAGAGATTGAAAAGGGCTCTGCTAGAATTTTGGGAATGACTCCAAAATTAACTGCTATATAGGAAGTAACAAAAGACAAAAAAGCTCATGGATCTAGCAAGGCATAAACATGTACATGAAAGATCTATAACATACCAGTAACCACATCAAGAGAATTTTTCTGATTTTATTAGGACTGAAGAGCATAAAGTCAATTTAGGTGTTGCCCACTAGTAGTGCTGAAGGTGGCACCCTGCTGGTTTGGGCGACCGAACTGAGCTGAGGAATGGTTCTACTGACTCTGAGGACCTGGCTAAGGACAGTCTCTGACTATATGGCCTGGCTTGCCACATCTAAAATAAATATCACTGCCAGCTCTGCAAATACCCTGATGGTGCTTACCATAATTCTGGTAAAAAGGATAGGTGTGGAAACTACTAACACAACCCTGAGAGTTAGAGCCTAGCGCTCTATCTCTATTACCGTCTCTGAATCTAGGAGCTGGAGAACTAACTAAAGAAGGAGCTCGAACTAATGACTTAGGAAGAAACTGAGAACAGTTTCCTCCTTTTGATTTGGGTTGAGCAAAGTTGAAACTACCTGTCCTTGCTCTCTTATTCTGCTTCTCCCTCATCTTAATGTTTTGCTCTTCTATCTGCTGAGCATGGGTCATAAGCCTAGCTATATTTATGTTACTATTCAACTTTGCAGACCTACACTCATTGACTACACTATCATTCACCCTAGAAACAAACTTACTCATCTTAGCCCTGCTATCTGCAACCACATGAGGAGCATATTTGGCTAATTGAGTAAACTTAAGAGAATACTCTTTCACTGTCATATTGCCCTACCTGAGGTTGATAAATTCTAGCACTTCAGCTTCTCTTAGATCTAGGGGAAAGAATCTATCTAAGAATGTAGCAGCAAACTTCTCCCACTCAATAGGCCCTGCATCTATATCCCTTTTTGACTTTCATTATTTGTACCAAGTGTGAGCAACATCCTGCAACTGATATGTAGCTAGCTCCTTACTTTCACTAGAAGTAACCCCCATGATATCCGTAACCTTCTGAACTTGATCAAGAAATTCCTGAGGGTCCTCGTCTGACTTTAACCCGAAAAAGGATAGAGGATTCATTCGGGTGAATTCCCAAATCTTGGCTGCAGCTGAATTGGCCATTGGGTTGGCTAGAATGCCAGATGGTTTTTCATTTTAAGCAGCAACTGACTGAGCAAGAGTAGTGAATGCAGCTTTGAACTCTGCATGAGAGACATATTTGCCAAAAGAAACTTTGGGCTGAGGGGCTGTCTGATTCCCATTTCTTCTTTTATAAGGCATGTTCTGTAGAAGAAAAGGAGAAACGGATTAGACCAGACTGAGAGATTGACTTGAGATTATGCTCTCTGGTACTACATGAATACTGAAAGAAGGGAAACTATTCCTAAAATATCTTATAGCCTCCTGCACATAAATGTGGCGCACAACACACTTATACACAAGACTCTACTAGATACGGATTTCAAACTTCCTAGGACACTATTGAAACTTAGGCTCTGATACCAATTTTGTAACGCCCCGAATCTGGTACCCAGAATGCTACATGGTGCTCATGACCCTGAAGGACCACAAACTAACCCATGACTAATATCTGTACCTGAACACTACATAATATACTATATAAATGCAGAAATAAAGGCTGTAAGGCCATAAGGTTCAAAATTAATAAGATAACTGATAAAACATAACATATGGATGGGGTATGAAATACCCAAAATAATTAAAATAAACTTTCTGAACATGATAGTCTGAAAAACCTCTAACTGACTGAACTGTATGAATAAGGAGTTGATGGGACATGTTTCTAACTAACTCTAACTAATAAATTAATTAATGAGATAATAAAGTAATGGTCATATCCTCGAAGGATGAGGACTCACTGCTAACTCTGATTGCTGAGACTGGAATGCTACTGATGCTCTGGAGCTCATGCTTCTGAACCTATGATATAAAACACCATAGCACAAATGCGTCAGTACGTTTGAATATACTGGTATGCATGTGAGGTAGGCTGAATGCAAAGGGTTCATATGCATGAACTATACTAATTCACTGATTAACATGAGCATAAGAATACATGCATGAATACATAATAATTGTATCTGAGTTTGTGATAACATACTTACTGAGTCTGAGTACTGATAACATGAGATATTGATAACTGTGTAACTGAAACAACTAATACTGAGTGACTGTATCTGACAGTCTAGTTTCTAATGGAACTAGCTGAGTTCCTTACTATTCTGAGTTAACTGTATCTGAAAGTCCTGAATACTGTAGAACTATCTGAGCTCTATTACTGAGACTGAATGACTGTATCTGATAGTCTTGATTCTGTATTGAAACTATAGGAAGCAGTCATCTAACCAACATGCCCTAAATAACACATTATAGCTGAGTTAGGGTCCAATCTGTAACCCTAATTAGAAAGGTGTCAATACCGCGCCACTGGTAAGGACAAGCTGTAGGTGACGCTCATCTGACAGTGTCCCAAAAAGTGAATGGTAAGACCCTCATCTGACAGTGTTTATCCACTTCATCAACCCTTATCTAACAGTGTTGATATCTCAACCTATGCTGGCTACATAGTTCTGGAATGCAAGGATGATTTTTAAGAATCACACCCTCATCTGGCAGTATGTGTTCCCATCCTTGGGTTCACTCAGTGCTAATTCCTACTCCCATCTGAATAGACACTGAACATGGATTACTGAACTGAACTGTACTGAATTAACTGATTTTCGTTGACTAACGAAATACTACTGAGATTACCAAATTTTTGAGATTTCTGAGATTACTGAGTTTACTGAGTTTTTCTGATCACATGATTGACTGAATTTCTATGAATATGGCTCGACTGAGAGTATCTTGAAAACATAACACTGGCTCTAAGCGCGCAGCTAATTATTTGGTACAAGTACCCTCAGGACTCGATAGCCTGAAACTGACAAAGCATGACTTTCTTGAATACATGACCAACATCACAATCCATAATACAATAAGTTGGAGATTTCATGAAGTAGAAGTTCTAAAGCACCACAAGGGTTACACATGTATCCATAATTCACTGACTAAGACATTTCATCAAACATTTGACATGCATAAACTTGTACATGATTGGGGATTTTATATTATCATACTAGTATGGCACTTTTCCTTCACATAGGCATTTAATCAAACACATGGGGAGCATGCTTTGATTATACAATCATCAACACATCTAATAATCATGGATACATCAATCAACGTGTAAATTTAAGGGTTTATCATGATTATTATGTAAATCTTCATATACAAGGGTCTATCATTGGAATATGTAATTTAAAACATGAATCAAAACCCCATAACATCATGAACATGAATTTTAATTCTATTTAAATCATGAACATTCATAAATACACATACCTTGGATTTTGAAAAGAGATTCTTGAGCTTCATGGGTGAAAGGGACCCATGAATAAACACATGACATACCTAGGTTGTGAGTTTCTTAAAGTTCCTGGACTTGAAGAACTTAGAATATCTTAGTTTCTTGAAGAATGATTAGGATCTTGTTCTTGGGGATTATCTTTGAGAGAAAACCCTAATTTGATGTTGTAGATGGATAAAGATCTTATGAGCCTTGGCCCGATATAATTAGGGTTAAAATGGGTGAAAAAGACCCAATTACCCTTTTAAAAATGATTTTAAAATAACTGAACGAAATATGCAACGGTGGGTGCGATGATCCATCGCTGGGTCGATGGTCCGTTGGTCCTAATCGTCACACCTGGGCTGAATAGGGGTTCACTGCCTCTGCTGCGATGGCTTGGACGACGGTCCATCACTAGCCCAATAGTCTGTTAGCCTGAGCCATCGCCCTTATACAGAATATGGTCTCACTGCCTCCGCTATGATGGTTTGGGCGACGGTCCGTCGACCCTCATCATTGGACCTGGGCAGTTTTGACTACTTTCTGTATAACGACCATAACTTTCTACCCCGATACCGGATTTAGACGAAATTGGTATCATTAGAAAGCTAATTCAATTTCCCACATGACAAAAAATGAAAATCTTAAAAATTCCACATGTACATAAATGGATTTATCTTTCAAGGTAAGTTTCTAACATTCTTAGGGTGATTTTAAGCTAGGTAGAAGTATGGGGTATTACACCAACTTATCAGATTATAATTGTCTTACATGTTTTAAGACACATTAGCTTTTTTTAGTTTATTTTAGCCTTATTGTGAATCTACTCACACTTAGCATGCATGATTTAAGATTACGTATGAAATCAATTTTACTTATTGCATTCACCCCCACTTACTCAGTACATTCCATAAGTACTGATCCACATATACTTCTGTATGGATACATTAGTTCATAATGTAGGTACCAATTGTATCTTACACATCATGATCAGATAGTTGCAGATTTCAGCTAGCAGGTAGTGAGTTCTCCTACTTTGGGGACTCCAGTCAGATGTTGTTCATGTACTTTATTTTTATCATTCATATGTATTGATTAGTGGTGGTTGGAGGCATGTCCCATCTATCTATAGTCAGTATAGTAGAGGCTTCATTGATGTCAGTCAGAGTCAGTCATGAAATTTTAGTTCTCTCCTCAGTTTTTATCAGATTATAAATTATATCAGTAATATAATTTCTCTCATATTTTGTCATAATTATAGTTCCATATAGCAGAATACATATTTAATATATTATAATTTAGTTGCTTAACAGTATGCCAATTCATGGGTTAGTTTGGGGTCACTTGTGGTTCCAAGCACCGTGTAACAACTAGGGGGTAGTCTCGAGTCGTGACAAACTTGGTATCAGAGCATAGACTTCAAGTTTTGTACAGTGTCTATGAATCCATGTCTAGTAGAGTCTTACGAAATAGTATGGAGATATCTGTACTTTTTTTGAGAGACTACAGGGCATTTAAGAAAAGTTTTCTTTCTTTTATGTCTCAGATCGTGTTGTAGAAAGGTTCTCTAAGAAAATTATACAGATTCTCATCCTGCTCCATTCATGCCATCTCTCTTTATTTTCAAGGTAACAAAAATAGTAAAACTCAAATCCCTACAGATAGAATTTCTCAAACAGTCCCCACAGATAATAATGGGATTGTACGCACGCTCAAAAGTATCCCATCAGTGCCCTTATGTTTAAAAGTTTTAAAGATTTCATTTATGTTCATGAAAATCGTGCATTGACCCAAAGTTGTATGTACCCTCAGATCCCTCCTCAAAATCTTATAACAATATGTGACCTAGAATTAGAAGCATGGACCCAAAAGTTTAGCAGAAGTAGAGTTGGGATAGTGTTATCTGGATTGAGCAGATTTTGTATCCATGGGGCTAGTTGTATGAAAGGTGAATACAATAGGCTTGAAATAGCATATGCAAGAATTAAAGTATATTGATTTGAAATTATATGTTGTTGATGTTGGGTATATTAGTGTAATGGTAATTCTCACAGTTTAGATGTGATGTTAGTAGGCTATGAAGAAAGTTAGTATGGTTCATTAAAGGTTTGGGTATATCCATGTTAAGTGTTAGAATCTAAGTTTGAATCTTTAAAGATGAAGTAAATAGAAAAAAGAGTTGAAATTCTTGATAGTGATGCTCCATAAGATTCTAAGTTAATCAGTATTTTTATATGATGATTGTGGGGCTATAGAAATCTAAGATTTGTATCTCAGAGGAAAGTATTAGCAGTGGGTTTTACACTTTCAGGTGTAGTCTTTCAGGATGAAATTATCTATGTGTATTGTTATATATAGAAATCTAGAGTAATATAGTTGTAGTTCAGTTTAGAGGTATTAAAGGGTTCCACGGACTTAGATTGATAGCTTAAAGCTAAGGGGGAGATGATAGAATAAGTAACCAAGTCAGGCTCTTAGATTTTAGTAGTGATGCCAGTGTGTGTAGAAAATCAGTAAGGGGGGGATGATGCCCAATCCATTCTTATCCTAGTGCAAAGTTTTCAGTCATCACAATATCTACTCATGCATTACATGTCAGTTTGTGATCATAGCTCTTATTCACGCATGTTCCATAGAATCATGTACACTTTCAGTTTCTAGTATGAGGAGTTCCAGTTCATTCAACAGTACGAATCATATTCGATAAAATTTATGAACTACAAACTCAAGTCATGCAGCTTATGACTAATGTGCTCCTACTTTACTGTATGTTTAGTTCTAGGTACTCATTCTACACTCCTAATGATCAGTAAAATTCAGAGTATGTCATGTATATCCTCAATTTAGATCTCTTGGATGAATCTATAATGTTGATATTCTATTCCTCAGGCCTCAGTTATGTGTCAAAGTTATCCTTTCATGCTTCAGGTCCTTATGTTCTAACCTTTTAGTGACCTCTCCTTAATATTAAGATAGTGATAATGAACAATTGTTTAGATGGGAGAGAGTAAATGTTCCTTATTTTCATAGTTCAGACTAGTATTATAGTGTTATGTGTGTACCTTATGGTTTTGAGTTAGGCTTGAACATGGTGGGAGTATGTAGCTCAACTCAAACTTTGGCAGGAATAGTTATATATACCCATGTAAGAATTACAAGTTGAATTAAATAAGCATGGTATTTAAGGGGGAAAAGTATAGTTGAGTATAAGCTTTCAGCATAATTCAGTCCGTATAGCTAGTAATTTAGTTTAGCAGTCAGACAGGCAAGTTCCTATGGTTTTTTCCATCTTCCGATCTAGTTTTACTATCTAAAGTTTCATGAATATGGCGGTTCCATTAGGTAAACTATTTGCAATCCATGAAAATTATGAATTCAGCTCAGTTCATGCATCACGCATCATATTTCAGATCCAGATATTCAACCATAATTCAGCTTGTAAGTGTCTCGTGCATTATCTCAGTCTTTCCTTAGTATTTTAGCCAAGACAGTATTATTCAGGGGACAAAATGTCCTAAGGGGGAGATGTTACCCCGAGTTTTCATGTTCTAAACCTCTCATCTTTTCTTCATGAAACCAGATTAGGCTTGAGGTAATGGTTACTCATAAGTTGACTCTCTCATTTCTATCTCAGTCATATAATCATTCTCATGTCATTGCATGCATTTAAGGAATCAGTTTAGTTCATGATATTCAATTTATGTACCATATTTTAGAGTCAGATATGTAATCATGTTTCCAGTTGTGCATGTTCAGTATATTGTATATTCAAGAAAGCTTGAATTTCATGTTTTCATGGTAATTTAAATGTAATTCATCCCATGTATGATTCAATGCAAGATTTGATTTCCTCATGATATGAATTTAAGTTTCCCATGTCCTATTTAAAGTGAATTCCATGTTAAATCACCAATATATGATTTTAGTCATGTAATCATGCTATCTCCTCATGTTTAAAAGTACCTCCATATTAAAGTCTTGATATCCATGTATTTGATGAAATGCCTAAGTGTTGGATTTTGAACAAGGATTTCCATACTACAGTTTTAAATGTTGATATCATGCTTTATGGTCATTCAGTGTTGGCGGGTTATGAACACCCGATACCTATGTGTTTTTACATATTTCTATTTTTTAACTAAAAAGTCAGTCAGACCATGGTTTTAATATCATATTTATACCACCATGATCATGTTGATCATTATCAGTTTAAATGTTAACAATTACCTCAGAATTCGTACGCCACTGTTATTTTAAGAATACCATGACCTAAGCTTATCAATTATTAGCTATCAGTGCATACACCAGTTAGCCTTTCAGTGTCATTCAGTTGGGAGTAGGATTTAGAACCAAGCAAGGGATGGGGTCTCACCTGCCAAGAGAGGGTGTGGCCTTTAGTAGCAGTCCCTTAGTTCCAAAACTACATAGCCAGCATAAGTTAGAGACATCAACCTACTAGTTAAGAGTTGATGAAGTATTTACCTGCCAGTTGAGGGTAACACATATCTCATTAGAGCACCTGCCAGATGAGGGTGACTTAGTGGATCCATACAGCTAGTCTTAGTACCCGTGGCACGGTTCTGATACCCTTTCAACTAGGGTTACAGGTTGGACCCTAATTAGCTCATATTGGGGCATGTCGGTTAAATAATACCTTCCATAGTCTCAGTGTAGTATTCAGTATCTCTTTAGTTCAGGTTTGCTTGACTAAGTTACAGACTTTCAGATATTTAGTTTAACATCTTTTAGTCTTTCAGATTACAAATTATCTCAGTGACATACCAGATATACACTTAGTCTTGCATTCTCAGATATTACAGTTTTCATGTATTCATGCTCAGTTAACTTGTCAGGTCCCAAAATAACCTCTAGACGTGACTGGCACCCGCTAACACCACTTGCCGGGAGAACAATCTTCCTTACACTTTACCAGATAATAAACTCTACGGTAAGATATGTACAACTTCAACGCATCAATAAATAGAGAATATTAGTTCAACAAAATTCCAAAATCGAACTATATATTCAACAATTACTCGAGAACTAATTCTTTGTCACAAACCTCACACTAAGATCATAAAGCATCTAAAATAGAGTAACATGAGTTCAACCTTTGGGCATGCAAACCAAACAAAAATAATCATAATCTAAAAGTAACTAAAGCTGGATGACAGCCTCCACGAATAATACAAAGGCTCACCTTAGCAACACAATCCACACATAAAGAACGTCATCCACAAGTCTCTCTCTCCGTAACCGTATTTGAAGGTATGTAAGTAAGGAGTGAGCTATATAAATATAACCCAGTAAGATCCTCGGCTCTCTACCTTAAGTACTCCTGGGACAAGTATTAGAAAATACAACAGCACTAAGAACATAAAGTTATCACACATAGGAAGTATATCATAATAAGGTGACCAACGATGCGCAACAATCCTTCATCAAGAACCATATACCTCAATATCGTTTATACAGAGCACTTATCATAATTTGTAGTTAAAGTAAATAGCCAACACCAAAAGTTTCGGGCAATAAACAAAATACGTCAAATATATCAGGAGTATACACAATACTCAGGGGAGCATACACAATGTCCAATATCAAATCAGCAAGCATGCACAATGGTAAGGGGAAACATACGCAATGTTCCATATCAAATCAACAAGCATACATAATGCTCAAGGAAAGCATACACAATTCCCCAAAGGAATTAAGAAGTATACATAATGCCCTAATCTCACAATACACAATCATATCACATCACGAAATAATTTAAAAGGGAGAATTAGTATTCTTAAACATACAATCTATGTGGCTAGCCTTGAAGGCCGCCGATTCTGCCAAGCACATGCTCGTCCCAACACATGGACCGGACAGATAAAAATATAATTTAAAATAATATTTGAAAAGCAAGCACTCAAAGCTTAAAGTCTCACTTACCTCGCTAACAACAAATTTCTCAACCTTGCAACGCGTAGAACACCAACCAAAAAACCTCTAATCGCCTCAATCTATACAAAAATATTAATTGACAATATTAATTACGCAAGTTGGGCTCAAGCTCAAATCTCTAACTTTTATGTTTCGAGCTAAACCTTAATATCTCGTACCTTAAGCTATGAATTAAAGGGGAAAAACTATAATCTTAACATCACTATCCAAACTTAATTGGTGATTACTAATACGTTGATACTTGTTTCATAATTATAATACATCCGACTGTATATAGCCAATCCCAAAATCCAACATCAAGAATTTTCAGGAACTATCAATGTATTGGTGGCTTCAAAAAGTATAAAACAAATGTCAAAACTTTTTAATTCAATAAGATGCTCAATTAATGATTACCTAACTATTATGTCTTCTAACTCATTATTACACCATCATGCTTATCTATTCATCCTAGAGTAAGTGGAATAATAGAAATACCTTTAAAATGTTAATTAGAATAGAAAGTTTGATAATATAAAAAGCACGATTATCTGAAGGAACCAACAACAACAAGTGAAAACAACATGATCTTTATTTATCACATTGACTAAAACCTTGTTTTTTTCCATTAAAAATTATGGTGCCTACCTAGTCGTCAATCTCTCTTATTCAATTTTCCAACACATATAGTAGCATTACACAACTTAAACCCACTGAGATGGGAGCATCATAACACTGTATATATATTTTTCCTTATTTGGCAGCAACAGACGACAACTATAACAAGATAAAGTAAATCCTAAAACCTAAGAAAAACTTCATACCTGATGAGAGTAATGCTTGCTCTACTGATTTTCTACGCTGCCAGACCTTCTCAAATCCCTGTCTATGATCGTTTTTTCTCCTAAAAAATAATGAAACCAATTAACCTAATATTTTTATTTCTTCTGTAACTGAAACATGAAACAAGGGAATGGGTTTTGCCTTTTGGCTTGCTCACTTTAATTCTCTTAATTTCTCCTAATTAATATTAATAATATAGGCTGATTACACATTTATCCCTTATTAAAAATTTGAATTATTACATATCTCATGTTGTTCAGTTAATCCTTATCTCATATCCCCAGTACCTATAGCTTCAGTCCAGTTATTCAGAGTAAGTACAGTTCAATTTTTTATGATCAGTTTTCAGTCGTTAGTTAATCAGTATACAGTTAACAGTCAATCAATATACATATATCATCTAGTCAGTATCCAGATACTAGTTATTCAATATTCAGATGTTAGTTATTCAGTGTTCAGCTATCAGTCATTCAGTTAATTAGATCAACTTAGTATATGTTATATTGGTTTTATATGTTTATGCATTCACGCTCAGTGTATTTGTATATTTAGATCCTTGAGTTATGCCAGTTTCCATCACGTAGTTTCAAACCCAGTATTCAATCAGTATCCATGTTTTAAAATTTTCCAGCTTCAGTTCTACTTGTTCTGCAAAAGTAAAGTTTTAAGAAACTAAGTGTAGTGATTCACCAGCTTATCAGATTATAATTGTTATACATATTTTAAGACACTTCAGTTTTTAGTTTATTTTAGCCTCTTGGTGAGTCTACTCACACTTAGCATGCATGATTTAAGATTACGTATGAAATCAGTTTTACTTATTGCATTCACCCTTTGCTTACTTAGTACATTCCAGAAGTACTGATCCACATATACGTCTGTGTGGCTACATTGTTTCATAATTTAGGTACCAATTGTAGCTCACACATCATGATCAGACAGTTTCAGATAGCGCAATCACAAACCACGACAATCTTGGTTGGATCAACCATAACACCCTCCTTAGTCACTATATGACCCAAGAAAGAAACAGACTTCTACCAAAACTCGAACTTAGAAAACTTGGCATACAACTTCTTATCCCTCAATCTCTAAAGAACAATCTACAAATGCTCCTCATGCTTACCCTCACTCTTGGAATACACCAAGAAATCATCTATAAATACAATAACAAAGAAGTCAAAATATGATCAAAACACCCAATTCATCAACTTCAAGAATGCAGTAATGGCATTGATCAGCCAAAAGAACATGATCAAGAACTCATAATGATTATATCAAGTCTGAAAAACTATCTTCGAAATATATGAAGCTCTAATTCTCAACTGATGATAGTCAAACCTCAAATAAATCTTTACAAATACCTTAGAACCCTGAAGATGATAAAACAAACCATCAATGCAAGAAAGAGGATACTTATTCTTAACCATCACTTTATTTAACTGTAAATGATCAATACACATCCGCATAGACCCATCCTTATTCTTCACAAATAAGACAGGCGCACCCTAAGGTGAAATACTAGGTCAGATAAATCTTTTATCCAACTACCCCTGCAACTGATCCTTTAATTCCTCTAACTTTATTAGGGCCATCTATAAGGAGGAATAAAAATAAGCTTGGTGTCTGACTCAACATCAATAGAAAATCAATATCTTGATCTAGAGGCATACCAATCAAGTCCGTTGGGAACACATCTATAAGCACACAGAAAAAATAGATAGAATCCAAAAAAAGAGGTGAAATAACATTGGTGTTATGAATATAAGCAACATCCCCTTTCAACCAATTTACGAGCCTGAACAAAAGATATAATACTCTTAGGACCCGAATGAAGTGTATCCTTTCAAATTATTCTTGGCACACCCGGTGAAGCTAAAGTCATAGTTTAGCAAAACAACCTAAGACAGCATAATAAGGAGACAACCAATCCACGCCCAAAATAACATCAAAATCGACCATGTCTAACACAACCAAGTCTACCAAAGTCTCACGCCCAGAAAAATCACAACACAAGATCGGTGTATCCGATCCACCACTAAAGAATCATCTACCAGGGTAGATACACGAATAGATATGGAAAGAGACTCACTAACACAATTAAAATCTAAAGAAAAATACATATACACATAGGAGAAAGTTGATCCGAGATCAAATAGTATCGATGCAAGTCTAAAATAAAAGGGGATAATACCTATGATCACAGCATCTGAAGCCTCTGCCTCTGGTCTGGATGGTACAGCATAACACTGACCATAACCATGCGTTGGCTGAAAAGCCCCGCGACCCCCACCATGGGCTCCACTACCTCTGCCTCTCACACCTCTAGTAGAACCCTACCTCTCACATCTTAAATAGGAGTAGCTCTAAACACACGGAGAGGATAGTCCTTGGCCACATGGCCAGTCTCATCATATACATAGAAAACTCTAAACTTACCCTGATGGCCACCCTGTACAACTAAATCAGAAGATCTACGAGAACCTCTAAAATCTCTACCTTGAGGAATCTAACCTCTAAACTTACCAAAATAGCACACCCTCTTGGCGCCTCCCTAGGATACCCAAGGAATATCCTCTGTCACTTTAGCATGATCTGCAATACTCTAAAAAGAAGCTCCAAACACAACTATCTGAGATGTGGCTCACTGAAGAAAAAGACGCACGACAAGTCCAACTCGATGAGACCCCTCCGAAGGAGGTAAACATAGATGATAGCAGAACTCTTGATCAATGAACCCCATAGTCAAATGACGACACTGAAAATGGAATAGTACTCGGGGTCTTTGGAGTACCCAATACAAAATATGGTTCTATAAGAGGATCCATACTAGGGGGTGGAAGAACACTCAAAATAACCAAAGGAGGACCATATAAATAGGTTAGCAACTACACTAACAACCCCTACAACACTAGCATATACGAAATCTGAAAAACTATGGCAGAACTCATACTTCCAATAGGCTCATCTCTAGGCTCAGGGGAGAGCCCCCTAGCACTACTCCTAGACGGGGCTAATCCATGAGCCAGTCCATTCCTTCGAGTCCATCCATAACTCAAGGTTCTCTCTCTAGGAGAAGGCTCAGCATTATACTCTCGTAAGACCTAGATAACACCATCTGCATAGAAAAAGTCAAACACAACTCAGAACATAGTGTGAAAAAGCTTTGCATGATAAAGAATAAAATGAGGGAATACAAGGTATGAAAGAACTTCACACGATAAAGAATAAAATGAGAAAAGTTCCTAAAGACACTCTATAGCCCCTGGAATATAGATATGAACATCTACATACCGATTTACGAGACTCTATTAGATATTTCGTTCTTACACCATTGAGACCAATGAAACCTGGTTGCTCTAATACCAATTTATCAGCCCCAAAACAAGAGTCATGATGGCACTTGTCGCGGCGTACCTCGACAAGTAAGCCTATCACCTAAACTGATACAAAAAAAGACAAAAATATTCAAGGTAAGGCTTCTAGAATAAAGATGAACCATACAAGTAATCATAACAATGCAGAAAGAACTTATCCAAAATACCAATAATTCCCAAAACTAGATGTCAATAGTGTAAGAACTACTAATATATCTAGGAGTCAAAAACATCAAAAAAATAATGAAATAATATTTGTCTTCAAATAATAACAAATACATAACTACTATAGAAAGATAGAGGTGAACTTCGGACGCATGAATGCCCAATCACTACCTTAGAAGCTACAATAATTTCTTGAGTCAAGAAAGCTGAGGCGCACTCAATCTAGGACCTTCACCAAAAGGATATAGCAGGCATGAGTACAGTCCACTTATACTCAGTTGGTATCATAGACCGACCAAGCAAAGTAGTAAATAAAACATACAAAATATACACTAGGATCACGTCACCTACAATTAAAGATTATCCCACAATAGTAGCCCATGCCACTTGTACTAACAATTCTAATACATCTCATATATTTTAATATCCTAACCAGATAAAACACAAATATGCATTATATCATATAAAAGTAGAACAAGGGGAATATATAAATACAAAATCATCAAATACTAGTAAAAGAAGATTAGACAATTACATAAATAGCAAGTCAATATGGCAATACAACACAATATAAATATAATAAAGTAAGTGCAATGTATATTATAATGATGGTGATGATTGTCTCAGCCCAAAAATGAAGGTCCTGATGGCACTTGTCGCGGCGTACCTTAACAAGTAAGCCTATTACCCAAACTAATATAATAAAAGGAAAAGATAGAAATATCCCAAGATAAGGCTTCTAGAACAAAGCTGTAATACCATGTACTAATCCTAGCTCAATTCATCACTTAGTTTCATGCTTAAGGGGCATAAGGCTTAAAATTTTCACTAAGTGTTAGGTACTTAGTCATTTTAAGGCCTCTTAAATTTGAGGATTTTTAACTTAGTCTTCCTGACCCCGAGATATTGGTTTTTGAATTAATTAATGTTCAGGTATGTAAAAAGTATGCCTCGTGGGAGTTTTAGACTTTTTGAACAAGGTTCGATTCACGTTTGGATCATGAATCTAGCAAGTCATCATGATAGGGCTGCGTCGTGGTGACATTTCCTTTGGCACGTACATCGTATTGCGGTAAAGGTATTTTCATCCAGTTCTTGATTTATAATTGAATTCATGTGTCATGATCTTTATATTAGTGTGTGAAGTACTTATGAGGTGAAGAATGTTTATAGGAATCACTTAGCATAAAGTTGAGCTAAGAGACTTTGATTCGTCCAAAGTTTAGTATTTGATTCTATAAGGGTCAACTTTAAATGTTTATAACTTCTTATATACGTGGAATTTTTCATCTCAAGACCCACCAAATTGTACATAATTGAATTAGCTTTCCAACTATACCAATTTTGCCTTAATCCAGTACCCGAGCAAAAAGTTTTGATCATTTTTGTCAGAACCAGTAAGCCACCACGATAAGACACCATCGTGATGGGCCTTTAATCCGTATTCCAGTTATGAATTTTTGGTTTAAATGATTGAGGGGCAATTAGGTATTTTCCCACCTCAACTCAATCGTTCATAACATGATTTGGGCACCAGTTAGGGCATTATTTTGCCCATCTTCTCCAATTTTCCTCTTAATAAAACGCTACTCATTCCCTAAAAACATCAATCTCATTACTTTCTCTCCAAGGAAATCAAGAATTCAAGTTCCCAACTTCAAGAACCTTCAAGAAAGCTTCAAGTGTTTTTTTCCCCAAGTTAAGAAGTTTAAGGTATGTGGGAGTTCATCCATGGGTCCCCTTTCACCCATGGAGCCTCAAAACCCTCTTTTTTTTTCTAAATTTAAGAATGAATCTTCTATGATTATAGTATTTTTTATGTTCAAGAAAGATTGAATTTCACGTTTTCATAGTAATATAATGTAATTTAACCCATGTATGATTCAATGCAAGATTTGATCTCCTCATGCTACGAATTTAAGTTTCCCATGTCCTATTTCAGGTGAAATCCATGTTAAATCCCCAATATATGATTTTTGTAAGATCCCGCAAAGTTTCCTCGTAGTCTAAGCCTTAGAGCATGTCCAGTGAAGTGTAATTCCAGCCCTAAAATATTGAGAAGTGACTTCCTAAGTGAGTATCATGTTAACCATATGGAATTTCCCCAATTTCAACTTTTTATCACATGGGAAATTTGATAAGCTTTTCGTCGATATAAGATTCGCGCAAATCCGATACCCTAGTAAGAAGTTATGGCTAATTTAAGTCCTAATCATAAAAAAACGTCATTTTAGTGCTTGGCGCATCGCGGAGAGGGTCTATTTGACAATTGTCAAATTCCAGTGGAACTCCGCGATAGTAGCGCATCGCGGAGGACCCTACTTTCCTAATAGTCAATTTCCAGTGGCCTAGCGCGATTGTGACACGTCACGCTGAAGTTCTAGGTCCCAACTAGTGGAATAACACGATGGCTTCATGTCGCGGTGACTATTAGATACCATTTGTCAATTTCTAGTGAGCAACCGCGATAGTGGCACATCGCGGTGGCCCATAAAATTGGTTTCCCAATTCAATTTTTCCAGCTTCGTACAAAAGTTTAAAAGGGCATTTTGGACTTTTTCTAAGCCTCTTAAACCGTGTAAACCCCAAATTGAAGTCATTTAAAAGCATTCTATGAAGTTTTTATCAAGTTTTCTCTCAACAAGAACCCTAAGTATCCAAAACATCTTCCAAGAATCTCAAGAATCCACCATAGATTTTCTAAATTGAGTCAAGATTCAAGGTTCCCAAGACAAGGGATTCAAGAATCCTCATTCATGAGTACGAATAGAGTTCCAAAAGCGAGAGTTCATCCAAAACTTTCAATTCAAGGTATGTGGGGTTTTGAATAAGGGTAATCCTTTCACCCTTGTGCCCAAAAGCTTATTTAAACTATAATTCTCTGCAATTTATGAGATTTTACATGAAATTAAATTGGGGTTTTTCACCCATTGTTATTGGTTGCAAGCTTTTAATGTTTCCCTTGAATTAAGAGTCTAATGGCATAATTTTTACATATTTTCTTGAGAAATTTCAGCTGGGTCTGTACCCCATTATTTTAATCCTTGAGAATTTATTAGTTGAAATTTTTAAAACATTAAAGTATATGAGCATGTTGAGATTTTGAAATAAATTACTAAAATTTTCAAATTTCTACATGAGTTATGAATCTATATGCTATCTATTATGCTTTTGATGAGTTTTAACTTGAGATTGAAATATGGTTTATTAGGTCCTACTTGAGACTTGAGATTTTATGAACTCTTGTGCTATAAGCGCCCATGATTTGAGTATTCCGAGATTGTTGAGAAATGTTTTGACCTAATTGTAATACCCCAGGAAATTTTTCGTTGAAATTTTGTGCGTAAACGTGTTGGGTTCTATCTTCTAAAATAAATTATAAATTTTTCATACGGAATGTCTTATATTATGACCCACCATTGCATAGAGTATCGAATAATCTTTCCAACGATATGTTGATCATCCAAAACGGACACCCAAGCGACGAGTTATGAACATTTCGATCGAACCGTAAATAGTAGTGAACAGTAAAACATGCAGGAAAAAGTACTGAGGCCTGGCGTATTTTTGCTCTAACTTTATTTGATCATAACCCCTTGTACATAATAATTTAGGAGATTTACTATATATCAACTGAAATCTCTACGAGTCCTCTTTCCAATGAAATTGGTTTCATCCAATTTGTCTATCGAAGCAAAAAGTTATGGTAGATCTACTTTAGGCTATCAAAAGAGAATTTTTAGGTCAACTTCAAATGATCATAACTCCTCGTACACAATGATATGGTTGAGATACTATATATCAATGAAAAGATATGAGAGTCCTCTTTCTAATGAAATTAGTTTCATCCAATTTAGATATCGGAGAAAAATGTTATGGTTGATCTACTTTAGACTATCAAAATAGTCCACCAAAGGACAGATTCGAGAATTATTTGATTTTTAGGGGCGTTTTGGCCATTTTCCCTCACCCAAAATCCGTCCAAACCCTATATTAAAGCCTATTAGAAGCATTATATGTTATATTTCATCAAATTCCCTCAAAAAGAAAATCCTAAGATCCTACATCCAACTTCAAGAACCTCCAAAGTTCACCATTAATTCTACAAATTTATTCAAGATTCCAAGTTCCTAGTTCAAGAACTCCAAGAACCATCATTTAAAGGCACGATTAACATCTTAAAAATGAGTATCGATCTAAAGTTCATCATTCAAGGTATGTGGGATTTTTCAACAAGAACTCGCTTTCGTTCTTGTGCCCAAAAGTAATTTTCTTTACAAAGGCATGACTTTTATTTGATTTTTATGAATTTAAAGCATGAACCCATATCATATGATTATTATTATGAAATCTTGATGTTTATGATTTTGAAAGATGAATTTACATGTGTGGAGATATAAAGCATAAATCTTGAATGATATTTATCATGATTTTGATATGTGGGTCATGAATCTCCATTGGAAATTGTGTTTTTTTGAGAAAGTGTGTGTTATAAGTACGTTGATGTTGAATATTTGAGATATTTTAAATGATTTGACCTTTTGGTATTAATGGAGTTGTTTTGAACTCGAGTGTGAAAGAAATCCACAACGTGGTTGATTTTGATAGATGGAAAGCATGATGGCTCCCGATGTATATTTATATATTACTGAAATTGTTTTATTGTGGATTGTATTTGAAATGATCTGAGCTAAGTCTGGGAGAAATCTTTAGCATTGAGTGGGAGGTATAAAGCGACCTTACTTCCCTAGAACTACGTGCCCCCGTAGGAGTGAGCCTGAGGCTGATTTATATAGTGATCACTAGTTTGTGTGGATTTGATATCGTAGTCCTACTCCGATGGAAAGGATAGGACGGCTCTCCCCAACGTGGGTTGTACATTGGACTCCATGTAGCTCACATGATTTATGTCGGTTCTAGGATCTCCCAGTGTATGTGTGTTTCCTTGTGTCTATGTTGAATGGTGAAGTGATTTGAAAGTGGAATTGTGAAATTTATTCTTTCGAAAGATTTAAATGATATTTACATTATGAGAATTGATATCCTTGATGAACTGAAAGTGATTGACAAATTATATGATGACTCATATGTGTTATTGTACTTATTTCATCCTCTCATGATTATGATGATTTTTTTGGGCTATTTGAGTCTTTCATACATCCTGCATATTTCTTATAAATATTTATGATGATGATGTTTATAAAACTGCATACACCCTCATATACTCGGTTCCTTTCCATGGTACTGACCCACATCTTTGGATGTGGGATGTATTTTCTTAGAATGTAGGTTCAGGTGCTCAGTTCCAGATTTGACAGTGATTCCTTAGGAACGCTGTTCTACATCCTCTGTTGTGGTGAGTCCTCATATTCCAAGGATATGATGTCTGATGTTGGTTTCACAGAATTGTTTACATTTGATAACGGAGTATGAGTCAGTTGGGGCATGTCTCAATGGCTCGCTGGTTTTATTGATTTTCTTAGAGGCTTGTCAGACTAGTATAGATGTTGGGAGTTGACTAATAAGTCATATTTTGTTATCTTTCTAAAATTCTTTTATTCTTGGATGATGATTACTCTGTTGATATTTGAGGGTTATTTATGGAAACCCCGTTGATTTGTGTTGAACTAAATGAAAATGGCTCAAAGGGTTAGCTTGGGGCTACTCGTAGCCTCAAGCACCGTGTGATGCTCCGGGACCTATTTTCTGGGGCGTTACACTAATGGTCATTGAGTTTTGAAATCCACTCTACTACATGAGATTACAGATTTGATTATTAGGTTCTTATTGAACCATGAGATTATTCTAAAGTGGATTTTCATGAGATGAGCGAGATAAACTAAATAGAGAGTATTTAGCACCGAGCGGGTAAGTTCTATGGTTTCTTACCCCAAAACTACGTGCCACCGTAGGTTAGGCCTGAGGCTGAGTTTATAATTATCATTGGGCCTAAGGCCGAGTTGATATTGGGCCCGAGGCCGAGTTTGTTTAAAGATCACTGGACCTAGGTTATACTCCCTAGTAAAAGTATGACGCCTCTTCCCAACGCGAGGTCTCTTCCTTAGGAGGACAAAACGTTGGACTCCATGTAGCTCGCATGGTTTATGTCGGTTAAGAGAAACTCCCTAAACTAAAGTATTTTACATTGAGATAAGATATTTTCCTTTAAAACTAAAATACTTTACCTTGATATGAGTATTTTTCCCTAAATCTTGAAATAGACGTTTTCCTAACGTGAATGAAATGCCTTCAAGTATGTTCCAAAGTTATGTGATTTCGAATTCCAAGTATTTGAGTTCAAAAGAGTTATGAGTTCTTGAGCATTGAAGAAGTTTTACTCTCCAT
The DNA here is from genome assembly GCF_002878395.1 of Capsicum annuum. NCBI lineage: Eukaryota > Viridiplantae > Streptophyta > Magnoliopsida > Solanales > Solanaceae > Capsicum > Capsicum annuum. Next base: position 173,450,567 of record NC_061114.1, on the reverse strand, counting down.
GAGACATATGCGTGAGTTGAAAGTATTGCTTAAAGTTTCCTTTAGCCTTGAGTAACGAGAATAAGAGAAGAGCACAAATTTCAAAGATGAAAGTATAATGACTCGCGAGATTGTGTTACATATTCCATTTTACATGATTCATGAGCTTCGTATTTTATACTTATTCAATCTATGTGAGTCATTACTTATTACATGCATGATTTGATTAAAGAGTATTGATGTTGTTTTATATAAATGCATACACCCCCACATACTCAGTATATTCCCAAGTGCTGATCCACATATATTTCTATGTGCTACATTGTCTTATAATATAGGTTCAGGTTCTCAGTCCTAACCTCGTCAGTGATTTCCGAGTACCTTTATCTACATTCCTATAGTGGTGAGTCCTCATGGTTTGAGGACCTATATTCAGACATTTCCATATTTTGAGAGACTATGTTGTTATTTCTAGTTCATTTTGAGTCAGTTGGGACCTGTCCCAACAGCTCTCTAGTTTATGGATTAGTAGAGGCTTTGTCAGACTAGTTATCAGATTGTGGTTGTATTGAGGTTTCCAGTATTATGGTCATTTGGACCGAGCACTTTCTGCGTATTTTCTTTCATATATATGACTATGCTAGTATTTGAATTGTTTCATCTTGAAATGAGTATTATTAGTAGAAACAGTCTCAAAGGGTTAGCTTGGGGCTACTTGTAGCCTTAAGCACCGTGTGACATCCCGGGAGGTGATTTTGGGTCGTTACAAACTTGGTATCAGAGCCTAGGGTTTTTAAGGAGTCCTAGTAAGTCTAACAAGCCGTGTTGAGTAGAGTCTTGACCATCGGTGTGTAGCGCGCCACATCTATAAGCAAGAGGCTATAATACATTTTAGGAAAAGTTGTTTCTTTCTTTTGGATTCTATCGTGCCTACAGTTGTCCCTCTCATCTAATAATTCGTGCTCTTCTATTTCATAAAATACCTCTCATGCCAAGTTTTGGGTGGCCTTTCAGGCGTTACCCCAAAGAGTCACCGCTAATGTTTGGGCCAATAACCAGGCCACAGTTGCTAATCAACAGTGGGTGATGTAGCCGCGGCTAGAATTCGTGATTTCATACGGATGAATCTGCCAGAGTTTTATGGATCCAAGGTAGGTGAGGAAACATAATTGTACCTAAAAGAGGTGAGAAAGATCACGCAGGTGATGCATGTTTCTAAAGAAGAAAATATTTAGTTGGTATCTTATAGGTTGAAGGACATAGCTTATAAATGGGTTGTATCGTGGAAGAAAGGTAGAGGTGAGGATGTTGCTCCTATGACTTGGCAGGTATTCCAAGATATATTCTTGGACAAGTTCTTTTCGCCTGAGATAAGGGAGGAAAATATTGAAGAGTTTATGAACTTGAGGTAGGGCTCTATGACTGTTAAGGAGTACTGCTTGAAGTTCAACTAGTTGCCCAAGTATGCTCCTGATTTGATTTCTGACAGCCGGACTAGTATGAGCAAGTTCGTGATTGGTGTTTATGGGTTGGTAATAAAAGAGTGTAGGACTACGATGCTGCATAGGGATATGGATCTGGCTAGGTTAATGATGCATGCCTAGCATATAGAGGCAGATAAAATTAGGGAGAGAGATCAAGTGAGGGGTAACAAGAGGGCTAGATCTGAGCAGCATGAGTTTAGCCATCCTAGGTTCTATGGAGGCCCTCAGTTTTAGAGGCGTCCTTCTATGCCAACTCCTGCATCAGCTAGTGCTCCCGTGTCTAGAAGCAGGCAGGATCAAGGGGATAGATATTTTATGTCTAGGTCACAGATAGTGTTGGTAACAGGCCTCGCTATCCTCCTTGTGCTAAGTGTGGTAGGAGTCATCTCGGGGCGTGTTTTGTAGATCTGAGGGGTTGTTTTGGTTGTGGAAAGTAGGGCCACAGACTTAGAGATTGTCCTCATGCTAGACAGGGGAACAGAGATGCCCGACCTCAAGCACAGGCTACTAGTGCACCAACTCCTGTACCCCGTCCTGCCCCTGCTCAGGGCGCTTCATCTAGCATTGTTGGTGGTCAGCACCAGAACAGATTCTATGCCTTACCATCTCATCAGAAGCAAAAGGACTCTCCCGATGTTATTACCGGAATGCTCCGTGTCTTTTGCTTTGATGTCTATGTGTTTTTGGACCCTGGGTCAAGTCTTTCTTATGTGAACCCACTTGTAGCTGTGAATTTCAAAATGAGTCCCGAAAATATTTTTGAGCCCTTCCTAGTTTATACACCCATAGGGGAGTCAATTGTTGCTAAACAAGTGTATAGAGATTGTCCAGTTACTGTTCTTCACAGAGTCATACTTGCTGATTTGATAGAGTTAGACATGGTGGATTTTGACCTTATTCTGGGTATGGATTGGCTTCATTCTTTTTATGCATCTATAGACTGTCATACCCGTGTGATCAAGTTTTAGTTTCCTGATGAACCAGCTTTTGAGTGGTCCGGGAGTTCGGTATCTCCCAAGAGTCATTTTATCTCCTATTTCAAAGCCAGAAAGCTAATATCAAAGGGTTGCATCTATCACCTAAGTAGAGTCAAAGACACTAAGTTTGAGGCTCCAACTATTCAGCCAGTCGATATTGTTAATGAGTTTTCAGATATTTTTTCAAAAAATCTCCCAGAGGTACCTCCCGATAGAGAGATAGAATTCAGGGTTGACCTTCTTCTCGATACTCGACCTATTTCTATTCCGCCATACCGTATGGCACCTGGGGATCTTAAGGAGTTGAAAGAGCAACTCAAGGATCTTTTAGACAAATATTTTATTCGGCCCAATATTTCTTCCTGGGGCACGCCTTTCTTATTCGTGCGAAAGAAAGACGGTTCTTTGCGTATGTGCATTGATTATCATTATCTTAACAAGGTCACAATCAAAAATAAGTATCCTCTTCCGAGAATTAATGACCTGTTTGATCAATTGCAAGGTGCAAGTTATTTCTCCAAGATAGATCTTAGATCCGGCTGTCATCAACTTAAAGTGAGGAAATGTGATATTCCAAAGACAGCTTTCCGAACCTGCTATGGTCACTTTGAATTTTTAGTCATGTCTTTTAGGCTAATGCCCCAACAGTCTTCATGGACCTCATGAATCGAGTGTTCAAGTCATATCTTGATATGTTTGTCACTGTCTTATAGATGACATCCTTGTATACTCCCGTAATGAGAATGACCATGCGAATCACCTTAGAGTTGTCTTGCAAACTCTTAGATAGCACCAGTTGTTCACCAAATTCAGTAAGTGTGAATTTTGGCTCCCAAAAGACAGAAGTTGTAAGAAATTGGCCTAGACCTATCTCTCCATTTGACATTAGAAGTTTCTTGGGTCTAGTGGGTTACTACCGCCTTTTTTTAAAAGGTTTCTCTTCTATTGCATCTCCCATGACCCGACTGACTCAAAAGAAAGTTAAGTTCCAGTGGTCAGATCCCTGTGAGAAGAGTTTTCAGGAGTTGAAGACTCCTTACTTCAGCCCCTGTGTTGACTTTGCCTAATGGTACAAATGGTTTGTGGTGTATTGTGATGCCTTTAGAATTGGTTTGGGTTATGTGTTGATGCAAATAGGTAAGGTTATAGCTTATACCTCTAGACAGCTAAAGTCGCATGAGAAGAATTACCCAACCCATGATCTTGAGTTGCTGCTGTGGTCTTTGCCTTAAAAATCTGGAGACACTATCTTTATGGTGTTCATGTTGATGTGTTTACTTATCATAAGAGCCTGCAATGTGTGTTTACTCAGAGGGAGTTGAATCTTAGGCAGAGGAGATGGTTAGAGTTGTTAAAAGACTATTATATGAGTGCGTTGTATCATCCGGGCAAGGCCAATATAGTGGCGGATGCCCTTAGTAGATTTTCTATGGATAGTGTTGCTCATGTAGAGGAAGATAAACACATCACAAAATAATTTCTAAAGGGAGAATTAATATTCTTAAACATACAATATATGTGGCTGGCCTTGAAGGTCATCGATTTTGCCAAGCACATGCTCATCCCAACACATGGACCGGACAGATAAAAACATATTTAAAATAATATTTGAAAAGCAAGCACTCAAAGCTTAAAGTCTCACTTACCTCGCTAACAACAAATTTCTCAACCTTGCAACGCGTAGAACACCAACCAAACAACCTCCAATCGCCTAAATCTATACAAAAATATTAATTGATAATATTAATTACGCAAGTTGGGGTCAAGTCTCAATATATCTAACTTTTATGTTTCAAGATAAACCTTAATATATCGTACCTTAAGCTATGAATTAAAGGGGAAAAACTATAATCTTAACATCACTATCCAAACTTAATTGGTGATTACTAATACGTTGATACTTGTTTCAAAATTACAATATATCCGACTATATATAGCCAATCCCAAAATCCAACATCAAGAATTTTTGGGAACTATCAATGGATTGGTGGCTTCAAGAAATATAAAACAAATCTCAAAACTTTGTAATTCAATAAGATGCTCAATTAATGATTACCTAACTATTATGCCTTCTAACTCATCATTACACCATTATGCTTATCTATTCATCCTAGAGTAAGTGGAATAATAGAAATACCTTAAAAATGTTAATTAGAATAGAAAGTTTGATAATATAAAAAGTACGATTATCTGAAGGAACCAGTAACATCAAGTGAAAATAACATGATCTTTATTTATCACATTGACTAAAACCTTGTCTTTTTCCATTAAAAATTATGGTGCCTACCTAGTCGTCAATCTTTCTTATTCAATTTTCCAACATATACAGACGCATTACACAACTTAAACCCACTGAGATGGGAGCATCATAACACTGTATATATATTTTTCCTTATTTGGCAGCAACAAACAACAACTATAACAAGATAAAGTAAATCCTATGCCTAAAACCTAAGAAAAATTTCATACCTGATGAGAATAATGCTTTCTCTACTGATTTTCTACTCTACCAGACCTTCTCAAATCCCTGTCTACGATCATTTCTTTCTCCTAAAAAATAATGAAACCAATTTACCTAATATTTTTATTTCTTTTGTAACTGAAACATGAAACAAGGGAGTGGGTTTTGCCTTTTGGCTTGCTCACTTTAATTCTCTTAATTTCTCCTAATTAATATTAATAATATAGGCTAATTACACATTTATCCCTTATTAAAAATTTGAGTTATTACATATCTCATGTTGTTCAGTTAATCCTTATCTCATATCCCCAGTACCCCATAGCTTCAGTCCAGTTATTCAGACTAAGTACAGTTCAGTTTTTCATGATCAGTATTCAGTTGTTAGTTAATCAGTATATAGTTATCAGTCAATCAGTATACATATATCATCTAGTCAGTATCCAGATACCAGTTATTCAGTATTCAGTCGGTAGTTATTCAGTGTTCAACTATCAGTCATTCAGCTAATCAGATCAACTTGGAATATGTTATGTTGGTTTTATATGTTTATGTATTCGCACTCAGTATATTTGTATATTTAGATCCTTGAGTTATGTCAGTTTCCATCACGTAGTTTCAGACCCAGTATTCAATCAGTATCCATGTTTTAATATTTTTCAGCTTCAGTTCTACTTGTTCTGCAAAAGTAAAGTTTTAAGAAACTAAGTGTAGTGATTCACCAGCTTATCAGATTATAATTGTTATACATGTTTTAAGACACTTCAATTTTCAGTTTATTTTAGCCTCTTGGTGAGTCTACTCATACTTAGCATGCATGGTTTAAGATTACGTATGAAATCGGTTTTACTTATTGAATTCACCCCCGCTTACTCGGTACATTTCAGAAGTACTGATCCACATATACGTCTGTGTGGCTACATTGTTTCATAATGAGGTACCAATTGTAGCTCACACATCTAAAATCTAGTCAGATGTTGTTCATGTACTTTATTTTTATTATTCATATGTATTGATTAGTGGTAGTTGGAGGCATATCCCAGCTATTTATAGTCAGTATAGTAGAGTCTTCATAGATGTCAGTCAGAGTCAGTCATGTAATTTCAGTTCTCTCCTCAATTTTATCAGATTATAAATTGTATCTGTAATATAATTTCTCTCAGATTTTTTCATGATTATATTTCCGCACAGCATAATAACTATTTAATATATTATAATTTAGTTGCTTAACAGTATGCCAACTCATAGGTTAGTTTGGGGTTGCTTGTGGTTCCAAGCACCATGTTATGAATAGGGGGTAATCTCAGATCGTGGCAGAAGTCGAACCATACAAGTAGTCATAACAATGCAGAAAGGACTATCCAAAATACCGATCATGCCCAAAACTAGGTTTCAATAGTGAAAGAACTACTAATATAATCCAGGAGTCAAATACATTATAAAAATAAACACAAAGGAATAATATTTGTCTCTGAATACTAATAAAGACATAACTACTATAGAAATATAGAGGTGAACTCCGGACGCATGAATGTCCAACCGCTACTTTGAAAGCTCCAACAATCGCTCGAGCCAACCAAGTCGAGGCGCACTCGAGCTAGGACCTGCACCGAAAGAGTACAGTAGGTATGAGTACGGTCCACTTGTACTCAGTAGGTATCATAGGCCGACCAAGAAAAGTAGTAAATAAAGCATAGAAAATATATGCTAAAGGCACGTCACCTGCAATCAGAAAATGTCCCACAACGGTATCCTACATTTCTTGTACTAACAGTTCTAATATATCACATATATTGCAACATCATAACCAGATAGAACAAAAGTATGCATTATATCACATATAAGTAGAACAAGGGGGAATATGCATATACAAGATCATCAAATACAAGTAAAAAAAGATAAGACAATTACATAAATGGCAAGTCAATATGGCAATAAAACACACTATAAGCGCAATAAAGTAAGTGCAATGTATATGATAATGATGATGATGATGATGCACGAGGTCGTCACACAACCTCCGAAATCATCGCACAATCCCGGTATACACCTACAGCGCTAAACGTAGGACCCATGAGGGGTTCATCAACCCGTATACAATCCATATATCTCACATCTCCTTTTCAGTATATCCGAAAGTATTTTATAAGGTATTACAATATCTCTTCCCCGGCACATCCCTCGGGGAAGGTTTTAAAAAGGTGTTGCTAGTGTTACTCAGGTGTTGCCATGGTCGCACCAATATTTCATGAATAAGTATGATATGAGATGTAATCACAACCAATCACAATGAGTATTTCCATAATCAACCACATGATGTATTTCCATAACAACCAACCACAATGATATATTTTCACAACTATGTGAGCCAATATCCACTCATTATTTTCGTTTCATCTATGAATTTTCACGTCTCACATACCAACAAGTATGAATGTATCACAATACACTAATGGTTCCACATTAGATATTTCAACACAATATAATTATTCACATGTATTCAAGGTTATCAACATCAAATAGGACCCCACAAAGTCACACACATAACATAATATCTCAGTTTTGATAATTACATCACATATAGGCCCCCGCACGGACAAAATACATAATAAGATATTTTTCATAATTAGTTTCCACCTTTAACATACATTTTGTGCTATCATTTACTACCTAACCTAGTCTGAAAGAGTGAGTCATAACCTACCTCAAAAACCAAAATTGATCGACCTTACTTTTCATGAAAAATTCCAAACTTCACTAAAAATATCAAATATTAAATTTATGCGTTAAAATAAAACCAACGACACCCATATTGACTACTTTTAGTTCGGTATCAAAACGAATCCTCGGAATGAGTTTTCAAAAAAAAAGGACAAAATTAAAACTTTACTTCAGAAACATATTACCCATATTTTTAGGAATCTACAATTAAAAACCCAAGTCAAATCGAGTAAAAAACGTGGTTCAAATTGAAGAAAAATTATTTTTGAGCTTTATCGTATAAAATCTTTAAAATCCGGGTTAAAATCAAGAATCGAAGTTGTTTTGAAGGTTAAATTGATGAAAAACTAGTAATTATAAGATAAAATTATTATTCAAGTGAAAAGAAGTGATATTGGGGTTTAAAATCAAGCCCTAATATTTTTGAAGTTTTGAGAAATTTATCAAGAAATTGCTAGGAAAAAGATAAATTCTTACCTTAAATCTGCAATCCCACAAACTGTACTTTTAAGTTCCCACACTATTTAAGGGTTTAACTCTCAATAGGCAAGATGAAAGAATGGATAAAATGGGCCAAAAAGCTGAAAAATCTGCTATATATAGCAGAAAATCTGCAATAATAACAGTTTTTTCTTTTTAAAATTCAACCCGCACTTCGACGGGGTGCCCGAAATTCATTCAGAGTTTGGTATATGAAAACAAACTATGAAACCATACTAAATTTAACGTTCCGGATGCGTTGGTGAATTCGGATTTTCGAAAAAATATCATTTTCACAAAGTTAACCCCCGAAATCCAAAATTACAATTTTCCAAATTAGGGATCGAAATGAGATTTAAAAGCCGTAAAATCACACCAAATATGTTACCAGCCTAAAATCAACATTTCAAATCTGCTGAAAATGTCTTATTTCCCATACGAGGTCATTTCGATAAAATGTGGATCCCACACATCCAATTTTTCAACTTTTCGATCAATAGGTCGAAATGAGCTCGGGTACATCAGGACCCGAACCAAAGGTCTACCTAGCCTAAAATCGATATTGCGGAGCTGCTGGAGAAGTTCGTTCAGCCATCCGACGCACGGATCAAAATATATCTCCATAAGTCCAAAATAAGGCTTTCGAAGCCATCAAAAACCACAATATCGCATAAATGGTACCAAAATACATCGAGAACCATGTCAATCACTCCCACACCCTAGAAATACCATAATGCAACTACAAGAAGGGGTAAAACAATCAAATAAAATAGAAACACTTATGTCACATATTTTGTCAAAAAACTGATCATTACAATGATGATGCACGAGGTCGTCCATAACCTGCGGGATCATCGCACAATTCCCGTATACACCTACGGAGGCAATCCTTCCAATGCAGTACCTATGAGGGTTCGTCAACCCATATACAATCCACATATCTCATATCTCCTCTCCCGACACATCCCTCGGGGAGGGTTTTATTAAGTGTTACAATATCTCTTTCCCGGCACTTCCCTTGGGGGGGTTATAAAAGGTGTTACCAGTGTTTCTCAGATGTTGTCACGGTGATATCAATATTTCATGAATGAGTATGATATGAGGATGTAATGTTCACAATCAATCGCAATGATATATTTTCACAACCAACTACAATAATACATTTCCACAATAACGTAAGTCAATATCCACTCATTATTCCCGTTTCATTCATGAATTTCCACATGTCTCATATAACAACAAGTATGAATATATAACAATACATCAATGGTACCACATTAGACATTTCAACAACACAATATAATTATTCTCATATATTCAAGGCTATCAACATCACATAGGACCCCACATAGTCACATAAATCACATAACATCTCAAATTCAATAATTACATTACACATAGGCCCCCACATGGGAAAAATACATAGATATCTATTTTTCATGATTAACTCTCACTCTTAACATGCATTCTATATCATCATTTACTACCCAACCCAGTCTGAAAGAGTTAAGTCATAACCTACCTCAAAGGCCGAAACCAGTCCGCTACACTTCAAACCTATGATCTTACTTTTCACGAATAATTTTGAACTCCATTAAAATATCAAATATAAAATTTACGTGTCAAAACAAAATTAACGACACACATATTGACTACTTTTGATTCGGGATCAAAACAGACCTTCGAAATGAGTTTTCGAGAAAGAAAGGCAAAATCAGAACTTTATTTCAAAAATATGTTCCCCATACTTTTAGGAATCTACATCTGAAGAATCAAGTCAAATTGAGTCAAAAATAAAGGTCAAATTGAAGAAAAATAATTTTTAAGCTTTACCTGGTAAAATCTTTGAAATTCGGGTTAAAATTAAGAATCAGAGTTGTTTTGAAGGTTAAATTGATGAAAAAATAGTAATTCTAAGATAAAAATATTATTCAAGTAAAAAAAAAGTGAAATTAGGGTTTCAAATCATGCCCTAAGATTTTTGGTGTTTTGAAAAATTAATCAAGAAATTACTAAGAAAGGGGTGAATTCTTACCTTAAATTCGTAATAAAATCAAGAAATGGTTGTTAATCTCGCTTCTCAAGCTTCCACAAACTTTACTTTTAAGCTCCCACATTATTTTAGGATTTAACTCTCAAGAAGTAAGATAAAAACTCAGCAAAATGGCTAAAAAGAAGGGAAAATTTGCAATATATAGCAGAAAATCTGCTATAGCAACATTTTTTTTTAAAGTCAATCTGCACTTCGATGGGGTGCTCAGGATTCGTTCAGAGTCCGATATATGCAAATAAACTATGCAACCATACTAAATTCGATATTTCGGACACGTTCGTAAAGTGAAGTTTCAATAAAAACATCATTTTCAAAAAGTTGACCCCCAAAACCCGAAATTGCAATTTTTCAAATAGATGATCGAAATGAGATTTAAAAGTCGTAAAATCACACCAAATATCTTACCACCCTAATCTCAACATTTTGGATATGCTGGAGAAGTTGGATTTTTCACCCGAGGTCATTTCAAGCAAATGTGGACCCACACTCACATTTCTAATTTTTAAACTTTCCGATCAATAGGTCGAAATGAGCTCGTGTGCACCGAAACCCGAACCAAAGGTCTACCTATCCTAAAATTATATTCCGGAGCTTCTGACGCAGTCAGTTCAGCCATCCATTGCACGGATCAAAAGATATTCCCATAAGTTTAAAATAAGGCTCCCGAAGCCATCAAAACCCACAATATCACATAATTGATACCAAAATACATCAAAAACTATGTCAATCACTCCCACATCCTAGAAATACCATAATACAACTACGAGGAGGGATAAAATAGTCAAATCACATAAAATCATAAATTTCACATATTTCATCAAATTTTTAGATCGTTACAAAATTACAATTCCAGTCTCACAAAGGAGAATGCACTACATACGTGTCATGTCATTACCACATCAATGTCATGTCATTTTCATGTAGAAATTACTACTTTCTTCTTTTTCAAAAAGTAATCTCATATATATATATATATATATATATATATATATATACATATATATAATAAACAAAATGTCCACCTCTCACCCTCTCCCCACCCCTAATCAGCCCTCTTTCTTTCTCCTCTTCCAGCCTCCATCTCCATCCCCCACCCCTACAAACACAAAAAATTTCCCTCCACCCCCATTTAAGAAAATGTCCACCCACCTCTATTTTCTTTCTTCTTCAAACCCATCCCTCTGCCCCCTCTTTCTTTCTCCGCTTTCAGTCTCCATCCCTGCAAACACAAAAAAATCCCCCCCACTCTATTTTCCTTATTCTTCAGATCACCCCATTTCTCCTCCCCCACCGCTCTCTTTCTCCTCTTTCAATCCCCACCTCCACCCTGCAAACACAAAAAATATCCCGCACCAAATCAAAAATAATTTTTTTCATTTGTTTTACTACTCAAAATTTGTCTTATTAGCAAAAAAGTATAAAAAAAAAAATTATTAATGATAAGCAGTTCATAGACAAAAATCATCAGTGCCATTCAATTTTTATTATGTAAAAAGTTGAATTGATTATAAATTTTTTCTTCTTTTTTTTTCAGTAATGAGTTGTTAAAATTCATAATTTTTTCATATACATTTATTTATATTTGTTTCTTTCTTGAAAAATTTGATAAAGTGTAATAGAAGTAAGGGTGGAAGATTAGCAAAAGGAGAATGGGGATTGGGGTGGGGGTAGAGGTGCGGTTGTAAGAAAAAAAACAAAAAAATGAGGTGCGAGGTTGGGGTGTAAGAAAAAAATTAGAAGAAAGAGGTGTGGGGTATGGGTGCGAGGTGAGGATGAGATGTGCGAGAGTGGGGGACATTGAAGAAGAAAGGGTGATTTTATATATATATATATATATATATATATATATATATATATATAGAGAGAGAGAGAGAGAGAGAGAGAGAGAGATTAAAATAAAAGTGGGAACGTCTTATTTTTTAAATAAAAGATGCATTTAAAAAAAATTACGTTAGCATGAAGGGTTATATCAATTTACTTTAAACTTATTAAGTGGGGTAAATAATTACCCGTAAAGTTAAAGTGGTAAAGTAAGTTGTGAGGATAAGTTCAGGAGTGAAATGATGTATATTCTCAAAGAAAGAAAGAAGATATAAGACAAGGAATGAAGATCCATCCATCACAAATTCATCAAAGATTGCACAAGAACAAGAAAGATAAAATCATGAACATTCTCACCAATGTCTTTGAATTTCTCATCAAAGTTTTACGATATTTGTCATGTCAAAATATCATCAAGATTGCATGATAAATTATCATGTCAATTTCTCATCAAGATATCATGATATATTGAAAATATGTTATAATTCTCATCAAGGTCTAAGTAGAAATTTATCTATAAATAGACATATATTGTAGAGGATCATCATCCAATTACCATCTATTTAATATTCTAATTTTCTTTTAAATTTTTCTATGGAGAAAGAAAGAGTTAGTCGTGGTCTCTTTCTCTAGTCATTTTCTCACAGTAAAAATATTTTTATTTTCTTTTTAGTTTTTCTTACTCTATAATGGAATAATCTTTTTTTTGTTGAAATAATTGATGAAGCCTGATATATATTTTTATAATACTATCTCAGTTTCAACATATCTTGGCCTAAATATTTTCACTTATATTTCAACTTGTGCTGGAGTAATAATTTTCAATTAATCCTTATATCATCTTCATATATTTTATCTCTAAGTTATCTTTATATTAATTTTGTAATTCTCGTGGAGAAAAACTAATATATAATAACTAATGAGTAAAAGTGGAGTGAAAGCAATCTTTAGTTATCTATTATTTCAAAAAAAATTATCTTATTTCTTTAATTTCTAATTTTCATGAAGGAATTAATTCAAACAAGTTTATTGATTAAAGGAGTCTTTATCTTATTTCTTTCAATCCTAATTCTTACAGAAGGATTGACTCAAATAAATTTATTGATTTAAGAATTAATCGAAAAGGATATTTTATCCTTTTAAGCACAATGCAAACAAGAGAATATTGATTTAATAGTTACTAGAGTTAAATCAGTTGATTGACATAACCTCACGAAGTGTTAATTAATTAATTATTTTTAGTAACAATATATAATTGAATTGGCAATAAGCAATTATCCTTTAGAAAAAAAATTATTTGGAGATAGAGATTTTATTGTGAATACATTATCAAGTGAATTCAATGATTCCAACTCTTTTTTAATTATAAATCTTTTAAAAAAGTTATTTATTTTAGTTTTAAGTAAGCTATTATTCCAACTTCACCTTTCATCAATTTTGTTCGCTCAAATAGTAGTCAAGATATTAAAAAAATTGTAGCATAGGTCTTTCAATATCTGTGGAAAAATGTTAAACTATACTAAAATTTGACAGAGAAAGAGCAAGAAAATCCTATACATATTGGTCTCGTCAGCTCTAATAGTGGGTGACTTTATTTTTTTTGTCTTCCATAAGAAAGGTCTTTAAAAATTAGTCTTCTTTTCTTTTTGTGTATAGGACAAGTACCTTTTTGCCCCTCTAACCTCAAATATTCTTATACTTTCCATGCTCATTCATCTCTAAACTTCTATTTTTTTCTTCTTTTTTTATTTTCCCTTTATTTTAATTTTTTCTTCATTTTAATTTTTTTCTTTTCTTTTTTTTTCTTATTTTTATTTTTTTATTTTTCCTTTCTCTTTTTTTCCTTCTCTTATTTTTCTCAAACATTATTTATTTTTCATGATTTATCTTTTTTCTAATCATATGTTTCAACTTTATTTTTTTTTCTCATTAAATTTTTTTACTCAAACTTTATTTATATTTTTATTTTATTTTTCTCTTTCTTTTCTTCTCTTTTTTTCTTGTAGCTCGACTGATATTATTCTTTGCTAATGAACAAAAAGTTGGATAATTTGCAAAGAGTAACTTTTTTTCTTTAACATCGAAGTAAATTTAAGGGCGTGAAAATTTTTGGGTTAAGTCTTGCCTCTAAGACAAGAGTTAATAGGATATTAATCTAGACACAATGTGGTAGTGTCAACTCTTGCCCATGAGGCATAACTTATTGTTTGAAAGTCCAACCTTGGACTAAGTTTTGTCTCTAAGGAAAGAGTTTTAGAGCATCTCATAAATCAAGACACAATGTAGTAGTGCCAACTCTTGTCATGGGGCATAAGTTGATGTTTAAAACTCCTTAGGCCAAGTCTTGCCTCTAAGTCAAAAGTTACAAAACACCTCATAAATCAAGCCACATTGTGACAATGCAACTTTTTCCATGAGGTGTAACTTCTACTTTGAAAGACTATGTGATAATTTTGGTCTCTAAAACACCTCATAACATAATTCTGAATACTGAATCTAAAAGCCTTTAAGTATTGTCTGAATAAGGAGTTGAAGGAACATGTCTCCAACTAACTCCGTAAACTGATAACTGGCTAAAATAATAATGAATAAATCAAATCATATTGTCCTCGAAAGAAGAGGACTCACTGAATCTCTATGACTGAAAATGTTATTGCTACTGTTGATCTGGAGCTTGTGTCTCTGAACCTATAGTGTAACATAAAAATAAAGCACCATAGCGTAAATACGTCAGTACGAGGGAATGTACTGAGTATACGAGTGAGGTAGGATAAATATAAATAAGGTTTACATGCATGAACAATGCTAACTGTCTGACTGATATGAACATAAGAGTACAAACATGCATACATAGTAACTAAAATCGTGGGTTCATGATAGCTAGTCCCGTATGCTAATACATGGTTTACTGATGGCTAACATGACTGATACTGAAATTTTGATAACATGGGCGACTGTATCTGACAATTCTAAATCTGATGGAACTATTGAGTTTCGTACTGTAACTGAGTCTAACTATATCTAACAGTCCTAATATACTGAAATCTGAAGACCTATCTGAGTTCTTTTACTAAGACTGATTCTGAAACTGTGGGAGGTAGTTGTTTAACCGACATTCCCCAATAACACATATAGCTAAGTTGGGGTCCAATCTCTACCCCGACTGGAGGGGTGTCAATACCGCGCCACTAGTAAGGACAGTTGTGGGTGACCCTTAGCTGGCAGGTATTCGAAACAAGAATGGTAGGAAACCCTAAAATAATAGGTTAAGCCACCTCATCAACCCTAATCTGACAGGCTAAGATGTCTCAACCTACACTGGCTACGTAGTTCTGGAACACAAAGATGACTGCTAAGAATCATACCCTAAACTGGTAGGTGAGTTCCCATCATTGGGTTCACTCGGTGCTAACTTCTAATCCTATCTAAAGAGACTAAACATGATTCAACTGACTGTACATGGGCAGATTAACTGACTTTTGTTGACTGGTGGAGTAGTACTATTATCAGAGAGTTAACTGAGATCATGAGATTTCTAAGGTTTTCTGAGTCACATGGCTGACTGAGTTCTATAGATTATAGCTTGACTGAGATTATCGTGACAATATGACATGGATCTAGGCACACAGCTATGTTTTTTGGGTACGAATACCCCCAGGACTCGATAGAAGGAAACTGACACACATGACATGACTTGATCACAAGATTTGAGTCCACAATTCATAATATCATAAGTAGGGGATATCATATTTCATATAGTTATTCAACATCTTAAACATTGTAGGGAATGCATGGATATATTTCGTGTACATATTGTATATCTCCATTATCTTACATGCTTCATACCACCACAATAGCAACACATGAAAAGCATGGAATTCATATTGAAGTATATAACTAACATGGACTTGTCATTTAGACATCATAGAACCATACAAACATGAATTTCTAGCATCCTAAGAATTTTATCAAACACCTTGCATGCATTCTTTAAGGCATAGGTGGGTTTCATACTTGCACCATATTAAACCACCTAAAGTTCATGGTTTTCAATTAACAAACATATATATTCCATGAAAACATCTTTATACATCACATTGAAACTTAAACAATAATCGTCAACATGTACATACTCATATCACCATAAAAAGTTTACAAAATAATATTTAAAACATGGTTCTTGGGCTCTATGAACGGATTGGATCCATAGATGAACACTACGCATACCTTACAAAGGAAACCTTGATGATTTGCTGGAGAGTTCTTGGATTGGGAAACTTAATTCTCGATTATCTTGGAAAAAAGCTTGAATCTTGATTTTGAGAGATGAGTTTGATGGAAACCCTAATCTTGTGGTTGAGAGCATAAGAGGGGGGTTTTGAAATGCTTAACTAAAGAAAAATTGGAAAAATTATGCCTCTTTAGGGTTATAAGTCGTGGAAGGTAAAGGAAATGACCAAAATACCCTTATGAAATAAATTCCCAGTTGCTAAAAAATCATAGCTGATGACCTTCGTGATAGGGCGTCACAAATGTGATAAGCTATCACGAATGTCGTCACTTAGGAGTTGGTTTCTGCCTAAGGCTGACGACCTTCGTGATAGGGCATCACAAATGTGATAAGCTATCATGAATATTGTCACTTAGGAGCTGGTTTCTTCCTAAGGCTGAAGACCTTCATGACAGGGCGTCACAAATGTGATAAGCTATCACAAATGTCGTCACACTGTTTCCAGCCTAACATGCTAGAGTAAAATAGGAATAA
>NC_061114.1:173432908-173433729 GCF_002878395.1 Capsicum annuum | reverse complement strand
AAAATTGATATCGTTGGAAAGATAATTCAATTATATATCTATTGATAGGTCATGAGCTCAAAAATTCCAAGTATAATGAGAGATATGCTTATTTGAAGTTGACTATATTAATATCCTTCTCAAGAATTCAATCGGTAAGGAATGTTTTGATTCGTTTGATGGCTAAGAGTTATTTGAAGCCTTAATATACATCTAAATTACTCATAAAACTATAAAATAACCATGATGTACTATGCATGAGCTTGATACATGGCTCTAATATTGGTTTGGATTTTTTGGGGTATTACAATATCCCCCCTTAGAAACATTCGTCCTAGAATGATGATTGCTTGAGAGGGGAGAAAAGATAAAATGACACATACACTGATCATGCTCAACTGGCACATGATTTTAGGACTGAATTGAATTCTAAACTGAATATAGCCCAACTGAACAAGAATATCTGATGCATGACTGATATGCTGAACTCATGAATCCATGACTGGTGTTCGGATGAACTAAAATTTCTTACAATGAGAATGCATATCTAATGCATGATCTCTTGACTGAACTGATACATGATTGCATGATAAGCTATGCACTAATACTTGATACCAATTTTATACTGGAATTTTGAACATGTAACTGAATAAGCTTAAGAAAAATGGTTACCTCGAGCTAAGTCTGAATTAGAGGAGAAAAGATGAGGGTACTTGGTTCGTATGTCTGCTTCTGCTTCCCAAGTAGCTCCCCTCACGGACTGATTCCACCAAAGAACCTTGACTAGAGGAACTTCTTTGTTCCTCAGCCTACGAGTTTGATAGTCGAGAATTTCGACTGGA
>NC_061114.1:173387196-173429908 GCF_002878395.1 Capsicum annuum | reverse complement strand
AAGAACACCATCTCCTCCTTGGGAGAAAACCTCTACTTCCTGACTCTGAACTGACTCTTTTAGCTTGACAAGGCTAGAATCCTTGTCTTGCTTCTCTTTCACCTTGGAAAATAGAGATGACTCTGAATTACTCTGAACACATGCACCATCCTCTGAAGAGTCGACTAAGCAAATGCCTAGTCTGGCAAGCTGATAAATCTCTTGAGCTAATTTCTTATTACTATCCTCAACATGGGAAACACTACCCATGGACAGTCTACTGAGTGCGTCGACCACTACATTGGCCTTACCAGGATGATAAAGAACACTCATGTCATAATCCTTCAAGATCTCTAACCACCTTCTCTGACAAAGATTGAGATCTTTCTGGGAAAAGACATATTGAAGGCTCTTATGATTTATGAAGACCTATACATGAACACCGTATAGATAATGCCTCCAAATCTTTAAGTCAAAGACAACTGTTGCTAACTCAACGTCATGAGTAGGATAATTCTTCTCATGGGGCTTTAACTGTATGGAGGCATAGGCTATGAATCTACCATGCTGCATGAGGACACAACCTAAACCTACTTTGGATGCATCACAATATACTACGAATCCATCGGAACCATCGGGAAGTGCTAAAACTAGAGCTGAGGTGAGTCGAGTCTTCAACTCCTGAAAACTCTTCTTGAAAGGTTTTGACCACTGAAACTTGACCTTCTTCTGAGTTAATCTGGACATAGGAGATGCAATAGAAGAAAATCCCTTGACAAACCATCTGTAATAGCCAGCCAAACCTAAGAAACTCCTGATATCTGATGAAGAGATAGGGCGAGGCCAATTTCTTAATGCTTTGGTTTTCTGAGGATCTACTCTAATGCCATCACCGAAAATAATGTGGCCAAGGAATGTTACTGATCTTATCCAAAATTCTCACTTACTGAACTTGGCGAACAACTGGTGATCCTTGAGAGTCTGAAGAACAATTATGAGATGGTCTGAATGATCATGCTCTATGCGAGAATAGACCAAAATATCATATATGAAGACTATGACGAATCTGTCCAAGTACGGCTAGAACACCCAGTTTATCAAGTCTATGAAAGATACAGGGGCAATGGTAATACCAAAGGACATGACTAGAAATTCAAAGTGACCATATCGAGTATAAAAAGCTATCTTCGGGATGTCACATTCTCTAACTCTAAGATGATGATAGCCTGATCTGAGGTCTATCTTGGATAAATAACTGGCACCCTAAAGTTGGTCAAACAAGTCGTCTATTCTAGGCAACGGATACCTGTTCTTGACCATGAATTTATTGAACTGACGGTAATCAATACATATTTTGAGAGAACCGTCTTTCTTGCTCGCGAATAAGACTGGCGCACCTCATGGGGATACACTGGGCCTGATGAATCCCTTATCTAAGAGATCCTTGAACTGATCTTTCAATTCCTTAAGTTTTGTTGGTGCCATTTTGTATGGGGGAATAGAAATAGGCTGAGTATCTAGGAGAAGGTCTATTCCGAAGTCTATTTCCCTTTCAGGAGGAATGCCTAAAAGATCTTTAGGAAAGATATCTGAATATTCATTAACCACTAGGACTGATTCGAGACTGGGATATTTGGAACTGGAATCCTTAACATGAACGAGATAATACACACACCCCTTAGAAATTATTTTCCTTGCCCGAAGGTAGGAAATAAGCTGACCCCTGAAAGACGAAGTGCTACCCTTCCACTCTAGGACGGGATCATTCGGAAACTAAAACTGAACTATCCTATTTCTGCAGTCGACTATGGCATAGCAGGAATGAAGCCAATCTATGCCGAGAATGACACCAAAATCAATCATCTCTAACTCGACTAAATCTACTGATGTGGATTTCTGAAATATCATAATCGGGCAGTTCCTGTATACCCGCCGACTACATCGTGTACATATTGTATATCTCCATTATCTTACATGCTTCATACCACCACAATAAAAACACATGAAAAGCATGGAATTTATATTAAAGCATATAGCTAGCATGGACTTGTCATTTAGATATCATAGAACCATACAAACATGAATTTCTAGTATCCTAAGCATTTTATCAAACACCTTGCATGCATTCTTTAAGGCATAGGTGGGTTTCATACTTGCACCATATTAAACCACCTAAAGTTCATGGTTTTCAATTAACAAACATATATATTCCATGAAAACACCTTTATAGATCACATTGAAACTTAAACAACAATTGTCAACATGTACATACTCATATCACCATAAAAATATTACAAATAATATTTAAAACATGGTTCTTGAGCTCTATGAACGGATTGGATCCATAGATTAACACTAAACATACGTTAAAAAGGAAACCTTGATGATTTGCTGGAGAGTTCTTGGTTTGGAAAACTTAATTCTCGATTATCTTGGAAAAAGGCTTGAATCTTGCTTTTGAGAGATGAGTTTGATGGAAACCCTAATATTGTAGTTGAGAGCATAAGCGAGAGTTTTTGAGATGCTTAACTAAAGAAAAATGGGAAAAATTACGCCTCTTTAGGGTTATAAGTCGTGGAAGGTGAAGGAAATGACCAAAATACCCTTATGAAATAAATTCCCAGTTGCTGAAAAATCATAGCTGACGACCTTCGTGATAGAGTGTCACAAATGTGATAAGCCATCATGAATGTAATAACTTAGGAGTTTGTTTCTGTCTAAGGCTGATGCCCTTCGTGATAGGGCGTCACAAATGTGATAAGCTATCACGAATGTCGTCACACTATTTTCAGCCTGACATGCTGGAGTAAAATAGGAATAACTCTTTGTTTCGATATTGGATTTAGGTAAAATTGATATCGTTGGAAATATTATTCAATTATATATCTATTGATAGGTCATGAGCTCAAAAATTCCAAGTATAATGAGAGATATGCTCGTTTGAAGTTGACTATACCAATATCGTTCTCAAGAATTCAATCGATAAGGAACGTTTTGATTCGTCTGATAGCTAAGAGTTATTTGAAGCCTTAATATACATCTAAATTACTCATAAAATTATAAAAGAACCATGATGTACTATGCATGACCTTGGTACATGGCTCTAATATTGGTTTGGATTTTTCAGGGTATTACATATAATCTGTTGCTTATGGGGTGTAAGTTATTGTTTAAAAGTCCTTGGATTAAGTCTTGCCTCTAAAACAATAGTTATAAAATATCTCATAAATCAAAACACAATGTGGTAGTGTCAACTCTTGTCCATGAGACGCAACTTGTTGTTCGAAAGTCCTTGAGATAAGTCCTACTCGTAAGACAAGATTTACATAATATCTCATAAATCAAAACACAATGTAGTAATATCAACTTTTTCTCATGGGGTATAACTTGTTCTTTGGAAGGAATTGAAGAAAACAAAACAAAAATAATATAAGTTGAGGAAAACATGTAGAGAAATATTTTTAAAAGAAGAAAAAAAGAAAAACTCAAAGGGAAAAGGGAAAAAGTGAAGGAAAAAAATACAAAACAAAAAATAATGGCTGAGAAAAAAATTAAAAAAGAAAAAAACAAGAAAATAACCAATAAAAACCAAAGAAAATTAAGAAAGAGGAAAAAAATAGAAGTTGAGAGGAGAAATGGAAAAAACGTAAAGGTTGAGAAATTTTAAAAAAAAAAAAGACAAAATAAAAATCAAAGTAAAATAAAAAAAAAATAGAAGTTGAAAGATAAATAAGCTGGAAAGTTGTTTAAGGTTATTTGAGATATTTAGGGAAAATAGTTAATTTTGTAGGACTTTTCTTATGGGGAACAAAAAAGCAAGTCAGTTACTATGGTGCTATTGATGTAGTTTACTCTCTTTTTTTAAGTTTTTTGCAAGTTTACCAAACACCTTTCTTTAAAAAAAAGGGGGGGGGGACAATACCTACGTAAATACCTGAACTTTGCGGGGATTCAATTACCCCCTAGACTTTTTTCTTTAATTTTAATGGTATATATCGGCCAACTTTTACACATGCGTGTGTTCACCGACCTTGAGCACATGAGAGTGATTAAAAAAACTTTATAAACCTATTTTTTTGTCATGTAACTCTATATATTTGGGTTATATTCATTTATTCCTTTATTTTAACCAATTTAAGGAGAGGTAAATCTCCTTCTTCTTCTCTACTCCCCTTTTCTCTCAATTCTTGAAGATATGCATTGATTTTCTTTGTTTTCTTTGGTAAATTTCTGACTATTTTCTAACTTCTTCTCACTATTTTCACTAATTTTTAATTTGTGATTTTTGAAATTAGGGTTAGCTATGGAAGATGTAAATTGGATTTGACTAGGATTTGTTTAGACAAGGAAGATCCAATGTTGAATGCAGAGGTGCGATGCAATCATGGTCTCTTACTCCATTTGAAGACTTCTTGGTATAATAATAATCCGAGAAGAAGATTTTGATCTTGCCCTTATTATGGATCAAACAAGTGTAACTTTTTTCTTTGGAGAGATGGTGTGGTTGATGAATGATCTAAGTTTATTATTCCAAAGTTGGTGAAGAAAGTGAAGGACATGAATGAAATGTTGAAGATAATGAAGACAAAAAAAGAATTGGTTGGTGCTTACAATGATAGGGAAATAATAGAGATGGAAGTTGAATCTGCATTCACTCAAATAGAAGAACAATGTAGCTCATTTGTTAAAATGAAAGACGAGGTGAAAAATACACCATAGAAGACGATTGAAGTGAAGAAGATAAAGAGCTTTAGTAGTATTTTCATGGTGTGTATCTTCATAATGTGTATTGCTATATGTTTCAAAATAGCCGGTTGAAGTATTTTGCGTAGTATTGTAATATGAATTTATCGTTGGTAGTGTTTTTTGTATGGTATGGTAGTTTGAACTTGATTCTCCTATGACAGTGTTTCTTGTATGGTGGTTGACGTTGATTTTGTTGAATGAAATCTCTTATTTCAAATTGATTGTTGGTTTTGAGTACTTGTATGTTTTGTTCATTTTGTTGAACTAAATTCATTATACTTATTTGTTTTGCTTATTTTGTTGAGCTAAATTCATTATTCCAAAATTGATAGAAAAGAAAGAATACAACCACAAAGGATAGATACAAATTTATAGATCCCAATATTCAACACAGTAGAATAAAATTAGTGCATAGCTGTTAGAGATGCAACTTGAACTTTCAAGTGCAACATATACTACAAAATAACTGCACAAATATCTGAGATGCAACATTCAAGTGCATCATAGAACCTTCACAAAAAATGATCTTGTCAAAATAACCTACCCCAATTTACAATACAACATCAGTTTTAGTGTAAAAAACTATCAACATTTTAAAACTACTTTTATTGTTGTTTGGATTGTAATGAAATCATTTTCTGTCTTTTGTTCATTCTCATCTCATCTCTCGTCACTTCAAGCTGGTTTTTAGTCATTGCTTTTTTGCCCCTCCACCTTACTCCTATTTTTGGTTTGTAACCAAGGTCCCCAGTAATATCACCAGAACTTATAGGATGTGCAAAACCAGTATGTAGTATCCTACTGCTTGGCAACAAAGGCTGCAGACAAAGAAAGAAAGAAAGAAAATTATACACATATAAACATCTAAGGACAAATTAAACTTAAATTAAATCAATTAGCACTTACATTATATGTTGTGAAACCACTTTCAGCAATCAAAACACCCATTCCGACTGTCTTTGGCCTTTAACAGTTGAAGCATGTGGATTTGGTGGAGTATGAACAGGTGAAGCAAATGGATTTGGTGGAGCATAAACAAGTGAAGCAGGTGGATTTGGTGGAGCATAACTGGTTTGATTTTCAAACCACTCATGCAAAGATGTCCTCCTTGCCACTCCTATGTTACTAAGAGGTGTTTTTCTTAGCCTTCCTCTGTCTATTCCAGGTACTGCAGCTGCTGCAACATGTTCAACACCCCTTCTTCTTCTTTTTACAGCTGTTGCAGCATGTTCAACACCCCTTCCCCTTCCTCTTGTAGCTGTTGTAACATGTTCAACATGTTCAACACCCCTTCCCCTTCCTCTTACAGCTGCTACAGCATGTTCAACACTCCTTCCCCTTCCTCTTGCAGCTGCTGCAACATGTTCAACATGTTCAATACCCCTTCTTCTTCCTCTTGTAGCTGCTGCAACATGTTCAATAAGTTCAACACCACTTTTTCTTCCTCTTGTAGCTGCTGCAACATATTCAACATTTGCAGCTGGTGCAGCTTGTCCAGCTGGTGCAGCAGGTGTTGTCTTTCTAGGCCTTCCCCTAGGTCTAGGAGGTGCATCGGAATTATCACTTATTTTTCTTGGTCTTCCCCTAGGTCTAGGAGGTGCAGCAGCAGTAGGAGTAGGAGTGTTTCTTGGCCTCCCCCTAGGTCTTGAAGTACTTGGTACATCACTTGGTCAACATTAAGAATACTTGATCCAACAGAATCCTACAAAAATAATTGAAGCAGTCACATATTCAAAAATAATTAAGCTATAAATAAATAATAGAAGCCATTTAAAGCTACACACCTTGAAAGGACAACCTCTTTTGTTGTGATTTTGTCCATGATAGATGCTATAAGTCATGTAAACCCCTTTTCTTGACATCTTTCCACACTTTTTGGTCTCATAAAACTGTCTATTCCTTTTCTTCTTTGGCTTGCCAGGCATAGAAACAATAACTGGAGGCTCCACATGAGGATTTATTAACTCTGGCCACATGTTCATGTTGGTCACTGGTTGAATGAGTGACAGTAAGTCTTGAGATAAGTCTCCTTACTATAACAGCTATCAACAAAATCAATTGGGTCCAATTTATTGTAGAGTATGGCTGCAATCTCATGTGGACATGGTATTCCCTTGAGCATCTAAGATTTATAGCTGCATGTGTTATCCCTCAAATCCAGACTATGTATATATGGTCCATCTGATATTTCAAAACCTCTCTCTCCATTGAAGTTAATATTACATGTCATTGACTTCTCAGTGTTTTTTTCTAACACTCTCAAAGCCAATGGAGATATTTCAGTCACCCATGTTTTTGGAAAGTTTGGGAATTCACCTAGTCTAGTCATTACCTTCACCCTTATCTCGTCTAACATAGTAATAATTGTTTTATGTCTTGGTCCTAAGATCCAAGCATTAAAACTCTCAGACATGTTATTATCTATGTTATCACACTTGATGTCAGTTCTAAAGTACATTTTACACCAACTTTGTACCTTGTAATGAAGTATATCTGAAACAATATCTTCACCACCTAGCATGGCCAATTGGTTCAGATTTTTCTTCATTTCATCTTCAAAGGTGCTTTTTGCACATTTCCAGAACTGGTTTCTTCTTTGAAGACCTCTCCATTTTTTTTCCCAGTTGGCAAGGATGTGTCTTACACACATCCTATGCTCCACCTCTGGTAAAAGCTCCATTAATGTTTCTCTAAGACCCTGAAAATTAGATCATAACAAATTACATATTCATAACTATACATAATATTCATTACATATAACTAAATGAAGATAAAAGTATACCTTTTGCATATCTGAAATGATTGTGTAATCTCTGCCATCTGTTAATCCCAAATCCTCTATCAACAATTTCACAAACCATGTCCAAGTGTTCTTATTCTCATACTGTACTACAACCCAAGCAATAGGCAACATTTGATTATTGCCATCTTTAGCCACAGCAACCAACAACTGTCCTTTGGTTACTCCCTTCAGGAAACATCCATCTAAACCAATACATCTTCTACAACCATCCAAAAAAACTTTTTTACATGCATCAAAACAAATGTAGAAACTTTGAAAAACAAGCTTACCACTATCATCAGAATCATCAACTTTCACAACACAAGTGGTTCCCGGATTGGACCTCAACATTTCATCCCTACAGTCAAATATTTTTCCAAACTCTTTCACATGAATCACCCATTAAATCTTGAAGTATTTTACCTCTAGCTCTCCTGGCAGTACTCTTTCCAACATGTATACCCAATTCTTTTCTAATCAACTGTTGGAATTGAAATATTTTCATGTTTGGCTGCTCACTGATTCTATCTTTGAAATGCTTGTGCAGGAATTTTGCATTACACATGGAATTTCTAGTGGTTTTGATACACCTATGCTTAGGATTGTAGGTTTTAATTTGAAAATCATTGGTAGACTTATTAATACTTGCATATAACAACCAAGGACACCCTTCTCTACATCTAACCCTAACCTTTTTAGACAGACTCATTAATATACTTCTCTAACTTAACACCTCTTTGAAGTGCATATTTTGTAACAGCATCTCTAAACTCATTCACATCCTCAAAAATCATGCCCAATTGCCAAACAACTTATTTTGCAGAATCATCATACACTACCTTTCTACTATCTGTCCTTCCTAACCCATCTTCTAAATCAGAGTCCACACTATATTCATCAGAACTAAAATACACAGGCTCATCCCCAACGACTTTACCCTTTAAACTTTTATTAGCAATTTCTGTCTCCTCAAATCCCAAATTTGGACCAACTTCACCAACAGGAACTTCTGTCGGGTTATTAGGTATTCTTTTTCTTCTCTTCCTCCTCTGGTATTTCCTCCTTCCAGCCCTTAAGTTTATGTCCTCCTCATGCACATCACTTTCAAATTCAGCATCATCTTCAACAAATAGATCCTTATGGTCTGAATCTGAGCTGTTTTTAGTTGAGAGGTCAGAAGCATCAGTATTTGCAGCCTCAGAAGTAGCTGCAACTTCACCACCAGCTGCATCCTCACCACCCGCTGCAACAACACCAGCAGATGAGGCCTCACCAGGTGCAGCCTCAGCAGTAGATGCAGCTTCACCACCAGCTGAAACAAAACCAGCAGATGAGGCCTCACCAGGTGCAAATTCATTTTCAAGCTCAACATATGCTGCAGTAGTTGGTGCTTCATTAAAATGACCACCCTCAACCCCTTTTTCAACAACCCTATCCCCTTCATGGACCCCCTTGTCACCTTCTTTATTAAAAACAACAAAAGATTTCTCATTGGTAGTAGTGTATTCCAGCAAACCAATGGGACCATCAACTTGATCAAGTTGATCAATCATGTGACAAACGTACACCTCAACAATATCCCTATTTTCAAAGGATTGTGAAAGTTCAAAAATATCCTCATCACATTGAAAAGATAACAAAAAGTCCTTTTTAGGTGGCCTTAGATGAAACGTGCACCTTGTTGTAGCATACCCTAACTCTTTTAAAAAGCCAGTTAGCTCAAAATAAGATAATTTATTCACATCCACATCAAAAATATTTGTGACTTCACCACCCTCATAATCTGGTTTTTTACTTTTACTATTCAAAACACCACCATGAAAATATCTAAGGTTTATATATGTAAAATCACCAATTCTTGAAATTTAGTCACATTCACAACGAGTTACAATTAAGGAAAATTTAAGTATTCAAACATGCAGTAATTAGTCACACATGAAGATTCAATTTAGATTATAAAAAAGCCCTAACTCATTGATAAAAATAAGAATGATTTAGAATAGCAAAAAACCCTAAATTTGAGAAATTATGAAACTATAGACTTGTTGAACAATAACCATAAAGAAATTGTCATAAAGTTTCAATTTTTAAGTTTAGAAAAGCTAATCTTCAAGACTTGTCCAACACCAAGACTCTCACAGCTCTCAATACGAAATCACACCTCGAGGAACACCCGAACAGTTGTTAACGTTGATCTTGCAAGTAATTTTTTTTAAAAGAGTAGTGTAAGTGAGAAATGGGGATTAAGAGTGAAAGAGATGATTGAAAAGGTAAGAGTGAAAGAGATGATTGAAAAGGTGAGGTGTTTATTGAGTATAGAGAAGAGCTGAGAAGAGGAAAGGTCCATTTTTGTTTATTAATTAATTTAACTTTTATTACATTTGTGGATAAGTAAGAGTTAAGATAAAAATTAAATGGGATAATTATTATTTAAACGGGCGCGTGTATCCACCGCTATTGGTTGACTGAGTATGTGTAAAAGTTGGCCAATATATGTCATTAAAATACAAAAAACAAAAAAAAGATTTAGGGGTAATTGAACCCCCGTAAAGTTCAGTGTGCTCCATTGGAAATTTGATCAAAGTTCAGGTATTAACGTGGTATTATCCCAAAAAAAAAATATTTTTTCTCAAATTTTATTTTATTTTTGGAGAAAAAAAAATCCCAAGCAGGCTTTAAATCTCATAATCAATTCGGTAAGTTGTGGTTTCAAAGAACAATTAACAGCCGTGCGTTCATGATTGTCCGACTCTCTTTCAATTCATTACGACATTTTTCATCGATCTGAGCCAAAATTTTGCAGTCTACAATGTGTAAAACTCTCTTCATTTACGTGACAGCTTAAGGGACACAACAAGAAGAACTTACCAAATGTAATTCCGAAGATAAAGTCTGTAGAGAATCTTCCACAAGTAAAGTCTGCAGAGGATCTTCCACAAATAAAGTTTATAGAAAATTTTGTATATGCATACCTTATCTTTATCTTATGAAGATAGAAAAGTTGTTCTCAAGTAAAGCAATTGCTTAAGTGAATAACTCCAAAATGTGGTCTTCACTTTTATTTAATTTAGTGAGCAGCAAGTGACAAGTGGTAACATGCAATGCCAGACCCTTCAAGAATTTTATGCGATGAAGCAAAAACCAAATCTTCTATTAAGTGACACCACAACCACAAAAATCTCAAGACATTCCAAACCCTGTGGACCTCAGCTTTTGCTAGGTGTAAACCCAATCAAAGCAATTTTAACTTTACCAGGAAGAATTCATAAGTTTAAAGCCCGACAGCATAATCAAAGAGGCTTCAATCTGAAACCAAGTATCTGAAATTTCCCATATTGGATCTCCTCAATATTGAATAGAAAAAATTCCATAAACCTCATTTCTTTCTCCTACTTTCTTGGTTGGGGGGAAATGGGGACATTTGTATACAGCAGCAGCTGCCTTTCATGGAAAAACAACCTGAGCAGACAGGTGAATCCCTCTCACCATGTGGTTCCTCGTGGTGTTCCAGAAAAAGGGTGTTCAAGAATTAAAGCTGCTGCTTGTTCTAAAGAAGATGTTACAGTGAATCGGGATTGTGAGAAATCTGCAGGCTCGTTGAATAGGAGGTCAGCTATTGTATCTGGTGCTTCTTTGATTTCATCAGTACTGCTTGGTTTTCCTGGAGAGGGATCTGCTGTAGTTAAACAAGGTCTTCTAGCAGGGAGAGTTCCTGGACTTTCTGAACCAGATGAAGAAGGTTAGTCTCATATAACACTGCAGTAAACTTATAGACATGTTCATGAGTGATGTAGGAAAACTTGGACAATTAGTACTCTTACTAAGTCAGATGGTATTGCTCATAACATCAGATTACAACAAAAGTTTGCATCTAGGCTGGAAAATGCATGTAGAAACACTACATTCACGTAATTAAAGAACAGTTGACAGCGAGTGATTCTATCAGAAACACATAAATCCTACAAGACTTGCTTACATAATTGAATTCTTAGAGTCTTTTTCATTTGTACTTTTCTTTTTTCCAAGTAAATGTTCATCTTAACAAGGAAAAGATTGCTCAGGCAGGTTGGAGGACATACCGAAGACCGGATGAGAAATCAGGTGGACATGGTGTTGGATGGAGTCCCATGATTCCTTACACTTTTTCCGTGCCTGATAATTGGGAAGAGGTAAGAATCCATCTAGTCAAAACTGCATGTGTATCAGTAGTTGACAATGTCAGAGAAATTACCTTTGAGCTTGATACTAATCAACTTGGGCATGATTGGACATACCTTACTCAGGTTCACTTTTAATGTTTTCACCTGTTGAACAGGTCCCTGTGTCAATTGCTGATCTAGGTGGTACAGAGATTGACTTGAGATTTGCGAATCCAAAAGAAGGGAGAATCTTTGTAATTGTGGCTCCTGTTAAAAGATTTTCAGATGGTGGGCATCTCATATTTTTTCTTCCTTCTATTCTAGTACTGAAAGAGTGATCTTAGGTGAACATAGGGATGAATATGTAAAAAACATGGGGGCAAATAAATATAATCAACTCAATTTGTCTCTAACGGATTCAATTTTGGTGGTATTCTACTCAAAATATGACTCAGATATTGGTGAAGAAGCTACCATAGAACAAATTGGACCTCCTGATAAAGTGATTAGCGCATTTGGGCCTGAAGTTATTGGAGAGAATGTTGAAGGTAAAGTCTTAAGATCTGAAGTAGCAAAGCATTTGGGAAGAACATATTACCAGTTTGAATTAGAGCCGCCACATGTAATGATCACAGCAACAGCCGCTGGAAATCGCTTATACTTGTTCAATGTTACTGGAAATGGTAAGAATCAAATCCACGCTTTCTATCTTCAGAATATCTGCTATTTTAAATTGTTCAAATCCTTCAACTTGCTGTGATTGCACAGGTCTTCAATGGAAAAGGTATTACAAAGATTTGAGAAAGATTGCTGAGTCTTTCAGGGTTGTCTGATTACACATCTATGGTCTACCCCATGCGTGATAGCACCGCAACAGAAGTGGAACGCCAAGGAAGAAGATGGTCACTATAACCATAACTACTTACAAGAAGACACATCACCTCTAGTAGAACATACAGTTAAATATATGAGAGGAGAATTTCCTCTGGATTGAATTTTGTAACAAATTTTAGCTACGAATGATTATTGTAAACCGTTTACCCTACCAATATTATAAGTCTTCAGAAGGTACCTCTTCTGGACTGATTGCTGCATCAGGAATTAAAAACTCTTGTTTGATTGTCACGACAATCACCTCATATTGTCCACTTGGCTAGAGTTAGTATCATGTCTTAGAAGTTTTCTCTGGCAATACTTGCATACTAGTCTCTGGTCTATCAAGCATGACCACACTACACCCTGGTGTCTTTTGAGACCTTTTATCTGACAAGGCAAACCTCATCCTTTCAGCTTTCTCCCATCTTTCAGCAGCAGCATATATATTAGAAAGAATCACATAATGTGCATCATCTCTGGAATCGCTACTGCAGTTCGATTTTCTGACCTCTTTCAGAAGTTTTTCCACGACATCTGTGTCCGAATGAACCCAGCATGCTCCAAGCAGAGCCCCTAAAACTGTTTTATTTGGTGTGACAGGCATCCCTTTTATCAAGTCACAAGCCTCTTTTAGTCTTCCTGCCCTTCCCAAAAGGTCAACAAGACAACCATAATGCTTGATGCTCGGTGTCAGTGCATATTTCTCCATCCTGGAGAAAATCTCTAAACCTTCCTCCACAAATCCAGCATGGGCACAAGCCGATAGAACTGAAAGAAATGTTATATCATTAGGTTTCACCCCTGAACTATCCATTCTCTCAAAAAAATTAATTGCCTCCGCACAATGGCCATGGTTAGCAAAACCAGCTATTAGTGAGTTCCAAGCAGCAGCATTTTTAACTTTCATTCCTTCAAATATCAATTTGGCGTTACGTAAATCCCCACATTTTGCGTACATGTCAACCAACCCATTAAGAACATATTGATTCAATTCAATCCCTTTACGAATTATCATTTCATGTACATCCTTGCCAACTTCCAATACCGCCAACTGGGCACAAGCCGATAAAACACTAACTACAGTAACCTCATCTGGTTCAAGACCTTCATCTTGCATTTTGATAAATGCTTCCAAGGCTTCTTCACACAACCCATTTTGTGTATAACCACATATCAATGAATTCCAATTCACCAAGCTCTTCGTAGTCATCCTATCAAATATACCCTTGGCACTCTTAACATCACCCTTCTTAAAATAACCAGAAATCATCGACGACCATACATAAAAATTCCTTCTTGGCATCATCTCAAACAGTTCCTTTGCAGCATCCATATCCCCATTACCAGCATACCCATCAACTATCACACTCCATGTCACAACATTCCTCAACTCATCTTTTACCCGATCAAAAAACCTCCTTGCCATCACGATATCTCCATTTCTCGCGTACCCATAAATCATTTCGTTCCATGTCACAATCGTCTTCTCAGACATATTCTCAAACAATAAAAATGCAGTCTTTACATCACCACTTTTCATATAACCCCCGACCATAGCATTCCAAGTAATCACATTTCTTTCAGGCATATAATCAAACACTTTACGGGCACTGCGAATTTCGCCACATTTTCCATACATATCTAATAATGCAGTCCCCACCATTACATTATAATCAAATCTTGATTTCACTGATTCAGCATGTAAGGCTTTGCCAAGGCTAAGGAGTGAAAGTGCAGCACATGCCTTTAGCACTAAAGGAACAACACCCATTACTGAACTTCCATTAATACGATTATGGGTGTATATTAGAAGGGCTTCTTTGAATTTTTGTTGAGCTATGGAGCTCTTTATGCTGTAAGACCAATTTCTTAGTGGGTTCGTGATATTATTCAATGAACAAAATCCACAACTTTGATATACGAGTTGATTTCCTCCTATCATCTATTCCGATCCTGGTTGATAGGTTATCTGATACTTATTGCTTCATGTAATTAGTGGAGTTATGCGAAAACTGACCCATTGGCTCTTGCAATTGTTCCTAGCTGGACTCGCAAGCAAAACACGGCTCTTTCCAATTTTAGTCATGTTTTCTGGTAATTAAATTTTGCATAAACAACATAAATGTCCCGTATGTTATGTTGAAACTAATTATGTAAAATTTTTTCTAATTTTTTCTCTTCTGAATATTACAAATATACTCATATATTTGGCTGTTCATCATACATAACTGAAATATATGATAAAACAGTTAATGCTATATTAAGATATTTAAGTTAAGATGATAAAACATAATCTTCTACTTTCATGTAAAGAGTAATCGGATAAAATCTTTCATTCCCTTAAATAAAATCATTAATTACCTATAATTATATTTTATATGATTAAATAAAATAACTGAAATTTAAATTCAAAAAAACTCTTAAACATTACTGATAGTTTTCCTCATTTTTAATGACGTTTTTGAAAAACAAAAAACCGTCTTCGTCTTTCTTTAATTCTCAACAAAAAAATATGAACATCTTCATATTGTTGCGTCATTTCGAAATTTGGGAGTCGAAAATCATTTATCAATTCTATAAAAGTGATGCAATTATTATTTCGAAAAGTATTAACTTTTTGAAATTGATTGTTACGAACGCGATGGAATTGAATATTGACGAAGTTCATAAAAAAATTAAAGTAAAATACATAACAATTTCACATGTATGAGGGCAACTTATACATTTGAAAAATAAACTGCAGTAATGTCTAATGTCATACTACACATTTAAATTTTTCACATTAAACATGTATGACCTATATATCTTGATAGAAGGTATAATGAAAATTTATACAATAATAAGACTCTCTAACAGTATAATATCACATAAAGCATTAAATGTATCTTATAAGAACTTTTAATGTATAACATATTAAAATATATATCTTCAGGATTATATTATACATTAGAATAAGTATAAGAGCAACTTATATATTTTAAAAATAAACTGCAATAATGTATAATGTTCTATTACACATCTAAATTTTTCACTTTAAATATGTATGACCTATAAACTTGATAGAAGATATAATGAAAAATTATACAAAAATAAGACTTTTTAACTGTAAAATACAACATAAAACACAACAAATGTAATAAGAACTTCTAATGTATAACATATTGAAAATATATATCATTAGACTTATATTATACATTAGTTTTCCCAAATAACTAATGTATAATGCCTGATATATTATATTTTATACTTCAAATAAAAACTTCAAGAATGTATAATGTTACACCATACATATAAAATATTAACATTATACAGTATTTATCTATAAACTTGTTAGAATGTATAATGTAATCTTATACAAAATTCATAGATTATAATTGTATAATTCAACTAAATACAAAAATAGCCTCTTCTATATATACAAAAACTTACATTATACATAAGTGTGTTAAATAAAGTAATGTATGATGTATAAAATTTACATCTTTGGACGCGATGACAAGTAATTTTTTCCCATAGTAGCAAATCACTTATTCTTTTGAATAGCCTCGATGTACAAATTGCAGTTATCTTTGCAACCACAAAGCTAGCCTGTTTCAACAAAAAACAAACATAAAGTTAGACAAAATACTGAAACATATAAAATAGAATCTTTGAAACATAAAGTTAGATCCGAGAATATTGAAAGAATTTGATATTACAAAATAAAATCTTTGAAAGAGTATTAAAAAAATATAAAATGGAGCAAGATCATTCCTTTTCAGAAATAGAATAATATAAACAAACATTAAATAATCAAATAATTATGATTTAGATTCTTATAGAAGATTGAGTAAGTGATTTCATTGATTCAATTGTTTGAATAAACGTCGTTGTGCTCTGTTCACAAGATTCATTTTTCGTGGCATGTTCCACCCCGTTGTGCTCTACTGATGATGATGATGACCCAATTGAGATTTTCGAAACTTCTGATAATTCTTTGCCATTTTTTTTTGCCTTTGTTTTCTCAACAAGTCTATGACTTTCTGATTTGGTGAAGTTAAAAAAAAATCAAAAATTAATGAATGAAATCAATAAGTTCAATTAATGTTTGAAAACTTACAATGGTAAACTCTAAGTATGATTGCTTGATTTTAAGGAGAGAGAAATTACTAAATAAGGGAATTTTTATAATTATTTTGAGATTGTTATAAATACTTTACCAATTTGAGATTTAATGTAATTATGTAACTTTAACTTGTATATATAGGTAATTTTTAGTTAAATTTATGGCCCTTATTTATTTCAAATTACTCTATGTAATTGCCTAAATAGAGTGAAAAGGTATAAATTATCTATATAATTAATCGAAAAGGGTCTAAAATCTTTTCATCTATTGAAAATGATGTAAAAATGTCCTTAATTCACCTTTTGGCTTTATAATACTTCCTTCGTCTTATTTTACTTGTCCTAAATTTCTTAATTTGATTTCTTATTTTACTTGTCATCTTTCACAAATTAAGAAGAGACAAATTTTTTTTCATATTTTATTCTTTGCATTAATTATTTTTTTAAATTAAAATTTAAACATCATTTAATAAGGTATTATGATAAATTAGTCATGTTATTAATTATTTTTTAATCAATATATCATCTCAATTTGGAACTAGTAAAATGAAACGGAGGAAGTACCTTTTACATCCACCTTTTAACTCTATAATGTCCTTCACATCCACCTTTAAGCTCTAAAATATCTTTTATTTAACAGCTTCAATATTAAATAATAATAAAAATATTTCATTGATGATATATCAACTTCTCATTGATCCACATTTAATTAATTAAAAAATTAAAAATCCACATCCACCCCCTTCTTTGCCCGACCCGCCCTATTTTTTAACAAGTTGTGTCAAAACGATAAACTGCACTCCGCAAAAAAAGAGTTGAAAATGAAGAAATCAAGTTGCCATAAACTTAAGCAACCATATATTTCAATATAATTACAATGATAGTTAATGCAGATATAAATGAAGTAGTGAATGAAGTAGCTATGGAATTGAGGGAATAGTAGTTCATTTTTTGTTTAGACAGTTTCAGCCATTGTTATTGAAGGCATAATTGGTGCAGATATGAATAAGTAGCAACAAAAACATTGAAAACGCTAGCGGAATGAAACTCTCAAGGACAGTTGGGGTCAGGCGGGTAATAGGGTAATGAATGGGGCAGGTGTAGGGTTTAAATTTTTTTAATTAATTAAATAAGAACCAATGGGAAGTTGACACATTATTAATAGTTTTTTATTATTATTTAATATTGAAGATGTTAAATGAAGAACATTTTAGAACCCAAAGATAAATATGAAAGATATTTTAAAGCTAATAGATGGATGTAAAGGATATTATAAAGCCAAAAGGTAGATGAATGACATTTTTGCACAAATTTTAATAAATAAAGGGCATTTTAGACCTTTTTTTTAACTAATTCTACTTAACTTGGAGACATAGTTAATTGATTATTTTGGTCTAGACAATTTAGTTCTAAAACACTTCAATCGAATGAATGAACAAAAGGAAACTTGTTGGCTTATATTGTCATAATTCCACTTACTAACTATTAACAAGTAATTATTTTAGCTCCATTTAGTTTATTGATGATTGTTAAAAGTAATTGCATAATTTTAACATTCTCTTTTTTCAAATTGACTATATACATTTCTGTTTTATTTATACCCTTTAGAGACATCTTAAATTTTGTATATGTTAGATGATGTTTTAATGTTCTTCAAAATCAAAATTATAATATGCAATTATGCATTCATTGAATGCTAAATCACGCATTCTTATTCTCTTATTAGCCTAGTAAGGAAAAATCATTCTATTTCAGTTGCATTCATTAGCTGGATGAGAGTAAGAATAGGAGAAAGCCGGAGAAAGAATGAATCGTGCAAAGTGAATTAAAATTTTATTGATTTTATGTACGAAGTATGATGAAGTTTGGACATTTTTATATTAATTATATGCATCATTGCATGCATAATATGGTACGTTCATTATTGTCCATGCATGAACAAATTTCATTCTTCCACAGTTTCACTTTACCTCCCATTTGAGAGTATCATTCTGAAGGTAACCGTAACAGTGAGCATTTTATCAAGTGGTAGTAAATGGCTGACATTCTTTTAACTTATTAACAATTACTTGGCTTTATTTTTTGGTAACCTATATTGGCCATTAGTTGCTCATTACGTTAGCATTCACTTTGATCGTTATTTTTTGTGAGTTAGTGGTTAGAATGTAGACATAATTTCTTGTAACTTATATCTTTATTCCTTCATTATCCAACTAATTATATCTTATAACTCATGTAACTCTTGTAACCTTGTAACTCTTGTAACTTCTATGACATTCATCTATCACATTTGAAAGATTTTTTCACGTATAAATAGAGATGGTCTTGCATGATTTTGAGATATAATAAGATAATAGAGAGTTCACAAAGTTAGTAAAATAGAGAGTTTATTAGTTGAAGGGAGGTGCTCTTATTATGGAGCTTTGAACTCAACTCTTTTTCAAAGTTATTGAGATATTTGTAACGCCCCACATCGTCCATGCGTTAGCTCGTGGTAATATGCTTTTAGAGTTAAATGACTAGAATAGTGTCAAAGAGACTTAGTGTCATTTTTTTGACTTCCAAAGTAAGTAAAGTTTAAACCCATATAATTTTCCTAATTTTAACTTTTTTATCACGTGGAAAATTGAATGAGCTTTCCATTGATATAAGATTCGCCTAAATTCGATACCCGGGCAAAAAGTTATGGCTAGTTTAAGTCCTAGTCATAAAACACCATTATTTTGGTATTTGGTGCGTTGCGGAGGGGGTCTACTTAGCAATTGTCAAATTCCAGTAGCATACCGCGATTGTGGCGCGTCGCGCTGAAGTTTCAGGTCCCAACCAGTAGGACAACGCGATGGCTCCGTGTAGCAGTGACCTTAAGAATCCCACTCGTCAATTTCCAGTGAGCCACCGTGATTGTGGCGTGTTGCGGTGGCCCATGAAATCGGGCTTCCAGTTATATTTTTAGTCCATCTCATTAAGGGTATATTGGGTATTTTTCACCCCCTTATCAGCTTAAACACGAGATTTAATCCCAAATGACCTCATTATTGATATTTTCATCAAAAACCATCAAGAACACTCCTTAGGGTTTCAAACAAGAAAACCCAAATAACTCAAGATTTAACCGTGAGTTTTCAAGATTGATTGAAGATTTGAAATCCCCAAATCATAGGCTTCAAGAATCATCCATAAAATTTCTAAATTGAGGTATGTGAGGTTTTCGTAAATATCTCATGGGCATAGAAATCATGATTTTTAAGAAAAGAGTTTTAGATTTATAATTTATAATCAATTTTAGAAGTCTCAATGGCATTGTTTTGGTCTTTAGGCCTTTCCCCAAATTGATTTGAAATTCTATATATATGTATGCATATGTTTAAGGATGAATATTCACTTGAGAGCATGAATTATAATGAATCCCTCTCTTGATATGATTTTTCCTATTATTCGTATGATATGGATTGTTTTGAAAAGCATGATATGAAAGGTCTTGATTTATACTATGATTTGAACATAATTGTGGAATCAAAAGAGAGGGTTGTGCATGTTGATAAATGTTGAATATACAAATAATGAAAGAGTGCATGGTTTTGCCAAAAGTACATGACCACCATATGTTTGAAGAATTCTTGCATAGTTTTGACTTATGTTTCGGAACATGAAATCTCTTATACTATTTGCATGTTTGGGTGGTCTGAATTGAGTTTTGATGAAAGATTCATGCATAATGCATTATGGCTCAGAAAAATGACTTGCAAGTCTTGT
Source organism: Capsicum annuum (assembly GCF_002878395.1). Classification (NCBI taxonomy): domain Eukaryota; kingdom Viridiplantae; phylum Streptophyta; class Magnoliopsida; order Solanales; family Solanaceae; genus Capsicum; species Capsicum annuum. The sequence goes on along the minus strand of NC_061114.1, from coordinate 173,409,529 downwards.
TGTGACGACACCAACTTAGATAATGCCATGTTAATTCAGAACAGAATAGAATGCATGTTTGAAATCAGATTTTCAGATTTTAAAATTTAAATGGTGCATGTTTTAGAACAGACTAAAATTGCGCATAAAGAGAGCTTAGGTGGTTCCCTGAAGAAGGCACTAGCTCAGACAACTCATTGCCCAAAATCGTGATTTACCAATCTGGGTATATTATTATACGCTGTCTTAGTGCCCTGTGGCGTATCAGACTCAGACACTTCAACCCTTGCGGCACACTTGGGTTGGGGGCTTCCCCGTCGAGTCAATGACGGATTAAATATAGCTCGTGGAATATCAGACTTGTAGGAGAGTGCCACCGAACTCAGAAGTAATACAAAGATCAGAGACTGCATTGACAGAAAAGTTTTATGATTATCAAAGATGCCCATGTGTTTTGGAATTTATATCGTATGTGATGTTTTATGACTAGCTCTCAACTATTTTATTTATATTAAAAACTTTATTTTGGATTGGTCTACGTACCAGTATATCTGTATTGACCTCCCTACCTTTCAAGTTCTGAGGTACAGTCTAGGGATCCTGATAAGCAGTAGATTTCTTCAGACAGAAGTGCAGGGTCTAGTCGGTGAGCTTTCTATATTTCAGAAGGCCTAGTTATTTTCAGACATTTATTATCAGTTATGGTTTTGGTATACTGGGGGCCTTGTTCCAGTTTTCAGACAGTGTTATTAGTTATGTAGTAGAGATTTTGCAGATGGTTTTCAGGTGTTGCTGGATGGTTTTGGATTCCATTTTTCCATTGTTGAATTTATATCAAACTTATGGCCATGATTCCGTTCACTTATAAAATTTCATATTTTTTCTCTATTATATGAATGTTGTGCATGATTACTAGACAGATAGGGACGCTAGGGCCTTTATGGTTTAGGATGTCCGTTACGGTCAGGGCCCCGATTCGGGTTGTGACACTGTTATTTGAGAAGACTGTTGTATCATAGAGGAGAGACAAGTCAAGAAGGTTATTGTTGGACAGGTGAAATAATTTTATTGCAGTGGGCTTGAATCTCCTTAAAGAGAGCGAGATATCTGCACCTCAGCGGAAGAAGAAGAAGAAGAAGAAGAAGAAGAAGAAGAAGAAGATAGCTTTTTTATTTTTCTTCACTTGTAATTTTCAATTGTAATTTTATTATAATTTCACCAATAATTTTAAGGAGATTCAATGGCAACAATTGAAAAATTTGCGGACGTCAAAATGGGAGATCTCAATAAGCCATTCCGATTCAACGGTACTCACTTCAAGATGTGGAAGGGTAAAGTATTTTTCTACTTAAGTCTTCTCAATATTTCTTATGTGTTAGCTGGAAGAACCCAAATAAAGTAGATACCAATATCATGATCGATGATGAACTTATCTCTCTCCAAGAGAAAGTTGAAAAATATGATGGTGACTCCTACAAGTGTCAGTACTTTTTACTTAATTGTCTATCTGATAACTTTTATGATTATTATGATAGAACTTACTCTAGTGCAAAGAAAATTTGGAAAGCATTGTAGAGTAAGTATGACACTGAGGAAGCGGGAGAGAAAAAATATGTTCCAGATAATGGACAATAAATCAGTCGTAGACCAAGCTCAAGACTTCATAATGATTGTTGGCGAGCTCAGATCCGAGGAAGTCAAAATTGGAGATAACCTTATTATTTATGGCATAATTGATAAGATTTCACCTTCGTGGAAGAAATTTTAAAAATCTATGCTCCACAAGCAAAAGGAAGCTTCTCTTGAGACTTTGATAATGAGAATCCGCATGGAAGAAGAGGCAAGGGGCCAAGATGCATTTTTGCAAACAGAAGAGAACAACATCACACCGAAGGTAAATTTAACTTCTTCAAATAATGTTGCCCCTGAAACTAACAAAAATACTACTTTGAAGCCTAAGAAGAAAAAATTCAAGAAAAATGATGGTAAACATCACAAGGACAATAATGGTGAAAACAACCAAGCAAAAAATCAACATGTACAACAAAAAAAGGACCGTGCTTTGTCTGTAGCAAGAGTGGGCATATTGATCGATTTTACAAATTTCAGAAACGTGGGCCTACATCTTAGGAAAACGTTATCGAAGAATTATTTGTGGCAGTGATAACAGACATTAACATGATGGAGAATGTTGATGGATGTTGGGTTGAATCTAGTGCAAACCATCAAGTCTGTTATGACAAAGACTGGTTTAAAAAATATACTAATTTTGAGGAGCCCAAAATCATTATGCTTGGAGATTCTCACATAACTCAAGTGCTTGGAATGGGAGATGTCGAGTTGAGGTTTACTTCTGGAAAGGTATTAATTTTAAAAGATGTATTTTATACTCCTTCTATTAGAAAAAATTAGATATCTAGTTTTCTTCTTAATAAAGTAGGCTTCAAACAAATTATTGAATCTGATCAGTATGTAATTGTGAAAAATAATATTTTTGTGGGAAAGGGGTATGCATATGATGATATGTTCAAGTTGAATGTTGAAATGAATAAAACATCTACTTCTGTTTACATGCTTTCTTCTACTAATTTTTGGCATGCTCAGTTATGTCATATAAATGATCGTTATGTGAGAATCATGAGTAGTTTAGGATTAATTTTAGTGATCAAAAAGAATTTTAAAAAATGTGAGGCTTGTAGTAAATCCAAAATCACAAAAAGGCCTCATTTTCAAGTTGAAAGAAAAACTGATTTATTAGAATTAGTTCATAGTAATATTTGTGAACTTGGTGGAATTTTAACTCGTGAAGTAAATATATATTTTATCACTTTCATTGATGATTTTTTTAAGTTTAGATATGTTTTCTTAATGAAAAATAAAAGTGATGCTTTTGAGAACTTTAAAACTTTTCTCTATGAAGTTGAAAATCAGTTTGGAAGAAAAATAAAAAGAATTAGAAGTGATAGAGGTCGTGAATATGAGTTACATGAATTCAATTTTTTTTATATCAATGGGTATACTTTATGAAACTACTACTCCTTATTCGCACGCATCTAACGGTGTAGCGAAAAGAAAAAATAGAACATTTGGTTAAGTTAACTAATGTCATGTTAATTGAGTCTTGTGCACCTTTAAGTTTTTTGGGTGAAGCTCTTTTGACTGTTTGTTATATGTTGAATCGCGTGCCTCATAAAAAGACCAAACTAACATATTTTGAGTTGTGGAAAGATTAGAAGCCAAATTTGGGATATCTAAGAGTTTGGAATTTCTTAGCCTATGTAAGGTTAATGGATCCTAAAATCTCTAAGTTGGGTAAAAAAGTTACTATTTGTGCTTTTCTTGGTTATGCTTCAAATAGTATGACCTATAGATTTTTTAATCTTGAAGATAGTGTGATAATAGAATCAGGTGATTCTATTTTTCATGAAAATAAATTCCCTTTTGATTCTAAAATTAGTGGGGGTTAAAGGACTAAAGAAAATATTTTGTCACTACTTAGTTCTTCCACTTCTATTTTAAAGAATAAAGAAAATGGTGATTTTGAGCTAATAAATAGTAAAAGGGCTAGAGTATAAAAAAATTTTGGTCCTGATTATTATATTTTTAACATTGGATATGACCCTCTCACTTTAAAAGAAGCCCTGTCTTCTTATGATGCTATTTTCTGAAAAGAGGCTGTAAATGATGAAATGGAATCACTAATTTCCAATAAAACTTGAAAGATAGTTGATTTACCTCTGGGTTGTAAAACAATTGGTTGTAAATGAGTCTTATATAAAAAGTTAAAACTGATTGAATCTGTTGATAAATACAAAATTAGGCTAGTGGCTAAAGGTTTTAAACAACTAGAAGGCCTAGAATTTTTGGATACTTTTTCTCTGGTAGTTAGAATTATATCCATTAGACTTTTAGTTAGTATTGTGACAATTTTTTATTTAAAAATTCATCAAATGGATGTAAAAACTCCTTTTTAAAATGAAGACCTAAATGAAGAGATTTACGTGGAACAACCCGAATGTTTTGTTAAAGTTGGCCAAGAAAGCAAAGTGTGTAAACTTAATAAATCTCTATATGGCTTAAAACATTCATCAAAGCAATGACATGAAAATTTGATTCCTGCATGATTGATAATGGATTTAAAAAAATGAGTGTGATAAGTGCATATATCATAAGTCTTGAAATAATTTACATTTAATTATTTGTCTATATGTTGATGATTTATTGATCTTTGAATCTAACATGAATGTTATTGGAGAGACTAAAAATATTCTTAGAATCATTTTGATATGAAGATCTTGGTGAGACAAATTTTATTCTAGGAATAAAAATTACTAGAACATGTGATGGAATTTTCCTTAACCAGTCACATTATGTTGAGAAAATTTTTAAAAAAATATAATTTCCTTGATTGCAAGCATGTTGTAACTCCATTTTATTCTAGTGTTCACTTGTTTCCTGTTGAAAGTGAAAATGATGTTATAAATCAAAAGAAATATGCTAGCATAATAGAAAGTTTGAGATATGTGACTAATTGGACTAGGCCTGATAATGCATATGCAGTAGGAGTACTTAGCAGGTTTACTAGAAAGCCAGGTAATGAACATTGGCATGCTATAACGAGAGTAATGAGATATTTAGTTAGAACGAAAAATTGTGGTTTGTTCTATAAAAAATATCCTACTGTACTTGAAGGCTTTTGTGATGCGGATTGGAATCTTTGTCAGGTAATTCCTTACCTACTACTGGTTATAATTTTACTTGGGGTGGTGGTGCTATTTGTTGGAAGCATAAAAAGCAAATAATTATTGCTAACTCTACCATAGAGGCTGAACTAATTACTTTAGCTTCAGCTAGTGAGGAAGCGAATTGGTTGAGAGATTTGTTATTTCAAATACCTTATTTTGAAAAATCAATTCTTCTTATTTTAATTCATTGTGATAGCCCCACTGTAATTAGTAGAGTTCAAAATCGTTATTACAACGATAAATCCTGACCTATAAGGAGAAAACACAGTAATGTAAGATCATATTTGACAAATAGTATCATTAATGTTGATTATGTCAAATCTTGTGATAATCTTGCAGATCCATTAACTAAGGCTTTAGCAAGAGAAAAGGTCTAGAACACATTGAGGGAATGAGATTGAAGCTTATTGAATCTTGAGTCATATGTGAGGAAATCCAACCTGGGGAGTAGAGAACCTATAATTAGGTTTAATGGAAAAAATGAATCACATGATGACTTATTGTGAAGAATGCACTATTTTCTCCCTATGGTGTGAGTGCATTTACCTGTAATGATTTGTGATGATGATTTTAAAAAACTTTTAATGAAAATCTATAGCTCGTATGAGTGGGGTGCTAAAATTATAGGAGCACTCTCGACGGATTTCACCAATGTGAGTGTGGAGGTAGGCCACTTCCTTTGAGAATTAAGCTCATTCTCAAAAGACACTCATTAAAATCGGGATAGCACAAGGTCGTAACGTGCTGCTATAAAGCTCATGTTAACACCTTGATTATCATGTGTAAGCAGTAACTTTTTATTTCCCCTAAGCAATCATAGTTCAAGTCTGAGACCACTACAACTCTAGAGTAAAAATTACCATTTTACTAAGTGGAGGTTCAATGCAGAGCACACCGTCATTATACATGGTAGTCTTCCTTCTACTAGTGGACTTTCTTGTGTTAATTTTAAAAGAGAAAACACCCAATTACCCTCCTGAACTATACCCAAATAGGTTATGACACACCTCAACTTAAAGGGGGTCCTATTACCCCCTGAACTAATTAAAATTATAATTTTGACACCCTTAGTGCCTACGTGGCACACACATGTGCCTACGTGGACACTTTAGTGTGTTGTGCCACATATATGCCACGTAGGCACTAAGGGTGTCAAAATTACACTTTTAATTAGTTCATGGGGGTAGTAGAATCCCCTTTAAGTTGAGGTGTGTCATAACCTTTTTGGATATAGTTCAAAGGGGTAATTGGGTATTATCTCAACTTTAAATTAAGGGGGATTGATGAAGTTTGAACATTTTTATATTAATTATATGCATCATTGCATGTATAATATGGTACGTTCATTATTGGCCATGCATGAACAAATTTCATTCTTCCATAGTTTCACTTTAACTCTCATTTGAGAGTATCATTATGAAGGTAACCATAATAGTGAGCATTTTATCAAGTAGCAGTAAATGGCTGACATTCTTTTAACTTATTGTCAATTACTTGACTTTATTTTTTGGTAACCTATATTGACCATCAGTTGCTCATTATGTTAGCATTCACCTTGGCCATTGTTTTCTGTGAATTAATGGTTAGAATGTAGACATAAGTTTCTTGTAACTTATATCTTAATATTCCTTCATTATCCCATTCATTATATCTTATAACTCGTGTAACTCATGTAACCTTTGTAACTCTTGTAACTTCTATATCATTCATCGATCACATTTATCTTTCTATTTATTGCGTGAAAGATTTTTTCACCTATAAATATATGTGATCTTACATGATTTTGAGATATAATAAGATAATAGAAAGTTCACAAAGTTGGTAAAAAAAAGAGTTTATTAGTTGAAGGAATGTGTTCTTATTATGGAGCTTTGTGCTCAATTTTTTTCAGAGTTGTTAAGCTGTTCTTTGAGAAGGCTGTTGTATCCCGGAGGAGACAAGTCAAGAAGGTTACTGCTAGACCGGTGAAATAATTTTGTTGCAGTGGGCTTGAATCTCTTTAAAGAGAGTGAACTATTCTTTGAGAAGGCTGTTGTATCCTTGGAGGAGACAAGTCAAAAAGGTTACTGCCTGACCGGTGAAACAATTTTGTGGCAGTGAGCTTGAATCTCCTTAAAGAGAGCGAGATATCCGCGTCTCAGCCAAAAAAGAAGAAGAAGATAAATTTTTTTATTTTTCTTCACTTGTAATTTTTTCAGTTGTAATTTTATTGTAATTTCACCAACAAAGTATAATTGAAAGGATACAATAACTAATTTGAAGTGATTTAAAAATTTAATAATTACACAAGATTTAAAATGCTTTAGCCTACATTTGTTTCCTCTACCTTGTGACATCGATATTTGTTTTATCACAATTTATTTATGGACATTATTACAATTTACAAGTGCGATTAGATAAAACTTACTGTACAAATTAAAGTTAAGCATAACATTGAGGTCCAAAATGCACATAAAAAGAAGTGAGGTCCTAAAATGTAATTTCCTCTTTCCCTTTCCAAAGAACCTCTCTACTATTGGCACTCTATTAACTGTATTACCGGTACCCACACAAAAAATGGACCAAAAATTGCTCCAACTTTTACAGAAATCCAAGACTAGCAAACAATTGAAAGAGACCCATCTTCAAATTACTATCAATGGCCTCTGGAATAGCAATTTTATAGTGCCAAAACTCTTAACTTTTTCCTCAAACCTCATTTCACTTAAATATACACTTGATGTTTTCCGAAGTTTACAATATCCAAATCTTGTTTCTTACAACACTTTGATTAAATGCTTCATAGGAAAGACACTTAAATCTGCATTATATACTTATAATCAAATGAGGGTATCAAATATTACACCTAATAGTTTTACTTTCACTTTTCTTTTAAGGTGTTTTGAGTCTTTTGACGCTTTACAATGTGGTGAAGTACTTCATAGTGAGATTTTAAAGTTGGGTTTTGGTTCAAGTGTGTTTGCGAAGAATACCCTTATGGATTTTTATGCCAAATGTGGGAATTTGGGTTTAGCACGTAAGGTGTTTGATGAAATGCCTGAGAGAGATGTTGTGAGTTGGAATACGATGATCGGTGCTTATACGATTCATGGTAATCAAGAATATGCGATTTTTTTGTTCGAGGCTATGCCGGAGAGGAATCTTGTTTCGTGGAATTCGGTTATTGCTGGATTGTTGAAGGCTGGCAACATGGAGTTGGCTAGGTCTGTGTTTAAACGCATGCCGGAGAAGAGTGATGTTTCTTGGAATACAATGATTTCTGGATATGTAAAGTTGGGTGATGTAGAAAATGCTAGAGCTATTTTTGATGAGATGCCGGAGAAAAGTATAATATCTTGGACTGCAATGGTGTCGGGATATGCCATGAGGGGTGATTTGCAATCAGCAAGAAAGATGTTTGATCGAATGCCAGAAAAAAATGTTGTTTCATGGAATGCCATGATTGCTGGATATGTGAATAACCACATGTTTGATGAAGCTCTTTCAGTGTTTCAGCATATGTTGATTGATGGGAATTACAAACCCAATCAGACCACTTTGATTAGTGTGCTTTCAGCTTGTTCACATTTGGCGTCTCAAGAGCATGGAAAATGGGTTGATTCTTTTATAAGAAAGAACAAATTTGACTTATCAGTTCCACTAGGAAATGCTTTAATCGATACATTTGCAAAATGTGGAGATATGGAAAATGCGAAGGCAGTTTTCTTAAGGATGGGCCAAAGATGCATAATTACTTGGACTACAATGATTTCAGGATTAGCGGTGAATGGTCATTGCAGGGAAGCCGTAGAACTCTATGGACAGATGTCCTTGGAAGTAGTAGAGCCGGATGATGTTGTATTTATTGCCGTTCTTTCAGCTTGCACTCATGGAGGGCTGCTGGAAGAAGGGAAAAGGGTATTTTACCAGATGGTGAATAAGTTTGGCATTAAACCACGGATTGAACATTATGGATGTATGGTTGATCTTCTTGGCCGAGCTGGAAAGTTTGAAGAAGCATTGAGTTTCATTAAGAGCATGCATCTGGAACCTAATAGAGTCATTTGGGCCACTTTGCTTTCTGCTTGTAAAACTTACAGAAACGGGGAGTTGTTAGAATCCTTAACCAGGAGGATCCTGGAGCAAGAGCCTAACAACCCAAGTTATTTAACATTGATAATGAATTTAAGCTCTTCTATTGGGCGGTGGCAAGATGCTTTGAACTTCCGTGTAGCTACTAGAGACCAGGGGATAGTAAAAACTCCTGGTTGTAGCTCAATCCAAATAGGAAATAATGTCCATGAGTTCTTAGCTAAAGATACAAAGCACCCACAGAGGAAGGAAATCTATAGAGTTTTAGGGTGTTTAAATGGACACTTAAAATTATGTGAGGTCGAATGAATTTTAATGGCCATGGCTTCTTAGAGAATCTATAGACAGCAAGATTTTGCAGTGCCCGTTTCTCGAAGGATACTTTCTTGAATACGCATGATTCTGACAGGGGTGAAATCTTACATCAAGTGTAACTTGTAGTTCCATGATTACGGAGGATGGACTACTGATCTAAATGAAGTACTTTTGTGAAATGAAACGTAATAGTTCTCAAAGTACGGCTGCAGGGAGAGGAATCAAGTCGGAGAAACTGTAATGTACTGATGTCCAATCGCGAGAGTAAGTTATTGCATTGAAATTTTTGGGCAAGATGAGATGCATGAAGGCATCATTTCTCAGGCCGTGGAATAATTGTTAAAGTATGTAACAGAGCGAATAAAGGGACAGCATCAAAGGTTGGTCTGGTTTCCATTTTCGCTCTGTTTAGTCATCTTGCTTGTTGACGGCCATAATAATGAGCATTTAAAATTATTGGGTGCGGGCAGAGAATCCCCGACTATCTTAAGCTGAAGCTAATCTTTTTCTTGGGCTTTGGAAGATTATGTGGTCTTAATGCAAAAAGTAACCATCTTAAGAAGAAAATTAACTTTGTGGAGAACTTTGCGCTTAGCATAAAACTAATGGTAATTTTGTAGAATATACATTTTCTTTAGCAATTTAATATCTTAGTTCCCGAAGGACATCTCACTAAAAATATGATATGTTGGAGTCAAATATATCCGGAACATTGTTCTATCTGCTCCAAACATTATAATACAAGATCTTGCAGACTCTTTTCTCCAAGTATTTTTCTTAGCTTTTTGAATCTTCTATTTCTGTTCCAAACCCATTTTATACCTGTTGAGTCTTTGCTTTCAGCATCATGCCCAATCTTTAACTTGTAGAGCTCACTCTCTCTTTTCCAGGCACAACTAACTCGTTGAGTCTTCTCTATGTGCTCCATGCCCACACTTTAGTCTGTTGAGCCCCTCTGAACTTCTGAAAGATTTGGGCCTATCAGAAAAGGAACTTCAAGCCCTCCAACCCACATGTGTGGGAGGATGTCAGCTTATACTTTAAAGGAGTTTATAATGGTCCTGGGCTATTTCATCTGTTGCGTTAAGATTTTAAATTGGATTATCATATTCTTTCATGGCGTACTTTAAACTGAATGAAAAAGAAAATCAAAAAGAAATCCTATTGGAACATATAAACGAGGGATCGAAACAAAAAAGGGAGTGGTGGGCTGATCAGAAAGTTGAGACAGATCTACAGAATGGGAGGATGGTGGAGTGGTGGGGAAGTGTTGAAGGATGAATAAATTTTCTGTAAATCTAGAGTTTAGGGGACGGATCAACTGCAAGATTCTCATTTTCTTATTTGTTTTTGTCAAGACACCACCACAACTATGGTTACTACATCAGTAGCTTCATTTAAGACACCCTTTTCTTACAACTCTTCATGTTGTTTTTCTAAAGTACCAATAGTGACTTACTCAATAAGCTGATACTATCAGCATTTTACTTAGAAATCAACACATGTACAAGATTCCTTCTGAGAAGTTGAGCACAAAGTTGAGAAGTGTTCTGGTAGGATGTCCACATTTGGATTGGTTCTCTGTTAATATTCACTTCCTGATTGTTTGTTCTCCATATGGATATGATTTGCTTTTGAAGATGCTGTCGTTTTTCGCCTGTGAATTCAATCCATTTCCACATATCAAAAAGCAGTTTTTGTGTCTCTTCCGCTTGCTGTGCCTCTCAACTTTCTGTTGAGAAATATAGTTGCTGAAAAAGGAAGCTCGTTGGAAGAGAATGTGATGCTGCCACTAGTATACGGAAGTTGAAGTACTTTTCACTGGTTAGTATGCTGTTTACCATGGTAATAGTAAATCATAGTAAATGTTTTTAGCTTTACAACCATCTGGTTTTGACACTGCAAGAGCATTATAAGCTAACAATCTGTGATGTCTGGCCAAATTCTTCATCATGTGAAGCCTGATATCTACATCCATACATACGGGAGAATGTGGTTACAACATTTTTTTTTTTTGCAGACAATTAATGTTCCTCATCAATCAAATTTATTAAGAAGTTATAATATAACTTTTTCCTTCTTCCGTTAAAGTACCCATCCACTCCCTACGCCTTCCTAAAGTAATTAAGATAAAACCGAGAATACTAAAGAGCCTAAAATAAAAGGGAGGATAGTGGTGGAAAAGAGAGAATCTTTCATTAACTGAAAACTAAAAGAAAATTATTGGTAACTTATAATACAGGTTCCATTAGTGGGTATCTTTTTATTCTTAGTACATCTTAATGTGGATGCCTTTTGGTCATTATGAGGAAGCTTTATTACATAGTTTTCTGTACTTATGCTTTTGCTGAGAATAAGTATCATCCCTTCAATAAATCCCCTCTTTAGACTTTTTACATGTTCTCTGAATCCAAAGATGTTGAAGAAGCAGATAAGAGGTGAGCCTTTAAGAGTGATTATAAAAAAATGTTTAAAGGTCAATCTCTTTTTCACCTAAATAGAAAAACATTGGTGATTATAAATCTGTGGTTACTAAAATAAGAAACCAGGTTAATAGAAAAATATTAGTGATTGTAAATCTGTGGTTGCTAAAATAAGAAACTAGGTTGCAACTCATGGGCATATGAAAACTTTTATCAATTTCATGGCATATGAGAATATTTTATAATGGAATATCATAAGTATCTCGAAAAATAGTTATTCGACGACAAAAGTCATATAGCTCATTATTCGAGGATTTTTTAAAAATTCTAGATTGACAATTTATAGGGGAGCCATGGAGTAGCTGGTAAGTTGCTGCCATGTGACTAGGAGGTCACGGTTCAAGCCGTGAAAACTACCTCCCGCAGGAATGCGTGGTAAGTCTGCGTACAGTAGACCTTTGTGGTATGGCCCTTCCTCGGACCCCGCGCATAGCAGGAGCTTTAGTGCACCGGGCTGCCCGCTCCCCCTCCCCCCCTCTTTTCAGATCAATTTACCTAGTTGTAGAATAGCGCTATCACTCTTATGTTATAAATACTTTTTGCAGATAATTCTCTTACGATTATTATTGTAGTACCTGATCCACCTATTTTTCACCCTTCATGATCCTTGCTATCTGTGGACACCAAAATTAAAAAATAATTTGAGCAAATATTGGGTGGACTGTGAGCCCCTGTTGAAGCAAACTATCATGATCTTCACTCCCTTGGCTTGGGCTTCAGTAGAAGTTGCAGGAATGACTTGTAAAAGTAACAAATATAAAACTCATGATTAGAGCTTGAGTTCATGATAGATTAAGAATATGGCTGAATTATATGTAGATTATGAGTTAAGGCTTTACTCATGATATGTTGAGATATCACACAGTACAGAAGAAGAAATGTCATGGGTCTGAGATGATACAGATCCGCAATGACAAAGAAAATGGGCCAAAGAAGCAATTGGACGACATCAATATTGGCAGACGCAAGACCAAAGGCCCAAACATCAAGTTCTGATCCAAGACATATAGAAGGACAACAAGCAATATAACAGTTGTATAATACACAACTATATTTTGTCTCAAGCACATACATAGAAAAGAATAAATGTCGTTAGGCAGTTATAAGGTGCACAATCTGATTGGTACAAGTGTACAGAAAATAGTTTCTTTATTTATTTTCTTTATTAGAAATTTCTTGTATAAATACACATAGGGTGTACCTTGTTCATAGCATCAATATCCTGGCTATGAGTGTGTTTCAATTTTCAACAAATTAAGAGTAAGATGAAAGATCAAGCTAGTATATGCTTTACTTGACTGAATAGTATGGATTAATAAATATAAATTCTGGCTTTTCTTTGATAACCGTGGTGTTCGAGCCAGCTTTCGTGCACCTTGACTAATTTCACGGGATACCTTCCTTCTCCCACCTGCATCAGGTACCAGTAACTCTATCCATCAAGGCTTGGATAGATGAGAAGAAATCATTTAGTGTGTTTGTCTCCGCTGGGATTTGAATCTGAGACCTCATGGTTCTACCCACTTCATTGACCACTAGGCCACACCCTTGGGTGCAATATAAATACTAACTTAAGAGTAAATGATGATGGGAATATATGTGTAAAGAACCAAATCGACCATACAATTACTAGTTTACTACAGCTCAACAAACAAACAAAAGCCAGTTATTCTTCCAACAACAAAAGAACCCTTTTTAGCTCTATATTAGAAATATACTCAAAAAGCCTTTACTAGCCTGCTCCATATGCTGACCTTCTCCAGGACATATCCAGTTTTCTAGCTTGAAAAAATCATCTCTTCCATGAGAGACATCAAAATTCTTCGCACTGCTTTTGGAATTTTAGGTACATGCATCTTAGTTCTTGTTCCCATTCCTAGTTTTTTCCGAATATTGGTTATTATAACTCTTCCTTGTTTTTAATTTCATGGAATAGGTGATGCTTTTGGTATATGACTCTTCATGGCGCCCATGTAAGACTTCTTGAATTCTTTTGTTATTCTGTAGCGTTATTTTGTAGCGTTTGTGTGTGTGTGTGCGCTGTTTGTCTTCTTTTTCAGTTTATTTTTCTCATCAAAACTAATAGAACACTTTAATGATTAGATTTTGACACTACATACAGGATTACATTCAAAAGGATTATTAGGAAGAGATCAACAGAACAGTTCTCTAGCATACCTTATGTAATAGCTCTGCTCAATTGCTTGCTCTCAGTTTGGTAAGTTTGTTCAATTAGCTCTATTGTAACTTGAAAGCCACCTGTTTTTTCCTATCTTCCTTAATCTTTCTCGTATTAATGCTTTATTAAAGAGTCCGTTTGAGTTAACTGATAAACATCAACTTTTGCTTATTGAAGTCACTTCCCGAAGATTATTTCAAAATTATTATAAGAATCCCTTCCTCCCTTCCCTTTTAGCGAGTTCTCGGATGTCGAAAGAAGAAGAAGAAATAGAGTAATAATATTCAGATGTCGCCAACAGCTTTCTCTAATTTTTTTTTTTTTGGTTGCTTAGTTGATTAGAAATAAAGAAGGAAAATAGAGTAGCAACAGTAGGCACTTTCCCTTTTAAACTTTTCATTCCTTCTCCCCCTTTTCTATCTTGTTTTTTTTATTTTTGTCAAGAGCTGCTACACTATACCGCCCCTTTACAAACCCAAAATTCTCTTCTTTAAATATTCTTGTCACATTAATTTACCTTTGGGACTAAAGTGGGACCCACACACAAAAAAAAACAAATTCTAAGGTTCAAGACTTTCCAATTTATTTTTTTCCCTACTAGCAGTAATCATATAACTTATATACACAATAGTTATGTGTACATGTATGTACTACAGTTCTCCGTAAAATACGTACACCTCATGTTCACTTAAATTATTAAACTTGGATTCAAAACCTTTCGAGGTGTTACAGGGGTATTAAGTTGTTGATTCACACTATAAAAATTTGGAAGAGGATAGTCGAGCAGAGGTTGAGGAGGACCGTGTTTATTTTTGAGAATCAATTTGGATTTATGCCTGGTCGCTCGACGAAAAAGGCAATTCAACTGGTGCGGAGACTGGTGGAGTAGATAGGGAGAGAAAAAGAGACTTACGCATGGTGTTCATCAACCTGGAGAAGGCGTATGACAAAGTACCTAGGGAGGTTCTTTGGAGATGCTGGGAGGTAGGAGGGGTCCCAGTGGCGTACATCAGATCGATTAAGGACATGTATGATGGAGCGAAGACTCGAGCGAGGATGGCGGGAGGAGATTCAGCGCATTTCCTGTCTTGTCAGGGTTTGCACCCGGGATCAACTCTTAGCCCATTTTTATTTGTCTTGGTGATGGATGTGTTGATGCGGCGTATTCAAGGAGAGGTGACTTCGTGTATGCTATTTGCGGATGATGTAGTTTTGATTGATGAGACGCGTGCGCGCACGTGGGGATGATAAATTGGAGGCTTGGAAACAAACCCTGGAGTCTAAAGGGTTTAGGTTGAGTAGGACCAAAACAAAGTACATGGAATGCAAGTTTAATGTCTTGAGGCAGAAGGACGAGGTAGTAGTGAGGATGGACTCCCAGGTTGTTTGTACAAGGAATAGTTTTAAGTATCTTGGGTCTATGATTTATGGAAATGAAGAGATTGGCGAGGATGTTTCTTACCGTATTAGGGCAGGATATATGAAAAGGACGCTTGCCTCGGGAGTTCTGTGTGATAAGAAGGTGCCTCCCAAGCTTAAAGTCAAATTCTACGGAGGTAGTCCGTCCAGCTATGCTGTATGGAGCGGAGTGTTGGCCAGTCAAGAACTCCCACATTCAAAAGTTGAAGGTGACGGATATAAGGATTTTGCGTTGGATGTGTGGACTTACTAGGGGAGATAGGGTTAGGAATGTAACTATCCGGGAGAAGGTGGGAGTGGCTTCGATGGAGGACAAGATGCGGGAAGTGAGACTGAAATGGTTTGGACATGTGATGAGGAGGGGCATAGATGCCCTAGTTCGTAGGTGTGAGAGATTAGCTTTGGATGGTTTCAGGTAGGGTAGAGGTAGGCCGAAGAAATACTAGAGGGAGGTGATTAGACGTGACATGGAGCAGTTACAGCTTATTGAGGACTTGACCCTAGATAGTAAGGTATGGAGGACGTGAATTAGGTTAGAGGGCTAGTGCGTGCGGGTGAGTCATAGCCAGTAGTTAGGAGTGCTTTGATGTAGCCGGGCTAATAGTCTTAGGGTTGTGTACATAGGCTGGAGCTTCTAGTTAGGAGGGTTTGGGTGTGGTGGGTGCCTTTGATTTGTTAGTGTGTAGTATTACTTTGTAGGTGTCTTATTTCTATTATTCCATCTTGTTTCATGTTTTATTACGACTTTGTTTACTGTCTTTTGTCTTGAGTTCGGGGGTCTATCGGAAACAACCTCTCTACTTCTTAGGAGATGGTGGTATGGATTGCGTACATTTTACCCTCCTAAGACCCCACTATGTGGGAATACACTGGGTTTGTTGTTGTTGTTATATACTACCAATGAAAGGTTGTTTTTTGTCACTAATCTAATTAGGAGACGAAAACAAAACCACATAGGGTGTTTGGTATGAAAGGAAAATATTTTTCACCATAAGCAGAAAATATTATTCCTTGAGTATTGATATAAAATTTAGACAAATACTATGACGTCAAGGGTCAGGGTGGTGCGGAGGGGTTGGGGGATAGGGATGTGTAGTGAGGATGGGTTGAAGGGGTTGGGATAGGGTAGTGAGAGAGGAAGGGTAAGGGTTTTGGGGTTGGGATATTTAGGGATGGGGAGGATACATTTAGCGTGAAATGTCACTTAAGGAACTCGTTTTTCTAGAGAAACATTTTGACCAACCAAACATAAGAAAATTAGGGGATATGTTTCCTCGATACCAAACACACCCATAGAGAAGCTGGGTGCAATCAGATGCGATATTTTTTAACTCCGAAGATGTCCAGTGAGTTTAATTTCTATTAGTGATTTGTGTATCAATTTACAATTTAGTTAGAGAATTAGAAATAAATTCTATAATAAATATTAGTAACCTAGTAAAAATGGTAACTAATGTGCTGTCACATATTAAACTACAGTAATAGCAAAGAACTTATAACTGTCAGTGCATATAATTCAGGTCCGAACATAATAGCATCATTAACTTACCTTTGCTTTTTTTTTTTTCCTTAAAATAAATATCGAGTATAATTTAGAAATTGAACCTCAGTGAATGTAAACAGGTAAAGTTTACCTTTTGTGTCATCAGACAACCTGCTTGTAACTTTCGTCAATTCCATAGGCGCTGGCCTGGAGGCAACCTATGTGTTGACTTTCCTAATATTTGCACCCAAGAAAGAGAAGGCCAAAATCTGTGGATACCTCCTTGTGGTCCTGTCCATCTTCTCATGCCTGGCTTTGGTTTCCCTGCTAGCATTCGTGGTTATAAAAGGAAGCTCCTATGTGGCTTTGCTTTTACAGTTTCTTGTATTATGATGTATGGTTCTCCTCTCTCGGTAATGGTAAGTTTTTTAATCTTCCTCCTTTTTAATAAAGTAACTAGCTGATACACGAACAAAGTACGGAAAACGAAAACTACAACTAAGATACGAATACTAAGATAAAGATAGAATGGAAAGGTAGTAAGATAGACACAATGTAAGGAATTGAAAGCAAATAAAGGGTATATCAAACCCCAAATCCTCAATCAATATACCAAACAAAGCACCTAAATCGTACGTAGACCTCAAGGGAATCGATTCCCAAGCAACCCACATTTCTAAACAAAATATCAACACAAGCGATTCCACGCTTGCCTCACAGTCTTACAGGTGTTCATATTCATAATTCATCAATAATCTACCTACTAAATGAAATCCTATTTATAATTTAGGCTAAGTTATTACATCATATTGGCCCAAAAGTGACCCATTTAGGAAAGACAAAGACATAGAAGCCCATTAGGCACATGCTTGAGCATATGGGGTGTATCCCAAAGGTGTAATGGTCTGTTTTGACCCTCTCTAGCGGATCGAGAGCGGGTTGGGCGCACCTCCAAAGCGGATGGGGCGCATTTCCTCTTCAGGGGGCTTTCTAGCCCCATTTTGTCTTCCATTGGCCTCTCTAACGTCCCTTAAGTCTCCTTGATCATCATAATCATCCAATGGACGCCCTTTGATAGCCATCAAGAAATCTTCAAGTGTCATTTGACCCGTAAGCATCCTCTCTAGCAATCCGGAGTCCATTTGGCTTGTCTCACTAGCTGATTCAGTTTTTTAGTATACTCAATAGGTACTAGAAGTAAGAAATTTTTACTTTGTCATCTTTTATGATATTATTTTGGAAAATTTTGAGTTTAAGCATTTCATTCACCTTTAGAAGTAGGTTGGTATATCTAATGAGTCAATTGGTCATTGTTATGGACAGGTTACAAAAGATATGTTCGTTTATAATCTATTTTTGTGTTTTGCCAATTTAGGCATTTTATTCACCTTTGCCATACGTTGGCTACTCTATTATTTTGTCACAGTAAGTAAATGACAATTTTATTCACATGTTTTTTTCCAGTGGATTAAGGCCCATTTGTTTTTTCTGTTAAGATGAAAATATTTGATTGTGAACACATCAAATTACTAGGATATTTTCTCTGATATGAGCAAATGAAATTTAAGATTGTTTATTCCCAATGTTTGTGTGTAATTAATTGTTTGACTAAACACGCTCTAAAAGCTAGTGACAGTGGTAGTAGAAAGTAATGGTGGTCAATATTGATGGTTTAGATGTGGTGCCTAGTGGTGTTCGTATTTGGTAGAGGTGACCGGCAATGCTGATTGACTGGTTGTGCAGTGGTGTCTGGGAGGTGGAAGTTTTGAGGTGGTGGTTGGGGGTGGAAGTGCTTGCGGTGGTGGTTCTTATGAGGTGGAGGCTAGTGATAGAAGCCGTTAGGGCTGTGGTGGCTGGCGGGTTGAGACTTGAGATGAAGGTGGTTATTGGTGGTGGCTGTGCAATGGAGGTGGTTGGTAGTATTGGCTAGTGGTGGTAATGGTTTGCGGTGCTAGTTGTGCAATGTGGATGTGTAGTGGAGACTTCTAATGGTTGTTGTTCGGTAGTTAGAATAATGCTAAAAAGTTCCCCTCATAGAAAACTTTTAAGTAGGCATCATCTTAACGATTTTATGATTTTGCACATAATATGTCATTATGACAAATTCAGAGCAAATAAATGATTGTAAAAGAAAAAAAAAGAAACAAATATACTTAATATAGTGAGATTTGAATGATTTAGACTTTCATTAAATGAAAACAAATATGGCCCAAAATATCACTGTGAAAATTTCCCCTTTCAAGAGGGTGTTTCTCATCAATGGTACTCTCCCAACCAACTCCAACAACGAGCCCTAATCTCATCCTTCAGACGATAAATGTACAGTTCACTCCTCCGAATTCTATTTTGAAGTATTTGGCAATAGATATAAGCTAGTACAGTAAAATAAAATACTCTTTTATGTTCTTTTATAATTTTATTCCTTCTCCCTTTTTGTAGAGGCTGGTGATCAAATCTAAAAGTGTGGAGTACTTGTCACTATCTGTTTTCATCTGCAGTATCTTGTGGTCAATCTTCGCGCTGCTTGGAAAGGACCCTTTCATTTTGGTCAGTAGCTATTATTTTGAAGTATTCAGTAACTTCCACATTGCTCATTTTATGACTAGAATTTTTGTAAAGCTTTTAGAAAAGTGTTTGTTAGACAGGTACCAAATGGCATTGGAACTTTATTAGGAGCAGTGCAGTTGATTTTATATGCAATTTATCGTGATAACAGAAGGGAAGTCAAGAAAGATGAAATGAATGAATCAGTAGAGAAGAGGACCGGAGAAATCCAAGATAAGAAGCTAGCTAACACCTAAGGTGCATGAGAATGGTAATCCATAACATCATTCAAATGTATACGAAGTTTCTCAACTTTTGTTCCTACTTATAAAGTATTACTCCCTTCGTTTAAAAAAGAATGACCTATTTTCCTTTTTAGTCTGTTTAAAAAAGAATGACCTTTTACCTTTTCTGGGCAATACTTTAATTTCAATTTTCCACATAGCATGTTTAGAACCACAAGATTAAAGGACATTTTGGTACATTTGACATAACTTTAATTTAAGGCCACAAGATTCAAAAGTTTTCTTTATTTTCTTAAACTTTGTGTCAAGTCAAAGTAGGTCATTCTTTTTTAAATGGAGGGAGTATCATGTTACTCTGTTTTGATCAAAAAGTTATGGTTGCTTCTTTCAAATGTAGTCTGTAGAGGAGCATATTCAACCACTTAACTTTATTTATTTGTATGCTTTATGAATGTAGTACAATATGGCCTTCTAAGGCCAAATTTCTGTGTTTTGATTTGTTGTATCTTGCTTTATTGAATTCTAAATCAGCGGGCACTACCTGGTAAGGTCGTTGAGAATTATCTTTGATAAAAGCTTTTTCAAAAGTATTCAAAGAACCTTTGCATAGGGTCTGAGAATTATTTTTGCTAAAAACATTTTTCAAAAGTATTCAAAGAACCTTTGCATAGAGCCTAAGTTAGAAGTCTCACGTATTCATGATTTTGTGTGTGTGCTTTTTGAAAATTTGGATCATTTCTCGATATCTACGTGTCATCCTTGTGCAGGGCTATGCTAATCTCTGTATTGTTCCAATTTTATCGAATATCCTTGAGGGAACAAAAGTTTCTTAAGTATTCATGATTGTGTTTTCATCCAAAAAAGACCCTTTATTAGAGGATTTTATTGAGAGCAAATCCAAGGGAGATGGCAAATAACTTGGGAACATTTTAATTTGTTTAGTTTAAGTTTTTTAATCTTTGGGATGTAATTGTTTATTTTAATTAAAGGGTCTTTATATATTCCTTACCCGCTCTAGTTGCAATTGTGTTGTTAAAATGCATTTAGTTATTTAGTATACTTCTATTGCTTTCCAACAAAAAGGAGGACCTTTTAGCAAGAAAATGGAAACTTTTCAATTCTCCTTTTTCATTTCAAAGACAAAAGATTCTGGAACATGAGATAGTGCTTTTACCTTTAGTCTAGCAGGTTTTCGAGTTCATTGAGAAAATTCAAAACATTCAAACGTTTCTTGCTTCAACAAGTCTCTTTTGGTGTCCTAAGTCATGTAACC
The DNA here is from genome assembly GCF_002878395.1 of Capsicum annuum. Taxonomy (NCBI): domain Eukaryota; kingdom Viridiplantae; phylum Streptophyta; class Magnoliopsida; order Solanales; family Solanaceae; genus Capsicum; species Capsicum annuum. The sequence goes on along the minus strand of NC_061114.1, from coordinate 173,388,793 downwards.
ATTATGTGATAAGAAAATACAATCAATAGCTTACCCAATTCTTATATATAATATAGTATCGCGACTCTAAGTCGTTGCTAAATGGGATTAACGATGGATGATGTTTAACTACAAACTTTGTTCGTCGCTAATTCTTATTTTTTGGGGAATAGAATTTGGAACAAAGAACAAAACCATATAAAAACCATCTCAATATTTCATCTACTAGATTGATCTTAGGATAAAAAGAAAATCAAATTAATGTAAACTGATGGAGACTTGTTAATTCATGGAGAAGTTGGGAAAGGGTTAGCCAATAATACTGACATCTTGGTAGGTTGATTATATTTATAGCATAGCTCTTCCGCTATAAAGCGTGGTCTTGTGAGGTCTATAAGCATTATATGTTTTTATTTGAAGTTTGGCAAGGCCAACTTAGAACATTTTCTTTTGCTGAAGTTGTAGACTTGATAAGATCCAACTTCAGATATTTTTTACTGAAATTGTGACTTTGGCAACACTTGAGATATATAATGATTTACCATGACCATTTCAAATATTTTTGGACAAGTTGAACCTGAACAAACTTGAACCTTCTCCTTTAATTTAAGGTTAAATAGTTTACTTGGGTGTCACTAAGGACAGAATCATGAGCTTCATCATTGGACTTAAAGGTCTATTAACTGAAATTCTGCTTAAAGTGATTACTGATAAATCATTTTAAGGAAAAATAAAAGTAAGTGCTAAAAAGAGAATACGAAGAAAATTATATATTCCTAATATACAGAAGAGCCTTGGAAGTAGGTGAAGGTCGTCATGCCTGCTTCCAAGGAAAAATTAGTCTTTTCACTAAAATTGTGCTGTCATTTTGTTCGCCTTCCTCGTACGGTTGGTTCACACAAAATCACAGAAAAGGAACATACTTCTTCTGCTATTCTTACAGCTCAGTCACAATCGAGAAATGTAAATCAATTGAAGTGAAATGCTCTTCAAAGTCTTGTAAGTTGTTTATTTCGTGGTGCAAATCCTACTCTTCAGAATGATGATGTATTGTGTTGTGTGAGATTTCGGCATGAGGGGTGTTTGAGTTGAATTTGAAGTAATTCAGTATCAAGTTTGTTGCTTTGTGTGAGTCTTTTCTCGCAATTTTGTTGATTTTTTATGTGCAATTTAGGAAAAACTACGTCTCGGAGTAGTGCTCTGTGTTATTTGAAAATTTATTGTTTGGGTCAATTTTTCCCCTCTAAGTGTGTGTGAAAATTCTCCAATGATGCAGTCTCTTTCAATAACAATTTTCTTATGTGTTCTCATATCTGGGAGTTCATGCTTCACGGTTTTTTGTTGTTGTTCGAGTTGTTTGTCATCTTTGAGTTTTCTTCAGTGATAGTTACTTTGATTTTGAAGTGAAGTTTCTGTTCAGAATCACCTAGAGATTGATATTTTGCTCTACGCTTTGCAGGACCATGAGAAGACTGACAATCAAGCGCAAAGCTTCACGAGCAGAATTTAAATAAGTTTTAAAGCTTAAATTGGTTGTCCAGGGATTATATTAAATGTGCACCTGTATTTAAATTTAGCAGTTCAGTCAAAATATCTTTCTATTTATTATGGCTTCCTT
>NC_061114.1:173320539-173384196 GCF_002878395.1 Capsicum annuum | reverse complement strand
ATTTAGCAGTTCAGTCAAAATATCTTTCTATTTATTATGGCTTCCTTTATGATCCATAATAATTAAATACTGACTTGAACAGGACTAAAAAAATAATGGAATAATCACTGTATATATTATTTCGTGTTAACTGTTGATTCTTTTGTTTCTCATAACCAAAATTTTATGCATAGTTATAACTAGGAGTGGGCGTTCGGTCGGCTCGGTTTATCTATTTTTGGATTGACAAAAATGACATTCGTAATCAAATCGAAATAAATACGGTTCGGTTATTTCGATTTGAAATATTAAAGTAGTTAGCTTTTCTTTTTCATAACTGAGTATTTAAAATTGATGGTGTATTTTAGAAAATATCTTTTTCAATTCTGTTTTTCATTCTCAAATATAAATAACTGTAAATAACTCAACATGAATGAAACGAAATGAAATAATCATAAGTTTAACATAATACATAACGCCATTAATCATTACATGTAATATAACCTTGCGTAAATAGTCTACAAAACGAAACAAAACTCATCTATTTTTCGCCGGTGGATAGCCACAACCCACAAATCCACCACAGTAGAAGTGAAAACGATCAACGATTATATTATATATCTAATATATATATTATTTATTTATTTATAAAATTTTGATTTTTCGATTTAATCGATTTTTTTTAAAAAAATCAAAAATCGAATCGAAAAATCGAAATTTTAAAATTACAAATCAAATCTGATCCGAAAAATCAAAATCAAAATTAAATTTCAATTTAATTTTTTGGTTCAAACCAAAATATACCCACCCCTAATTATAACATTTTAAAAGAAAAGGAGAAACCTTAACTTATCATTGTTTTACTGCTACAACTACACTATATACAACTATGTACATATGAGATCTAATTGAACAATTTTTTCTCCTATATAAGTGAAGGATTGGTGTACCACTAATTTATCTTTTTGTGGCTACACCAATCTTTCATTTATGTATAAGAGAAATTATTATTATTATATTTTATTTTTACTATTATTATTATTACTATTGTTACTTTATTTTACTGTTATATATAAGTGAAGGTTGGGGTGACTGTCAAAAATATTTTGATAATTTTAATAATCCATAATGTCACATTCCTTTTTTAACCCCAAAAAGATTTATTTTAAAGTGGAAGACCGGTCAAGTTTTGGTGAACTCGCCGGAAAGGTTACTCTCTCCGATCAATTCTGGTTCACTCTTCTCTCTCTTCGTCCATCATTCTCGCGTCTCTCTCCCTCTTTTCGATCGGGTCAGTGTGGCTATGTGTGCGTGAGATTTGTCTGTGCTGTCTATCTCTCCTCCATACTAGTGAGTAAGTATATGTATGGATATGTTGTGCTCCCCCTATATGTGATGATGTGTGTATTGTTAAAAACGTGAGGGGAGGAGAGGGCAGCCTAGGGGTATAGGGATATGTGGGGGTAGGGTGTGGGGTATTAATGTGAGGTATCAAAATTTATTGAGGGGAGTGGATAATTTTGTTATCAAAAGAATATTGGGGATACTACTACTATTACTATTGTTGCTGCTGCTGTTGCTTTTTCTTTATAGTTATTAGTTATGTTTTTATTTTTATGGTGCAATAAAATGGTTATCCATGCATATTTTTTTTTATATTTATTAGTTTTGTTTTAATGTATTATTTTAATAATATTTTTACTTAGACATTTGTAATTGAAATATACATGGTAGTAATTTTTTATAAATATCTTTTTGTTCTTTATTAAATTATTTATTTTTACACTTCAAGGGTATTTCAGTAATTTTATGGTGCAATAAAATGGTTACACATGCATATTATTTTTTTCTTATATTTATTAGTTTTGTCCTCATTTTTATAGTGCAATAAAATGGTTACACATGCATATTTTTTTCTTATATTTATTAGATTTATCCTCATGCATTATTTTAATAATATTTTTATTTAAAATTTATAATTGAATTATACATGATAGTAATTTTTTATAAATACTTTTTTGTTCCTTATTAAATGACTATCAAGGCTATTTCGATAATTTTATGGTGCAATAAATATTTCGAAATCTACATATGTCTCCTCAACTTATATATTTGAAACTTTCAAATGAAATGTGCATCATGTACTTTTTCACGAATGTCCAAACGAAAGACGTGCCACCAATTAGAGTTGCAACAATCTAGCTAGATTTTGATTCACTTACATAATCATTTTTGTATTGGTTGGACCAGTCTAGCAATCCCAATTTTGTTCCACACTGAATGTATATATTATGTTAACATTGGTTCATTATACTACATATCTTTCTCGTTTATTCCTATACTAAATAATTAAAACAAGTAAAAAATAATCTTCCCCAAAGTTTGATCTCTTTTGCACATTAATGATGCCAAAATGCCCGGCAAGGCACGGGTATCTAGTATATTTAGTACTCCCTCCGTTTCGAAAGAAGTGAATCATTAAATTTTTTTTCAAATTTGCCCTTATGATTTGACAATCAATTAACTTTTGAAAAGGTATTACAAGGTCAACTTTTTTTTTTTTTTTTGGGTAAAAATGAAAAGTTGTGTTAAATTTATGTCTTTAATATTTTTTCCTTAATATATATGCCAAAATACAACAATTCATTTATTATGAAACAGAGGGAGTAGATCACATTTGATGAAAGCAAAAAGAAAAACAATGATTAATTGAAGTACATAGTTATGGATATTATAAAGGATTTGTTGGTTGATAAAGAAACTTGAAACGTGTAGGAGGATTTTTGTTGATACAATTTGTTGCTTTTCATGTTGAATTGTGTACTGTTTCATCAAAAAACTTTAAATTGTTACATTTTTAATTACTTAATTATATTATGTCTGAATACGTTATTATGACTGCAGCTACAGTGGCATTCCTGGAGAAGTACCGGTGATAGAGGAAGTGATTGTAGCTCCTCCTAAAGCACATGAAGTTCGACTCAAGATCATTTGCACTTCTCTGTTATAGTGACATTACTTTCTGGAAAATGAAAGTATGCAATTTTTATCCGTCTTTTTCCCTGTTGAATTGCTTGTTTACTGACTTTTTTTTAGTTCTTCTCGAAAATTTCCTGGCTGCTTTTCAAGAATCTTTAGCGATGAAGCTTTCAGGTAAATTTTACTTCACCCCTTATATTTTCTCACGACTTATGTTTAACTGAACACAGAGCCTAGACAAGTAAATCTTGTGTTGCAACTGCACCAATTTTTTGGGCTAAAGGAATATAGTAGTCTAGTTGGTTCAAAGTTGAACAAGGTATGTTGCAATAACCTGTAAGACAAAGATACTTAATATCATAATGCAGATAATGGTACATGCTTTGCTACAACAAGAAACATAAGATAAAGTTTGAAGTAATTGAGGCTCTAGATAACCCCTGCAATAACTGATTTTGGAATTTGTTTACTTTATTCAATTCGTGTCTTCGTTGTCATATTTGCACACACTTTCGAATTAAAAGGTAATATCTTTTGTTAAATTTGATTAGGGGTATGTGCGCGCGTGCATGTATTCATTGTCATATTTGCACACTTTTGAATTAAAAGGTAATATATTTTGTTAAATTTGATTAGGTGTGTGTGTATGTGTTTATTTACTTTAGTAATTCTTTTGTAGGCCTTCTTATAGAGAAATATTCAGGAAATAAGAAGTTGCAACCATAATTATGTTGGGTAGGCATCATGAAAACACTCGAGCCTTCCAACCTTGTTCGATCCCTTTAAGGCATTCATATCGGTATAGTTCGCAAATTTCTCAGCTTTATCAACTTCTCCAACTTTACATCCCCTTCCCCCCAATTATGATATTATAAGCTACAATATCATGTTTCAAACCCTTGTCACCCATATCCTTCCAAACTTCCATGGCATTTTCCATCCCTTCACCCTCACAATATGCAGCCATTAAAACGCTACAACCATACACATTTGGAGAGAAATTTTTTGCCATCATTTCCTTCCAAACCTCCTCAACCACCCATTCTCTATGAAAAGCAAGCATAAGAACGTTGAGCATATATGCATTTGCCATACACTCCAAACTCTACTGCCGATCAGCTTCCAAAGGCGGAATCATTGTCGGATGGTTTGGTAAAGGACAACTCAAGTACTGACCCAATAACTCTAAAAATACCACAGCCTGAGCAGGAAAAACTGACTGATTATAAGGAGGAAAAGTTAGTTGATCCCGATTTAAATGCATATGATGATTGTGACGATTCACATGTCAATATGAAATGTCAGAACATGGAGAACTGTAAGTATCTTTCTCTGTGAGATTATTGTCATTTTGTTTCACAGTTGAGTTTTTCTTGGTTGCTGAATATACATGCTGGAGAACATGTTGAAGGAATATTTTGGGGTACTTTTGATTACATTTCCAGTCACTGATAGAAAATTTGTTATCTACAGTCACTGATAGAAAATTTGTTATCTACATTAAGTTATTCAAGCTCACATTCTAAATATGCTAAGGCTATTTCTTTGATTTTGACATGATTTCTTAGGATATAGATGTGTGTATGTGTGTGTGTGATTTTTGGGTCTAGCATGCAATAGAATAACTGATCATCTGGTGTATCTAATTGTTATTGATCTTATTTTGGTATAAAAAAGACTCCCATTACGGTTGATATTGGTTTTGTGTCAAGTGAAGGAGCAGGGCATGACGTATTGATGTGGTATTGTCACTGGAATAACTGGAAAGAAATTAAGATACAAATGCCATGACTTTAAAGTGAATTATGGGTGAATTTAGCTAAATCGATTTCTATCATTGTGCACTTTATTGATTTGACTTTGTGACGTGGACTTTTCCTTTGACACTTTTGACTGGCACCCAACTCTATACTGTATTTATATTCTACAGAGAAAAGTACAATGATACTGCTTGAGGATCACCTTACTAAAACCTATTGTTGATGTAGACTAAAAGTTATTTGGCATGTGTAGTTTCTAATATACTTGTCATTACTTCTTGAAATTGTTGTTTTCTTGTTATGTAAAGGGGGAGTAACAAGTTTGGGTTGTGGTTTCTGAAATTTTTAAAGGATTTTAATAGATTCTGAACGTTAAATCTTATTGAATTGTAATGTTGAGTCCTTTTGATAAATATACCTTCTTTTCATAATAAATGAATTATTGAATTTTAGCACGCAGTTTAAGGAAAAAGCATTAAAGACATAAATTTAATATAATTTTCTATTTTTACCCCCCAAAAAAACTGATCTTGTAATACCTTTTCAAAAGTTAATTGGTTGTCAAATCATAAGGGTAAATTTAAAAAAAATTCAATGATTCACTTATTTTGAAACACCAATAAATACCCCAACAATTCACTTATTCCGAAACGGAGGGAGTACTATTCTTTGTTTGAGTCGTTAGCTTCTGGTTTTTGTATTGTCAATTTAATTCATCTTAAACTATTTAAGTTTATCATGATAACATATACTTTTACATTATTGAATAATCAACTGTTTTCAAATTATTTCAGGTTATGTTGATGAAACTAAGTAGAAGTTACAGTGAGATTGATATAGACATAAATCCAACTTATAAGGTGGTTGCGATACAAATCTGATAGTTACGAATTATAATTAAAAACTATTATTGGGCCTCCGCTAGCGCGGGCATCTCCATCCAGTAATATATAGGGAAAAGGACACTCTATGACCTTTTAAAAAAATAATAGCCCAATTATAGCCCAAGTTTGACATTTGGACAAATAATGTCCAGTCGGCTAAACAAATGCCATTTTATGGCCATTTCCTACTTTTCTCCAATTTGGGTCATTTTGATCCACGTAGTTCATATACAGTCTATATACGATACTGATACAATGTTCAACTCGCACAATTCGACTCTTTTAAAAATATTTCAATTTTTTTTACTATAAATTTTTAAATTGATCAAATATTCTGCTTTTTTTATTCTTTAGAAATAATAATTAAATTATATAAAAACGATATAATTATTAAATAGAATATGAATCTATATAAGATATATATATAGAAATTGTATAGTTCTATTTCTTATATATAAAAATTGTATAGTTCTATCAAATATGTATATGTACAATCTATAAAAGTATATACAAATTATATAATTGTTGTATAAAACGTGCAAAAAAAGTACGGTTATTATATAAGTTATGTATCAAAACTGTATAATTTCCGTATAGAATATTTATGTATAAGATTTGTATAAAACCTGTATAAAAGTTGTGTAAAAACGATATAGAACCAGTCAAAAATTAAAATGGCTAGAAAGTGGAATTTAAATTCCATGGCCATTTTTAAGAAAATAGTTTAATTTGAACTGCAAATGTACAGTTACTATATAAATTATGTATCAAAAATGCATAATTTCCGTATAGAATATTTATGTATAAGATTTGTATAAAATCTGTATAAAAGTTGTGTAAAAACGGTATATAATCAGTCAGTAAATTAAAATGGCTAGAAATTAGTTGAAGCCTTATGGGAGGAATTAGCCTACCCATGATTTGGAGTTGTGCGCAGTTGTGTTTGCCTTGAATTTGTGGAAGCACTGCTTGTATGGAGTCCGTTCTGAGATATTCCCACACTACAACATAATGTATCTGTTGCTATGAAGACTAAGCTATGAATTGAAAAATCATAGCTATTACTTAGTAATAGCCACAAAAATTTGAATTCAATAGCTATTTACAAATTTGTAAAATTTCATATCCATGAAAGTTAATCTGACAAAGCCAATTCCTTATTTTTGCTACAATTACTAACAATCGTAATAATAGTTGCTTAAAGAGCTACAACTTTACTGCTATGATAAAATTTGATAGTTGATCATAAGTTTTTGTCCTGCGATAAAAATTATTGTAGCAATAGTGACCTTTTAGCCAAAATAACTATTTGAAATAATATATTATAGCTTAATATATATTTTTTTGCTTCAAATTATAAAAATTGTGGCAATAGTTAAATGATATAGCCACGTCTTTATTGCTATAGATAAAATATGTAGCTAATTATTAATTTTTGCTACGAGTTATAACTTAGTAGTAATAACAACCTTTTAGCCACAGTAGATTAGTTAAAATATAATTTTGTGGCAATTTATTTATTTATTTTTTACTTTGTGTTGGTAAAGATTGTTGCAATAGTTAAATGATATAGCCCTAGATTTTTTTCTATAATAAAATTTCGTAGAGAATATTTAATATTTGACATGTGCTGAAACTTGTTGTAGCAATAGCGACCTTTTAGCCATAAAAAGATTATTTAAAATAAATTATTGAAGTTATAGATATTTTTGCTTTGGGTGCTAAAAATTGTGACAATAGTTGACTTAATAATAACTAATTATTTTTTCATGATGAAATACTTAAGTCACAAATTTATTATTATGATTAAATTTTACAGCTAATAATATTTTTAATCACGAGCTGAAATTTGTTGTAGTACTTATAATATAGAGGAACTGCATATATTAATCATTTGATTTGATTCAATACTATATGTTTACTTGTGAATTTCAAATATAATTACAGTAAATATGTGATTATATCCAACTAATTTTGATTATCTAATTATATTGAACTTAAATATAACTTCGCAGTCTCACTAAATATAACTTAAATATATCTGTGAGATTGTGCATCTTCATGGTGTGTCGGTGTCCATTATCTTTTATCAAAGTTTTGTGTTCCCATCTCACTTTTGGAAGAATTTTCAAGATGAGTTGGGTACTCAGATTGATCTAAGAATAATGTTTCACCCCCAGACTAATGGCTAGTCAGAGCGGACTATCTAGTTTTGAAGGATATGCTCTGTGCATGCGTGATGGATTTTGGTGGCCAGTAGAAGCAGCATTTGGCTTTATCTGAGTTTGCATATAACAACATTTACCTTCCAGTATTGATATGGCTCCTTTCGAGGCATTGTATGATAGGCATTGTTATTCTCCAGTGGGTTGGTTTGATGTTTCAGAGGTGAGACCTCGAGGTACAGACTTTCTTCATGAGTCTTTGGATAGAATCTGGGTCATTCAGGATAGACTTAGAGCGGCTCAGAGTAGGCAGAAGTGCTATGTTAATCGTAGACTTTGTACCTTGAGATTTGGTGTTGGTGATTATGTTTTTCTTCAAGTTTCACCTGTGAAGGGTGGGATGAGGTTTGGGAAGAAGGGCAAGATAAGCCCCAGGTATATTGGTTCATTTGAGATTCTTTGGACTGTTGGTGAAGTGGTTGATGAGTTGGCGTTGCCTCCTGATCTATCAGCTGTTCATCCAGTTTTCATGTTTTTATGTTTCACCGTTACGTTCCAAATGAGCATCATGTTATTCGTTGGGAGTTAGTTTAGTTAGATGAGCAGTTGTCTTTTGTTAAGCAGTGGACTGCATATTGGCTAGGGATATTAGGCGGTTGCACTCTAGAGTGATCCCTGTGGTTAAGGTCCAGTGGAGACATTGACCTATAGATGAGTCTACTTAGGTGGTCGATTCTGATATGTATAGTTTTTATCCCCATCTCTTCGTTGATTCAAGTATTTCTTTGCCTTAGTTTGAGAACGAACTAGATTTTTAGTGGTGGATGATGTAACGACAAACTTTTTTGATGAAATATGTGAACTATATGCTTTTGTGTGATTTGATAATTTTACCCCTCCCAGTAGTTGCATTATGGTATTTTTGGGGTGTGGGGTGATTGATATGATTTTCGATGCATTTTGGTACCATTTATGCAATATTGTGGTTTTTGATGGCTTTGAGAGCCTTATTTTGGACTTATGTTGATATCTTTTGATCCGTACGACGGATGGATGAACGGACTATGCCATCAGCTTTGGAATATCAATTTTAGGTTGGGTAGACCTTTGGTTCGGGTCTTTTTTTTTTACCAATTTTGTCCATTCTTTCACCTTGCCTCTTGAGAGTTAAATCCTAAAATGGTGTGGCAGCTTAAAAGTGAAGCTTGTGGGAGTTTGGGAAGCTAGATTAATATCTATTTCTTGATTCGCTTATAGATTTAATGTAAGAAATCACCCCTTTTCTTAGTAATTCTTGATTAAATTCTAAAAAGCCCAAAAATCTTAGGGCTTGATTTTAAACCCCAATTTCACTCCTTTTCACTTGAATAATGTTTTAATCTTATAATTACTAGTTTTTCACCAACTTAACCTTCAAAACAATCTGATTCTTGATTTTAATTTGAATTTCAAAAATTTTACCCGATAAAGCTTAAAAATAATTTTTCTTCGATTTGAACCTCGATTTTTTACTCAATTTGACTTGAATTTTCAGCTGTAAGTTCCTCAAAATATGGAGAACACATTTTTTAAGTAAATTTATGATTTTCCCTTCTTTTTCAAAAATTCGTTTCGAGGGTCTGTTTTGACACCAAATCAAAAGTAGTCAATATAGGTGTCGTTGATTTTGTTTTGACGCTTAGATTCCATATTTGATGTTTTTAGTGGAGTTCGGCACCGTTCATGAGGAGTAAGTCTTTGGGAGTAAAGTCTTGGTTACAGTATTTCGACTTTTGAGGTAGGTTATGACTTAACTCTTTTAGACTGGATTATGTAGTAAATTTTGGTACAAAAGACATATTAAAGGTGAAAACTAATCATGAAAATTTGACTATATGTGTGTTGTTCCCGTATGAGGGCCTATATGTAATGTAATTGTTGAAATTGAGATATTATATGATATGTGTGACAATATGGGGGCCTATGGATGTTCATAGCCTTGAATATATGTGAATAATTATATTGTGTCGTTGAAATGCCTAATATGGTACCATTAGTGTATTATGATATATTCATACTTGTTGTTGTAGGAGACATGTGGAAATTCATGGATGAAACAGAAATAATGAATGGCTCACATAGTTGTCAAAATGTATAATTGTAGTTGGTTGTGGAAATATATCATTGTGATTGGTTGTAAGCACTACATCTTTATATCATACTCATTCATGAAACATTAGTACCACCGTGCCAACATCTTTTATAAAATTCTCCCCAAGGAAAGTGTCGGGGAGGAGATATTGTAGCACCTTATAAAACTATCCCCAAGGGATGTGCCCGGGAGGAGATATGAGATATGTTGATTATATATGGGTTGAAAAATCCCCCATGGGTCCTACATTGGGAGGATTGCCTCTGTTGGTGTATACGTGGATTGTGCGACGATCCCGGAGGTTGTGCGACAACCTCGTGCATCATCTTTATCATCATCATCATCATATACATTGCACATACTTTATTGTGTTTATGTTGTGTTGTATTGTCATATTGACGTGTCATATATGTATTTGTCTTACCTTTCTTTACTTGTATTTGATGATCTTGTATCTGCATTTTCTCCCTTATTCTACGTATATATGACATAATGCATACTTGTGTTCTATCTTGGTGTGTTGTTGTAATATATGTGATATATTAGAACTGTTAGTGCAAGCGACGTGGGTAGCCATTGTGGGATATTTTTTACTGCAGGTGACGTGCCCTTATTGTGTATTTTGTATGCTTTATTTTCTACTTTTCTCGATGGGCCTATGATACCTACTGAGTACAAGTAGACCGAACTCACTCCTACTTCACCTTTTTGGTGTAGCTTTGGGTTTGGGTACGCCTCAGACTGATTGATTTCGTGCGCTATCAGATTTCTCAAGGTAGAGGTTTGACATTCATACATTCGGAGTTCACCTTTACTTTTTTGTATTAGTTATGTCTTTATCAGTGTTTGAAGTCAGATATTTTTTTTGTGGCTATTTTTCTGATGTATTTGACCCCAAAATTATATTTGTAGTTCTCATATTGTTAACACCAGGTTTGGGGAGTTATGGTTGCATGTGTTGATTTTATTCTTTCCTCTTTTATTATATCTATATGGTTCAGCTTCATTCTAGAAGCCTTACCTTGGGGGAATTTCTTTCTTTTCTTCGTGTATATCAGTTTGGGTGAGAAGCTTACTAGTTAAGGTTCGCCGCAACAAGTGCTATCATGACCTATCGATTTTTGGGTCGTGACATCGCTTCTTTAAACGTTTGAGGCTCATTTTCAAGATGAAATGTTACAAAATTTGATCCAAGAGAAGTTAACGTTCTTTGAGGTGTACTACACCTTGGATTCTCATCATTAAGTACATTCTCATTTGGTTCACCTCGAGGTCCTTTAGACCCTCCACTATACAGATTACATCTAATTTTATATTCATAAATGTGTTCAAAGAACTCAGTATTATCTGATTTAATTATCATATTTTTATTGATATCCAAATGTTCGAATTTATGAATAAAAAATCGACATGTTTTACTACTTTTGGCTTATCCGATGAACACACAATCCACAGTTTTAGGTCCTATTTTAAATATTTTAGGCATATGAACTTGAATTTTGGATAGACACCTCCACACTTTGAAATATTTCAAATTGAGTTTCCTTCTTTTTCATTTTTCATATGGAATTGAATGTGTTTTTCTATGGGGTACTCTATTGAGTATTCAGTTTGTTATAAGGATAGCTTCCCTACATAAGTTTTATGGTAAATCTGCACTTATGAGTAAGACATTCATTATTTTCTTTAACGTGGTTTCTTATTTCTACAATCTCATTTGATTGGGGTGAATACAGAACAATAGTTTGATGGACAATTTCATTTTCTAAATATATTTCCGCAAAAAGAGATTCATACTCTCTACCCTTATAACTTTTTATCATTTTAATCTTTTTATTCAACTGATTTTCAATTTCAATTTTATATTGCCTAAATGTGTCTATGGCTTCATCCTTACTATTTATCAAATAAACATAATAGTATCTAGTGCAATCGTCAATAAAAGTTATGAAATACTCTTTTCCACCACGAGATGATGTTGACTTCATATCATATATTTCTGTATGGATTAAGTCTAAGAAATTGAAATTCCTTTGAGAAAAGACATTTCCCCCCCTGAACTTGTCCTTCAAACGCACTTTGGTACTTAAACTTAACTTCCGTTTATTTACCCCCTTAACATCTTTAAAGTGAATTATTTTCACTCCTCAAAACTGAATACCACTCTCACAATGGAGAGTGTGTTACACTCGCCTACACATTAATGCCATGTCAATGCCACGTTAGAGCCACGTCGTTGCCACATAAGAAATTACTATTTTTAAAAAATAACAAATATATATATACTATTTTATTTATATAAATATATATATATATTTATGTATATTAAATAAAAAGTGCACCCCTCACCCCCATTTTCTTTCTTCTTCACACCCCTCACCCCACCCTGCCCACCCCGCTCCTCTTTACGTTTCTGACCCCCCTCATGCCGCCCCCCGCCCCCACCAGCTCTCCTCCTCCATCAAATCTACCCCACCTCCATTGTTTTCTATTTTCCTCCATTAACAACCTCCCACCCCACCTTCAATTTTAATTTTCCTCCACCCCCACTCCTCATTTTCCTTCTTCTTCAAACCACCCACCCCCGTCCCTGCCCCCTCTTTTTCTTTCTCTTCTTCCAGTCAACCCCCATCCCCACCTTCAATTTTTTTTTCCTTAATTAACACCATTGGATAACAATCACAAAAATTATCAAAATAAAATTTTTCCTCCATTAAACACCATCTCAACCTTCAACCAAACTCTTTCAATGTTTTCAACCACCAAATTCACCCTTGAAAATGTAAACATAAATAAAGAATAGAGAAGGAACAATGAACTTTAAAAATAAAAGTTACGAAAATTTCTTTCAATTTTATTATTCTTTGAACTGAATTAATGAAGCAATTTAATGTCTTCAATTTCTTCGCCAGAGAATGTATTAATAGAGAAAGATTAAAAAAATGGAGGAAAGTGTTGTTGGAGGATGTGTTTAAGGTTGTCAATGGAAGAATTTATTGTTGTAGAAAATGGGTGTTGTTGTTTGTTGATGTATTGGAGAATAAAATGGTGTGGGGTGTAGGTGTGCGGGGTCGCGTTTATTATTTTAAAACTGTTTTTAAAATAATAAATGCGGCCCTTTGTTTTTTAAAATGTCACGTCAGCGTTAGAGGTGAAATAAATACACTTTAAAGATGTTAAGAGAGGTAAATAAACGAAAGTTTAGTTTAAGTGCTAAAGTGAGTTTGGAGGACAAGTTCAGGGGGGAAATCATATCTTTTCTCAATTCCTTTCAACAGACTTATATGAATGTACATACTTTGATTCCACACATTTTTTATTCCACACATGTTTGACACTTTGATTGCACTCAAAGCTAGATAAAATTTCTAAATTTATCAATTTTCATAAGATTTTGTAATTGACATTTTCTAAACGTTTATGTCATAACTCATTTGCCTCAAGTAAATAAGAAAAAAATAGAATTTTTATTGATTTCAACATTCATTACATTAATCTTAAAAAGGCCCTCAGTTAGATAACATTTGCCTACATACACTTCTCCTTTACTAATTACAACATTATCAGAATAAAATATATATTTGAATTAATCTTTGTAAGAAGTGAAGTAGAAATCAAGTTGTTTCGCAACTCCAGAACATGAAAGACATTTTTGAATGTCACCACCTTACCTGATGTCATCTTCAAGTAAATTTTTTCTGTTCCTTCAACTTTTGATTTTGCAGATTTAGCCATAAAAATCATCTCCTCATTTTGAGCCAGAGTGTACGATGTAAATAACTTCTTGTTGGCATATACGTGGCAGGTGACACCAGAAACAATCCACCACTCTCTAGGATTATAAATCAAGCTACATTCCGAAAGCATAGCGCATCGATCATCCACTTCATCTTTGAATTCAGTCATGTTGGCTTAATCTCTTTTATTGCCTTTCTTAGGGGGCTGACAATCTACCAACTTGTGTCCAATCTTGCCATAATTAAAGCAATTTTCTTTGAATTTCTTTTGTGAAGGATTGCTTTATTGTCCAAATGCTTTCTTTCTTTTCTTTATTTTACTAGGTTCATCCTCCACAATATTTGCTCCACTAATTGCAGAATTCTCTTTAGACCTTTTCTCGACTGCTTTGTTATCTTCTTTAATTCATAACCTCACAATGAGGTCTTCAACTGACATATCCTTTCTCTTGTGCTTCAAATAGTTTTTGAATTCCTTCCATAACAGTGATAACTTATCAATTATAACAACTACTTCGAAAGCCTCATTCACAATCAAACCTACATCAAAGATTATGTGATTATCAAGAACACAATTAATATATTCAATAAAGGTATTCACATGTTTATACCTTTCTCTAGGTGACCTAGCGAAAGGTGCCTAAGTGAAAATGAATGATTACTTGCAGTTTTTGAACTTGAGAGACGATAGTCTTACTATCTATCATTTTAAAGTCAAGAAATCATTTTAAAGTCAAAAAATCTTGCAATAATGAACTTTTTCATTTCTACATCCTCAGTTTTGAATTTCTTTTTTAAAGCATTCCGCAATTCTTTAGAGGTTTTCATGTTGTTGTACACATTGTATAAATCATTTTAAAGTCCACTCAATATGTCGTTCTTTCTTAAAAAAATCTGAGTGCTTTCACACTTTAGTTACTATAAAGCACTCCTTTTCAGATGTTTCCTCCAATAATTCTAGAAGGATTTCAGAGATAAATCTTTGAAGACTTAATGTAGTCAAGTGAAAGAACATTCTTTTGCAGACACCTTTTAAAATCTACACCAGAAAATTTTTTAGATTTCTCTGCTGGTGCTATGGCGGGTGTAGCACTTGAACCACTTGAAGTAGCAATAGTTGTTGCCGCGACATTTGTTATTCCATCATTAGCATAATTTTCAACATACATTTTTGTTGTCACAAAGAGACAACCAATTTAGTATGTCAAAATACTAACAATAAAGTTTACAACTTTAAACAGTAACTTATTTCTAGTTTAACGATGAAGTTTTTATGTTCTTTTAACCATCAATCGAATGAACTTTTACTTATGATTAAGTTTTCTATATCTTCAAATCACTATTAAGTTCAAACACAATAGAAAGAAACAGGATTTAATCTCCAGAAACTCAAGAATACAGATTATATTAAATTACTTAAGATTGTTATTCCGAGTACAAAATCTGTAAAAGCGAACAACTTCAAGAACTACAATGAAGCTCGAACAACTTCAAACACAAGTTCAAATGAATGATCAAAATGAAATTTATACTATTTCTGGAAAAATAGTAAAACCAACATAAGAAATAAAGATGACGACAGAAAAATTGTAGAATCAAGTCCACCATATTTAAGGTGTGCCCTTAAGAAATTTATTCCCCTCAAGTACCCGTGGTTAATGAAATTTTTCCTCCCAGGATAAAATGATTCACTTTAGGATATAGCAGTACCTCAAATTTTCCAAACTTCAGACTCACTTAACGATTTGATGATCACACGAGAGTTTTTAGAAGAAGAAGATGATGTTTTTCAATTCAAAATCCATACCTTTGCTTGAGGAAAAGTTCAGATATTTATAGTCAAAAGGTGTTTCTTCAGAAAGAAAGCAATGGTTCACCAAATAGTGCATTGTTTCATAAATGACATCCATCTGCGTTGAGCCTGTGTTGGTTCTGCGTCATACCTACGGCTGCAGGTGACGTTTGGTGCAAACCAGTATGTTCTGCGCTAGACTTGTGCCCGACCTGCGCGTGTAGGTCATCATTCATTTTAAAACAGTAGCTTGAAAGGTCACATCCCTTCGAGGTGCGTTGTGACTACGTTCGCACTTCGTCCAAAGTGCACCCGCAAATGGAGAAAATTTTTCTATTAGATTTTTGAATTAAAATTTCACTTTCTTTGAAGTTTCGAATAAATTTTGTCCAAAAAAATTAATCTCTCAATCACTTGACAAATTCAAATCCAAATGACAACAATGACAGCGCAAGACGTCTCATGTTCTTACCTCACTTCCATATGAAGAAATGCTTCTGAATATAAGCATAAGAAAGTTTCTTTCTCCCACCAATGTGGAAGAACTTTTCTTCCTTAATGTAACATATAGATTTGACTCAACTTAGAGTACATTACTTAGAAAGTCATTCCACTTTATTTTATAATCCAAAAGCTACTCAACTATTAATAATTCACTTAAAATTCATCCAACCAATTTAAATAGAGTTTTCATTAATTTTATTAACATGAAAAATTTATTTTAAACTAAATTTTCTAAAAAAGAAAAAAATAAGATACCAATTTAAATCTAGGGATATTGTAGAATTGGTAATTATGACACTGTATATTAATCAAAAGCTACAGTAGAAATCAATAAACTCAAAATTCTTAATCGCCTGGGACCCTAATCTCGGATGAATATTAGCAATTTTCTCACACAATATTTTTACGAACCATATGCACCATTATTTATTATATAACACTAGATATCGAAGGCTCATGCCAACATGGACTTAATATATATTAATTTTTGGTCTTAATTTATGTGTCACAAAGAATTTAGACAATTATATTTTAAACATATTTTAGATATTTTAAATTATTAATTATCGTAATTTATAATATTTTTATGTAATTTTCAAATAATACATGTTACTCTCTTTATTCAAACTTTTGTGATATAAATAGTCAATTTTATTTTTAAAAGAATTTAAATTTTTATTGATATTTATAATACCTCTTTTCTATCTCAATTTAAATGGTACTAATATAATTTTGAGAGTTACAAAAATATTTTATATTTTTTTATAAAAATTTAAATCATTAATTATTACGATTTATAATATTCTTTTTATAAATATATAACAAATTAATTTTTTAAGATACTGTAAACTGTTAACTATATTGTAATTATAATACTTTTTATGTAATTTATTACTACAATACATGAGAAACTCTCCTTGTTCAAACTTTGTGGAATTAATAGTCAATTATATTTTTTATTATTCCAATGTAAGTGGCACTGATATAATTTTGAGAGTCAACCAAATATATCATATCTTTTAAACTTTTGAAGTTGTTAATTATTGTGATATATATATATATATATATATATATATAATATTTTTTTATGTATTTCTTTGAATATATAACAAATTATTTCTTTTTAGATATTCTAATCTATTAAATATTGTAATTTATAATTTTTTTTGTGTAATTTTCAAAGAATATATGTTATTTTAGATATTTTAAGATGTTAATTATTGTAATTTACTTTTTATGTAATTTTGAAATAATATATGTTACACTGCTTGTCCAAAATTTTGGAGCACTGATAGTCAATTATATATTTTTAAATAATTTAATATTTTAGTTATTCTGATTTATGATATTTTTTTCTATTTTGGTTTAAATGGCACAATACTTAGATGGTCATAATAATTAATTATGGGTGATATAGTAAAATCACAATTGAAGCAGCGAAGCAGATGTGTCTTAAATGACTTATAATAACTAATTAGAAATTATATAACAAAATTACTATAAAAATATTTGTGAGGAAAAAATTTAAGTAGGCCTCATATAAGACATCAAGTTAATTTAACATTAAATATTATTAATTTTTTAATACTTAAATGACTTTATAATAATTTTTTAATATTAGGTTTTTAATAATTAGATGACTAATAATAATTATTAGGAGCAATATAGTAAAATTCCAGTTGAAGCAATTGAAACAGACATGTCATAAATGTCTATGTTATTTTTTATTAAATATTATATTAATTTTGAATACATAAATGACATAATAATTAATTAGGGATAATATAGTAAAATCATGAAGCAAACAACTTAACCGTCGGCAAGCAAGACGATGGAAAAGTGTTGAAACTCCCTCTTGTATATCGATAAGCAGAACAACGGGAAGCTGCTGAAACTCCCTCTTATATATATAGTACTAGATGTAGGTGCCCGCGCCGAATAATAGTAACGTAGCTATAATTTATAACTGTCAGTTTTGTATGGAATTGCTATTGTTTAGCAAGGGGAAAAATTGTAATCTTTAGTACTCAGTACACTAAATTAAACAAAGAGAATTTGCATCTCTATCTCAGCTTCTGGTCAAAAAGTCAGACGACGAAAATAAACACATAGTTTCTTTGTTTCACTGTCATCTTGATTCTCATAACTATGGCAGGAAAGTTCAAGGGTTTGAGCTTTTCCTTCTTCCCTTGATTGTTTCCCTAAGAAAGTTTCATCCGTATTAAATCCAATAAGTAAAAGTTGTTATATCATAATGTGTAAACTTCCTCAGAACTTATATATTACCATGAAGTGTGTTCAAGTATGTTGGCTACAGTAAAAAAGAATTGAGTGAAGACCACAAATACAATCATGTGTGTTTGTGCATACTGAGCAAATTGAGATTTATATGTTTTCTTCTTTATATTAGTATGAATCAAACAAGTCCTGAAAATACAAGTACGCTTATTTCTCTATGAAGTCACTATCTAATTACCTGAGTAAACCTAGGAATATTTTGT
The DNA here is from genome assembly GCF_002878395.1 of Capsicum annuum. Lineage (NCBI taxonomy): Eukaryota > Viridiplantae > Streptophyta > Magnoliopsida > Solanales > Solanaceae > Capsicum > Capsicum annuum. Next base: position 173,365,764 of record NC_061114.1, on the reverse strand, counting down.
GCAAAATAAGCATCATCGGTGATCAAACAATAGAGCAAATAGTAGTTCACAAACCACTTTATCCAAACGTCAGATAATTAGCTTTCTATAAAATCTTGGTCTGTTGAAAATTAATTTGACAAAAACAATAGAGATAGGGAACCTTATTTTTGAAAATTAACAACTTAGAATCATCTGCAAAATGAACTTTATCGCTAGAAGCAGCAGGTTGAAAGAAGAAAGAAAGGACAAAATATTGGGTGATCCAATAAAAATGAAGAATGTAACTTAAATAGATATGTTGACAAACCTGAATGCAAAAAGGAAGGGCGAAAATATTGTTAGCTAGCCAATGTATTATTTAACCTCAATAGTTTCATCAAATGCAACATATGTTTTAGGCTCATCGGGCAATTGACTTATAAGCATTGATGTCATGAACAAAGTCATTTTTTGTTGTTAAAATCACGCGTGAAGTCATTGAAGATACATTAGAAGAGCATGTATGTAGATCTGGATAAGTTAGTTTAAATAATACATCCAGTGATACATTTTCAAAAGTAAAAGGTATAATAAAACAACCAGGTATTTTAATTTTGTCATTGTTATATAATTTTTCTTGTCCATTTTCAATTCTTAGCAAATAGTCACAAAATGTCGGATCTATTTTTGCTCGCATATTTTCAGATAAGCGTAGTTTTTCGAGTTGATTCTAAATTTTAGAATATAATAAACTTTCTCGAATAAAATCATCTTTCTTTCCACTTCGAACAACAGGAAGAGTTAGTCTAAATTCACCACTAAAGATAACAACTTTTTCACCAAATAGGATGTTTGTATCCGTTAAATCTTTCAATAGAATATCAAAATCTTCAATTATATTTTTTTTGGCCATAGATACTTCATCCCACACAATCAATTTGGCATCACGTATTAAACTTGCAAGTGAGATTTGTTTACTAATGTTACAAGAAAATTGTTCATCTATTTCAATAGGAAATTTAAAATAGGAATGAGCAGTTCGTCATTCGAGAAGAATTGAAGCTGCAACACCCGAACTTGCTGTTGCTAAAGCTACAAAACCTCTTGAGCGTACAACAGCTAATAAAGCTCGATATAAGAAAGTCTTACCTGTTCCTCCCGGTCCATCAATGAAGAAAGCTCCTGATTTGTTGGAAAATATTCTATTGAGAATTGTATCATATGCTATTAGTTGTTGAATATTTAGTTTTTCCTGTAGAAGTAAAGCTTCTTCTCTAACAATGATGTTTCTTTCAAATAGACAGTCATTAGCTTCTTTAATAACCATTGAAGGTTTTATTCTCTCAGCAACAAGTTTATATTCGTTAATATCATGTCCCATTAAATGTAGAAAGTCATTGATATGATTCAAAACTATATACCTAATATCTTTTGTATTCATGTTAGACAAAATTTGAAAGTCTTCTAACATTGGACCTTCAAATTATTTTTATTTTTCTTTTAGATTAGCAGGATTACAGTAGACCAATAAAATTGCAAATAAATTCCTTAAACTATATGGCATTTGGTAACTTATAGCTTCAAACATACATTCTATTAAGTTATTATCACAGTATAACAAACCTCTTTTTTCTGCGGATTCTCTAAATGTAATTCAATACTTACCGTCCACTTTAAGTAAATCCTCGTAGGATTTTGATCCTCTAACATTCATCAATAATAATCTGAGGTAATATCTTTCTCCTTCTGTTGGGTGACATGTTACAACAGGGCCAATGACAGAACGTTGTTTTCTACTTGTCCATATTTTGTCTTTTGGTGACCATACAAAATATTCAGGAAATTATTTATATAGTAATGATAGTTATATAGCATCATGATTTGTTTTGTTCATAGTAAAGAATTCGGTTAACATTATTTTTCCTACCATTGAATTATTTAAAATTCTATCGACTTTGTCAATACTCTTAAAGAAAATAAATTATTGTTCTTTCAAATATAATTGAAGATGACATACAGAAGATGACATACAGCTGGAGTCATTTCACTGATTGGGAATCTAAATAATCTCCAGGCAGCCTCAGGAGGTGAAATCCATCTACCTGATTGGTATTCTTTAGTTTCATCTAAATCATTGCTATGTAATTGAAATGAGATTTTGTCTCGTCCTTTACATATGTATTTGTAGATATATTTGACTACTTTTATATCAGAACAAACTTCAACATTCATATGGCAGTTGTATTTGTATAGTAAAAAGGGATTATATGGAACTACCCACAAATTGTCTAGAAAAAAGCCTTTCTTTTCAATGCATTCTTTAGTTCTTATTCTTCTGTATATTGGATATGAATTTTTTCCTTTGGATGTTTTTTCAGCATAGTCTTTTGGATATTTAAATTTGCAACAACCTTTCTTTTTCATGCAACTATTTTTAGGATTTAATTTTCCACAGGGACCACGTATCATATGTTTAACAACAAGCAAGTACAAATCACGATTTGTAATAGAATCAGGCAATTCAGCACAAACAAACTTATCGTAAAATTCAGGCGTCAACAATTTGTGTTCATTAGTAAGTATAATAAGGAAATGAGCATGAAGAAGACCACATTTTTGAAATTTTATAATATACATAAAAGCAAAAAAAATTTCAAATTTATCTTTTCAGTATATCTGTTTTTAGTTCTTGGACTTTTACTCTGGAGATTCTACTTATCAAATCAGGCCTATTTTGCACCTCATCAACAAATAGTAACTGTTCTTTTATTTCAGACCAAGATGGGTTACATGTCATTGTTATAAATAAATTAGGTTTTTCAAAAGATTGTACTAATGCAGTTGCATCCATATATCGTCGGTGCATATCCCTTGGCCCTCCTATAAAAGTTACAGGAAGAATATTCTTCTTTACAATTTTAGAGTCTTCCCTTTCTTCACATTTCAAAATATCAAGGATCCCTTGCAATACTTCCAACTCTAAATAAATTCTGATTGAGTGAGAAAAAGTCTAATATTTGTGTTTCAAGCTCTATATATACATCTACTATAAATTGTTGAAATATTCTTCCACAATGTACTATCTCATTTCTTTCATTATTTCTTATTTGAAATTTATAACAGTAATATTCTCGACAAGATACTGTATCTCTTTTCTGTTTTCCCTTTTTCATCGATTTAGCTTCCATATAAAGAAATTCATCTATTTAATTCATAGTTGATATACTGGGCAGCTCCTCATGTTCACAATGAGTTGTATGCCTTATTAGATTATTTTTTTGAGCGATTCTTTTGATTCCACAATGCCATTCATTTTCTCCATAAGGAAACAATAACTAGTACTGTAGTGGATCATAACATCCATAATAAGAATTTACTAACTGAGTTTTATTACTGTGGATATAAATTCGAATATGGGGTGCAGAAATAAAATGCGCAGAATTTTCTTCAACCCATATTGCAGCAACCTCTGATATAGTGGGTAAATTATATGTTCTTTGATCTAAAGTTGAGTCACATCTAAGGGCAATATAGAAATCTGATAAGTTAGGAACATTCAAAAGAGAGCGTAGAAAAATATTATATGGATTTACTATCAATATGTTCATTAACTTTTGCACTACTGATTTAACAAATTTATTTGAGCAAGCCATTCTGTTAGGTAGTTCATTATTATGATCATAAAAGTATAATTGTAAATTTTGAGGTTTATCATTTGAAGGAAGCAAGTCATCTATAAAATGATACATCTTTCCTTGGACTTTGAATATGTAAATACCAGAGTTTCTTTTTGCCAACTCTTTATCATATTTTACACCTAGTGAAGTAAAAGTAAACATATTATTGTATGTTCTGATATAAGTTCAAAAATTTTCTGATTTCTTAGTTTTTTCAAAGTATAGCTTTGATAATTCATCTGACATTTTATGTGATGCCAGCCTTATTGAGCCATTGCTACAGCAAAATTCCGGAGATTCGTATTCAAACTTTTTTGCATCACACTATTGACAATTGGAAAATTTTTTCAAAATGACATATACACGTTGTTGATCGGTTGTGGCGAGACACACCCTTGATGTTGAATAGCTAGTACAAACAATAGCCAGCATGTGTGAAGGCAAAAAGTACAATATAAGTGTACTGAACACAAGAATAACAAAGTTAATATTCTTGAGGGAAAATTTATTCAAGCACGTGGAAAGATGAGTATATAATATGTATGCATGAGAAGTAAGTAAGATGTTAGAACCAGACTAACCTTCTGTTACAATTCGTTCATACGCCGGAGTGTATTGTTCATTCGATGTACCTGAAGCGTCACAATATTAAAGTATGTATTTTACTCCAGTATTGATATAGATTATGGTTGTGTTGGACGTATAAAAAATATAAGCCTACCTATTTTTGAGAAAGAAGAAGAAGTCAATATAATCGGTGTAGTCTGTGTTGTAGAGTTAACAACCGTGGAGACATAAGATGATATTGCGGACTGCATTAACTTTTCAGGAGTGGTATTTTGAAGAAGACGATGAGTTACTGATTCACGAGCTTTAAGTCTCCGCTGACACAGTAATGTCTTCATTTCAGCCACTATTTTCTGATCATACATTTGACGGCGCCTAGCATTTTTATCAGTACTTTTCTTTACTGAATGAGGCCGTTTATTGTTTCGCTGAACATCCATTAATGTGAAGTGTGAGGAGGTCCTACAAATAAGCGAAATAAATAACTATCAAGTAATATGGTAAACTAAACCTATAAACCAAATATAATCATGATTCATGGTTAACAGATTACTAATCTTCTCTTACATAGTTTAAAATAATGATCCTACTTTATATATATTTGTATGGAACTGTTAATGTTTAGCAAGGAAAAAAATCTCAATCTTCAGTACTCAGTACACTAAATTAAACAAAGAGAATTTGCATCTCTATCTTAGCTTCTGGTGAGAAAGTCTATTTTTTTCGATCATATCCTTTGTTTTTGTACGAACATAAGTAAGAGAAAGTTGTTGTACGTATGATGAATGTTGTCGATATCTGTTCAACGTGATTTGCAGCTGTAACATATAGGAGAGAGTGTATTATTTTACCCTTTTGAAACCGAAATCTCAAAATTTAATTAGGTGGCTTTTAGTTCCGATAACTTCATATAAAGTAAGCCATATATCAGATACTTCTTCTATATCATCCTAGCTAAGTTTTTCCAGACTTACCTTTTTGACTTTAATTGTTGAGATGTTACATAGAGTATCCATTTCCCTCAATGTACTTATGATAAATGAGTGTAATATAGGTCTTAGGTAAGAAAAACGATTTAGTTGTGCCAATATTTGTGCTGGTCACTTGCCAACATCCTTGCCTAAGTCCATGTTATTTAGAAAATAGTTATTTTATGGGGTTACCAGTCATATCATCCCAGCTAATTATATTTCTGCACTCATGCATGTTGCTAAGTTTAGTATTAATAGATATATGTGACATGGAGTATTTATTTACACCTAAGTATCAGTGGTAAATAAATGTGACATGGGTATAAGTATTTCATCAATCAACAACCAATGGGAAAGCTTTAAAAAGAAATTATTAAGAAAAAATAATTTTTCTTAATGTTAAGGCAGCAGTTCTATTGTTAAAACTTCCTATGCTATTTGTTGCTTCTGTATAAATGAAATAGTACATATCAAAACTTAAGAAATTATTGAATGTTATTGCTTGTTATCACTCAATAGTTTCTTATTATTTGTACGAAGTTCCAATAGAGTTAAAATTTCAGTTATCGAATTTTCCTAGCAGCAAATAAAGTAAATCAAAGAAATGATGAGAACTCGAGAATTATTACTCTGCATGAAATGTTAGAAATCGAAAGAAAAGAAAAAATTAGAACACAAAACTTTTGGTTCCGTTGAAGAAGATAGCAAAGTAGGTTGCCTCTGCAATGTTGACAGCATATCGTTTTTCTACACAGCTGCCTAAGAGCTTATTAGAAGATAATAATACGACGAAAACAAACACATAATTTTTTGCTTTCACTGTCGCCTCACATTTTCTTAATAGTTATTTGATTGGTAGGATACCAATGTCAAAATAATGTTCTGTGCTTCAGCGACGAAATAAAATATAACAATTTTATCGGATGAATTAAATTGATGGGATTAGCTATCCCATATAAAAAGTACCTAATACCATGGAGTATTCTTGTCTACCCATGTCACATACCAGATCCCATTATATACTGTTATATCCTTATTTTAACAATGAATGAAATCCTAAACTTTTTTATTATCGTAATCGTTAAGACAACCATAGAACTGCAACACAATTATTAAATTTTACAGAGATTAGCCAAAAGTAGATGGCGACAGTAAATTTTCATTAGTGAAAGCTCGTCGTTACTTTTATCAAACACTTCACCTACAATCTAATTCCTTAATCCTAATTTAACCTATTTCCACTATTCAAAAAGCAAATTTTAGCTCAAATTCTCTATCAATTCAATATAGCCAGTTAGATATAAAAGAAACCCACTACTTAGCAGATAACCCAGTTTAAATCCTTAATAAGAGCAACCAAAAAGATAGCACAAAGCGAGAAATAAAGCGAGAACTAACCAATTGAAAGAAGGATGAGTAGTAAGCTAAGCACTCTTTCAAAGTTAGAAATTAGTGTATGCATTATAAATTTTAGAGAGAGATGGAGCGAAGTACTGTTTCATAGATAAAAATTAGTGTGTACATTGTAAATTTCAGAGAGAGATGGAGAACTTTGGAAGTAAGCTCCAGATGTAGTTGCAGATAAGCTCCGAATATAGTTGCAGATAGATATACCCAAGGAAAATACGAAAATAGCCTTTGTCGGCAAGCAGGACAACCGAAAGTTCGTGGCAGCTGCTTCAACTGTCTCTTATAATAGAAGAGAATATAGTAAAATAAAAACAGTACTGTTAAGAAACTATTATTCCATAATATTCCACATAGAATTCTACAATAAAACAGGTGTAAGAAACTTAAGTTATCTAGTTCGAGATTAATATAGGATGTTTTCTCTCGAGAATTCTACGATGTTTTTTGGTTTATTTTAAAAAATTTAATTTGCCACGCATATTATTATTTCTTAAAACTTAAAGTTAAAAAATAAAAATTTACTTCAACAAAATTCAATGAAAAAATTATTCAAATTTATAGGGGTGACTTTCTATAAGAAAAAACACCATTAGTTGACTGATTTTTTGTTTCTAAAATAAAATCTAGTGACTTTTTAAGTATTATCCTAAATTGAGTACGATATCTTATATGTAAGCTATATTAAATTGCGTGATTTTTGAGTTATAAATGAAAGTTTCACGACCTTCTAAGTTAACTCCCCTAAATTAGGTGACTATCTACGATGCCATCTCATACGTCATTTTCATAACTAGAGAAAAGGATGAAAAGAAACAGTATTAGCAAGGCTGCAAGGGGTCGTTGGGAGATGCTACTCGTTTCTTCTTCTCATTTTCCTTTTCTTGTGTGGAATTTGAGATTATTAGATTATTTTGTATGTATTAGGGTTAAATATGCTTTTATTTTTCCTTTTTTGTTTTTTAAGGTATTCTTAACCCGACAAGTCAAGGACTAATCTTTCGTAAATCTGAGCTTTTATTTTCCTTTACATAAAATAACAAGTTTACAATGATTGAAAAACGTGAAAATTAATGAATTACAGAGTTGTAAAATGGACTTGCTAGAAGTTAGCACTGTTGTTGTTTGACGAATTTGGTGATATTTGGGATTTATTCTTTATAATATACGAAATTTCTATTTCAAATCTAAATCCATTTGAACTAATTTTAAATATTAAATCATGTTTTTTTTAATCTTTTCGTAGGAGTTTTCATTTTTTTTTTTTTTTGATAACTCGAATACAGAATTTCTGAATTAGAAATGAGAATACTTACCAGCAACTTTCTCTTTATCGTGTGTTTGATGATTAAAATTGGAGGAAAAATTTATGCACTTAAACTTCATAAAAATCACCCACAAATTAGCAAAACATGCCCTGACGTCAGACGATTATGCGTGGACCTACCAAATCCCAAGAAAGGACTGACGTTATGTGTATAATCACTGTAATATTGGTGCTGTACACGTGTCCAACACTGGTACGGCAGTTGGGGTTGCTAATAGTAATTACTTCTTCTGTTTTAAAAAGAATGATCTATTTTATTTTAATTTGATATAAAGTTTAAGAAAATAAAGAAGACTTTTAAATCTTTTGGCTTTAAATTAAAATTATATCAAATGTACCAAAATATCTTTTAATCTTGTGATCCTAAATATGTTATGTGGAAAGTTAAAATTAAAGTATTGTAAAAAAAAAGGAATCATTCTTTTTTAAAAGGACTAAAAAGAAAAGTAGATCATTCTTTTTTAAACAGAGGGAGTACTAAATACGACCGCACGTACAAGCACGAACCCAATATAAATTATTTTTTAATATTATTTTATATGATATAGATGAAATTTTGGAAGTTGATTAAATTTTTTATATATGTTTTATATTTTGTATTATTAATTACTATAACTTATAATATTTTTTATATAATTTTTAAATAATATACGTGACTCCCCACTTCAATTTCTGTATGTGATACTGATAAAATTTGCTCTTTGAAGAGTCAATAAACTTCTTATATTTTTTAACTATTATATATTATCAATTATTGTAATCTATAATATTTTTATTTTATTTTTAAATAATATTTATTATGTACAATAATAAAGTTTAAAGCCGACATGTACGCTTTCCTTTCATATATGTCAATTTACTCATTTTTGTATGTGCATTAAAGTCATTGTCAATCTCCATTGCTCCATCACGTTGTCAAACTCCAAAATGATGTCAGAAATTAAACATTTTTACACAATTATTGAACTGTCTTGTTAATCCATTCATATATATATATATATATACAGGTAAAAATATTGAAATATGCATTTAAAAAATAAAAAGACATATATAATGATAGTATTACAATTTCTACTTTACAATAAAGGACAAATGACTCAATGAAGAAGTGCCAAAACATTAATCTGTTGTCTGCTTAGGTATTTCTTTGTTGGTTCTTTTCCTTCATTTTAATTTGTTTATCTTAGTCAAATATATATCTCAAGAAAATACATAAAAATATTATAAAATATAATAATTAATAACTTAATAAAAATTAAGGATATAAAATATTTGACTGACTCTCAAAATTATGTCATAAAAAATATTATTAATCATAATAATTTAAAACTTAATTTATTTTAAAAATATAATTGACTACCAATGTTATAAAGATTTAGTTTAATTTGTTATATATTTTTAAAAAATACGTAGAAAATAATATAAATCACAATAATTAACAACTTAAAGAATGTAAAAGATATAAAATTTAGCTGACTCTCAAAATTATTTTATTTCCGCTTAAATTAAAATAGAGAAAAAATATTATAAATCATAATAATTAAAAGCTAAAATTATTTTTAAAATATAACTATCAATACCACAAAAATTTGAACAAAGAGTTTCAGCAAGTTTTTTGGAAGATGAAGGAACTTCTATGGGTAGATTCTCACTCTATGCCCCCTCTTTGGCAGTATTAAAACAAGATGTCTCAAGGTTGACTCGAGCAGTCTTCACATGAAACCAACTTGGTAAGAATTCCTCCAATGTTACTGGGCATCGCAGTTTTTGGTGGTGAAGCTTCATAACCCTCTTCTTCTTTTGAAGTTCAACGAACTTCTGTTTCTTTGGTTTATTTACTATTCTTCTTCTAGTTGGCTGCTCGAACGACTCCTTTCGTAGACTCGTCCTCCCGCGTCTGTGCCTGGTCACCAGAGTCCAACCTTCATCATTGCCTTTATCAACTGAAGACTTGTCAGGCTCTAATACTTTCTCATTATTCTCTTCGATGCATATTTGGACTGGATTGAGTGAGTCAAATGTGATAGAGATTTGATGAGAACTAGTCGTCTCATCGTCGAAGAAGATCTTCTTATCATTTGCTAGTTGCATGACTTTGTATTTAAAGACAATGCATTTTTCCAGAGGGTGCCTCACAAGTCTATGATATTTGTAATAATTAGGGTCATTGGTCCTTCCAGCTTTGTTAGGCCACTTCATCTCTGGGAGTTCAATGAGCTTATGCTCAGGGAGTTCATCGAAAATCTCAGCAACATTAGAATCAAGGAATAGATATTTTTTTCTTGCATCTCCTTTAAAGTTTTTTGATTTGGACGTGCTTAAGAAATCGTCTTCTCACTTTGCTTCTTGATCACCTTCGTGGTGAACTTCACAGGAGACACATCAATATTCATAGATTCATTGTTGTCATTTTTAGGGACAAACTTGCCCCATCTTTTGGGTTCCTGCTTATCCTTTCCTTTTCGAGGGTCATGGATAGGCGCTGCTCCTTTTCCAGTAGAAGATATTCTCAACTCCATATCGTGAACATGGGTAGCTAACTCTTCAAAGGATTTAGGCTTAATGACTTACAACATATAGAGAAGCTCCCAGTGCATTCCTTGGACGTACATCTCTATCGCAGAAGCTTCACTGAGCTTATCTTTGCAGTTTAGGCTAGCATTTCTCCACCGATTGATGAAGTCAACGACTGGTTCATCCTTTCTTTGTCGAGTATTTGTGAGCTCTACCATGGTCACTGTACGCCTTGTGCTATAAAAGAAATTTAGGAACTTGTGCTCTAATTGCTCCCAACTATCGATGGAATTAGGCTCAAGGTTCGTATACCAATCAAAGGTGTTTTCCTTTAGGGAACGAATAAACTGTTTGACAAGATATTCACCATAAGTTTCAGTATTATTACATGTCTCAACAAAGTATGCGATATGCTGTTTTGGGTTCCCTTTGTCCTCAAATTATTGAAATTTAGGGGGTTAATAGCCGGCAGACATTTTGAGGCTATCCATCCTTGTTGTGTAAGGTTTGGCATAAACAAGGGAAGACTTAGAGACAATATCATACTTGTCTTTGAGAGTCCCTTCATTGAATTCCTTTACTTGCATAATCAAGATCATCCCCTCAGAAGAAACTTGTACCTCTTTAGTTGGTGGTGTTCATTTCAAAAGGTGTTTTATTTCGTAAGCCTCTGGAGATTTTCCAGGTGCATGGCTATACTCTTCGTCTATCATGCCTTCCACCCTATCTCTTATCTTATCAATCCAAGTATCTTGATTCTGAATATATTTGGTCAGGCCCTTAATTGCCTTTGTTGGATTCACAAGCTGCTCTTTCATAGATGAGGCATTAGTCACCATCATTTGTATAATCATTGGAGATGTTGGAGAGTTGCATGGATTATCACACAAGTTGGTCTTTGAAGTGCTCAACTTATACGGTGTAGTCAGAGATGATGAATTACTTGAATGACCATCGCTCTTTGCGCCAGAGTATTTGGAATAAGAATGCTCAAGTAGTGCTAGAGTCTTCCTAAGCAATTTTGCCACACTGCTTCCTCTTTTCAAAGAACTTGTATTGGACTTCGTTTCTTTTGGGGTTGAAGATCCAAAAATTGGAGTTGGTGCGGATGACACTGAATGTGTTTATTGTCCTAGCAAGCCTGCCTTGCTCCTTGTGACAGCTCCCAAGCTTTCGAAAGTAACACCAAGGATGATTTCTACTTCAACAGAGAACTTTGAATCAACATCCTTCGAAGCAGTTGATTGAGAGTTGACCTTCTTGAAAGTTATTTTAGTGTTGTTGAATTTTGAAGTATGAAAAGTTGAGATGAGAGGTAGATTGTCCCACTGGGCGTGCCAGAATTTATTGGAAAATAAAATTCTCGAGACTGAAAATAATAATCGCGATAAGAAAAATACTGAATTAATCGATTTATTGATTTCAACGTGAGTGTTACAATTTACATGAATCCTCTGATTCGCCTTTTCAACTAAAAATTCAAGGGCTTCGAGCTTGATCTTGAACTTGAACTTGAACTTGAACTTGATGGATTTGATCTTTGACTTGTCCTTGAATCCAAGGGCTTTGTAGCTTTTTCTTGAATCTTGAGGTCTTGATCTTGATCTTGAACTTGATTTGAGGATTTAATGAACTTAATCTCGACTTGTACTTGAATTCAAGGGCCTTTGAGCTTGTTCTTGAATCTTATAGTTTTGATCTTGAAGCTTGAACTTGTCCTTGAATCTTGAAATCTTGAGTTTGTTCTTGAACCTTGAACTCTTGATCTTGAAATCTTGAGCTTGTTCTTGAACCTTGAACTCTTGATCTTGAATTTGTAGAAAAATCTGCTGCGATTGATCTATGAGCTCTCTCTTGCTTCTTGCTAGACTTGTTGGTGACTTTTCTGAATTATGAGGACCCTACTTATAGTTTTAGGAAGTAAAGAGCCATGATAAATATAAACTTCCTTTGACCAGTCAGATTTATGTGACATGGTCTTGATAAATATGAACTTCCTTTGATCAATTAGTTTTAAGTGACATGACTCCTTTTATGGACTTTTAATTTACTGTATCATTTTGACATGTGGCATGGTCCCATTGGCTCCTTCACTTGACTTAGCATGCCATGTCATTTAGCATGTTGCACCAAATTGGGCCTCTAGAATGTGATGATATTTTGGGCTTGATAAAGTGGGCTTAGTCATTTCTAGCCCAAATTAATTGACTAACCCAATAACAATTGGACTTTAATTAAATCCATGTATGTTTGGACTTAAATGATTAATTCAATTATATTAATCTCCAATATTTATTTGAGATTAATATATTTTGAATTTAATATAATTCAAATTTCGTACGGATTTAAATTTAACAAAATTTTGTTACATACAGGGTGATTTCTTACTTTAAATCCGTAAGAGAATCAAGAAATAGATGTTAATCTAGTTTCTCAAGCTCCCACAAGCTTCACTTTTAATCTCTCACACTATTTTAGGATTTAACCTTCAAGAGGCAAGGTGAAAGAATGGACAAAATGGACCAAAAAGGAGAAAAAACTGTTATATAACAAAAAAATCTGCTATATATTGTGTGTATTTTTTCCTAAGTCTAAATGGACTTCGACGTGGTGTCCGAGATTCGTTCGGAGTTTGATATATGCAAATTAACTATATAATCACACTAAATTCATCGCTTCAGACTCAATGGCAATATCAACTTTTTTAAAAAAAAGGTCATTTTCACAAATTTGACCCCAAAAAACCAAAATCACAATTTTTCAAATCGAGGATCAAAATGAGATTTAAAAGCCGTAAAATTACACCAAAAATATCGCCATCCTAAAATCAATATTCTCGATCTGCTGGCAAAGTTGAATTTTCCACCCGAGGTCGTTTCGACTAAATATGGGTTCCACGCTCATATTTCCAATTTTCAACTTTCCGATAAGTAGGTTGAAATGAGCTTGGGTGTACCGGGACCTGAACCAAAGGTCTACCTAGCCTAAAATTGATATTCTAAAGCTTCTGGCATAGTCCGTTTAGCTATCCATCGCACGGATCAAAAGATATTAATATAAGTCCAAAATAAGGCTCTCGAAGCCATCAAAAATCACAATATCACATAAATAGTACCAAAATGCATTAGAATCATGCCAATCATCCCCACACCTTAAAAAATACCATAATAAAACTACGTGGAGAGGTAATAGAGTCAAATCACACAAAAACACATAATTCACATATTTCATAAAAAATACTGGTCATTACAGATGTCATCTTCGGACTCATACCTTTGAAAAGAGGCAGTCAATAGTGAGATTGATTCAATCTTGAACAACCACGTAGGAGTTAATTGATCTCCCCCAGTAAATAACCTTTTATCTTCAAAATGAATCTTCAAAAGGAAAATGAAAGCTTATGGTAATTTACAAATACAAAGAAAGACTTGTTCTGAAAGGCTTTACACCAAAAGAAGGTCTTGATTATTTCGACACATATTCGCCTTAGCGGTATATGGTCTTGAAATCCATCAAATGGATATGACAACAACATTCTTAAATGGAGAATTGGGGGAAGAGATTTACATGGAACAACTTGAGGGTTTTGTATTTCCTGCTAAGAAAAGTAAAGTATGAAACTTGCTAAGTCACTTTATGGAGTAAAACAAGCACCCAAATGGTGACATGCAAAGTTTGACCAAACCATGTTAGCAAACGATTTTAAGATAAACGAATGTGTTAAATGTGTGTACATAAAGGATACTCCAAATCACAAGTCATTGTTCGTTTGTATGTCGATGATATGTTGATCATAAGTAGAGACATTTCTGACATAAATACTAGAAATGAGTGTTTGAGAGCAAGTTTGATATGAAAGACCTTAGAGTTACGGATGTGGTCTTAGGTATAAGAATTCATAGAACTCCACAAGAATTGGCGTTGTCATAGTCTCATCACATTGAAAAGGTGCTTGACAAGTTTAAGTATCTGGATTTCAGTATTGCCAAGACTCCACTAGATGTGAGCTTTGCACTTCAAAAGAATAAAGGTGAAAGTGAGTCACAGTTGGAATACGCAAGAGTGTTAGAAAGTCTAATGTGTATCATGAATTGTATGTGGCCAGACATAGATGCTCTATTAGTAAATTGAGTCGGTACATGAGTAATCCCAATTAAATTCATTGGATGACAATGAAAAAAGTTTTGGGTATCCAAAATATACTCAAGACTATGCTTTGCATTATAACAAATATCCAATGATAATTGAAGGATGTAGTGATACAAATTGAATTATCGAGTCGAATGATGTAAAATCCACAATGGATATGTATTTACTTTAGGTGGATGTCGCATCTGAAACAGTGCACAGTTTGATGAATCATTGCTTCCTTTTTAAAGCAACACCTTTTGACTATAAATACTTGAACTTTTTCCTCAAGTAAAGGTGCGAATTTTGAGTTGGAAAATGTCTTCTTCTTCTTCTTCTAAAAACTCTCATGTGATCATCAAATTGTTGAGTGAGTTCGAAGTTCAGAAAATTTGATCAGGTACCACTACTATCTAAAGTGAATCATTTTATTGTGGAAGGAAAAATTTCATTAACCTCGAATACTTGAGGGGAATAAATTTCTTAAGGACACACCGTGAATTTGGTGAACTTGATTCTACAATTTTTCTGTCTTCATCTTCATTTCTTAAGATAGTTTTATTATTTTTTCAAAAAATAGTATAAACTTCATTTTGATAATTTATTTAATCTTTTATTTGAACTTGTGTTTGAAGTTATTGAAAATTTATTATAATTTTTGAAGTTATTCTTAAACTTAATATTAAAATTCATATTATCATATACAGATTTTATACCCGAAATAACATTATCTTTCAACAACCCCTCTTGAAGTAAAACAAAAAATGGAATGTCACGTCACCCATGGTATTGGTCTATTGGAGATAAACTTTCTGTTATATATATTGCTTATAATTAAAATGCATCCAATTGTACAATGAATCTAGCTAATTTTGATTTTTTTTTTTGCTCTAAATAATTTTCGTAATATTTTTGTCAAATATGCTTCCAATGGGGGCTGTTTCTTTTTTTTTTTTTTTTTTTTTTTTTTTTTGGAGTAAATGGTTGCTTTTAAGTAATTAAATACATTTTTGAAACAATGCGGCAGCTGAGTTTTGTCGGACTAACCAAATGTACAGAAAAGCGAAAATATTTTGTAGAAATATGTGGGTGAGCGGATTTTTTTTTCATCGCTGTCGGATACTCCCTCTGTTTCAGAAAAAGTGAATTGTTAGGCTATTTATTAGTGTTTTAAAATAAGTAAATTATTGAATATTTTTTTTTAAAATTTACCCTTATGATTTGACAACCAATTAACTTTTAAAAAGGTATTAGAAGGTCAACTTTTTCTTTTTTAGGGGTAAAAATGAAAAGTTGTGTTAAATTTATGTCCTTAATGCTTTTTCCTTAATCTGTGTATCAAAATCCAATAATTCATTTATTATGAAACAGAGAGAGTATTTATTAGGGACTGATTAAATAAATAAAAATAATAATATAATCAGTGTATTTCTACAAAGTAAAGTATGTAGAGAATAAAGTGTACGCAGTCTATATCACTACCTCATATGAAGTAGAGATATTTTTTCGATAGACCTCTGGCTCAGGATAAAAAATAATATTAAAAACATAATAAAAACAAACAAAAAAAAGAAATAACATACCAATAGATAATAACAGAAATAAGATACCCGAAGATTATTACTGTAAATTATCTAACATAAATCACAAACATAATTAAAACACCACGAACAAGAAACTACAACACGCACATAACACTACGAATACTGGCACATCTACAAACAAAATACTCCTTCCTACTAGTAAGGACACACTCCCACCTACTAACCCTCTATCTCAATTTGTGTTCTCCACACCTTCATATCTATGTTTATGTTCTCAGAAATCTATAACTGATCCATTTCATGTTTAATCACCCCCTCCAATATTTCTTCATCCTACATCTACCTCGCCTGAAATCATCTATAGTCAATCTCTCACACCTCCGTACTAGTGCATTCATGCACCTCCTCATCAAATGTTCGAATCATCTTAACCTCATTTCCTATATCTTGTCTTCCATCGAAGTCATTTCCATTTTCTCTCGATAATCTCATTTTTAATTTTATCTCTCTTTGTAAGTCTACACATCCATTGTAATATCTTCATCTCCGCCACCTTCAGTTTTACAATATAAGAATTATTGACTGCCTAACACTAATATGATAAAATACATATTAATATTGGAAAAGCACATCTAACAAATTAAAACCGAACTCTATTCATACTTAGGATTTTTATTGAGCAAGAAAGAATACTTATTAAACCACCTAATCCTTATTGGTTATTATGTATGAAATTTTTTTGGCTAAAGCTCTTATTGGCGGGAAAATATACCTTTAGCTGAATATTCTCAACCCACCATATACATATTATCATTGTTTCCTACTAGGATAGCACTTTCTTTCTTTCTTCCTTTTTTTTTTAATTCTATATTTTTTCTATTTTAAAGTTAAAGTTGTACGTTCTTTCTTTCTTATTTTTCTTAATGCTATATTTTTTCTATCTTAAAGTTGTATAAAATGTAAAGTAAATGTGTTAGTGGGATTCCCGGTCATAAATCATGAGTCATATTTTCAAAGATTCAATTAGCTGAAGACATAGTGTATCATTGCTAACTATCCAGTTCGTTTATTTGATGGTTAATCTTGTCAATTTATGGTGTAGCAGCCATAAGAAGTGGGAGTGGAGCTGTGGAGCTGGTGAAGCAGCCTCCACTCCATCGACATCCTGCTTGTTAGCTGCCTGTTTGCTTGGTAATTTTATTATATCATCTCTAATTAATTATTATATGATATTTAGATATACGAAAATTAATAATATTTTTTAAAAAGTAAAATAGATATTTATGACATGTCTGCTTCAGCTGCTTCAACCGTAATTTTAATATTCACCCCTAATTTATTATTATAAGACATCTAAATATTAAAAAATTAGTAGTATTTAATAAAAAAGATAAAATAGATGTAAAATAATAAATTACCTCATGATGTTTTGAATTAATATGACATCTTATATGAGGTCTACTTAAACTTTTTTCATAAGTATTTTTATAGCATCAGTACCAATTAGTTATTATGAGTTATTTAAGACATGCCTACTTCGCTACTTTAATCGTGGTATTTGGTTGACATAAAAATTATATCAGTGTCGCTTAAATTAAAATAGAATAAAAAGTATTATAAATCACAATAATTAAAAATTTAAATTATTTTTAAAATATAATTGGCTATCAATGCCACAAATATTTGAATAGGAAGAGTATTATAAATTAGCTAATAACTTAAAATAGTACATTACAATGTCAAAAAGGTATTATAAATTACAATAATTAACAACTTCAAATATCTAAAAAATAATTAATCTGTTATATATTTCAAAACATGTATTATTTATAAATTACACAAAAAGTATTATAAATTGCAATAGTTAACAATTTAAAATATCTAAAAAATAATTAGTTTGTTATATATTTCAAAAAAATACGTAAAAAATATATTAATCACAATAATCAACAACTAATTTTTTTTTTAAAATATAAAATATTTGATTGACTATCAAAATCTTATGAGTGTTATATTAACAACTTAAATTATCAACTTAATAAATAAAGATATTAATTAAATGATAAAATTACACATAATATGAAATTTTTTAAATATCAACATTGAGCCCGTGCGTAGCACGTCGTGGCCGCATAGTAAATTTGAGATGAAAGGGTAATTTCATATATCTTCAGCTTTAAAAGTTTATAACTTAAAAAGTATTAAATACAACATTCAAATTTGAGATGCTGACTAAGCAAATCAATTGTATTGGTCAAAATCCAATTTTGACATTTGAACCTATCAAAAGATCACGCATGAAAATCAAATCTAGTCATGTCTAGCTCATGATGCTCAGATTGAGCACGACCTTGAGTCACACCCAAGAACAACGGTTATAGGTCACTTATGGCTTGTTGGAACTGTCGATTCAGTGATTGGACAATTCATTTGGATTTTAGGCTCATTTCCTTATTTTAGAGCTTTCACTATTTCGGATTTGGTATCGGACCAAAAATCCTAGTAGATGACCTCGGTGAGAATTCCGACAGCGCCATCAGCTCTAGAATGTCGATTTTAGGCTAGGTAGGCCTTTGGTTCGGGTCCTGAGGCACCTGGGATCATTTTGACCTATTGGTTCGAACGTTGAGAAATTAAAATTTTGAGTGTAGGACCCACATTTGGTCGAAACGACCTTGAATGAAAAATTCAGTTGTGCTATTGAGTTTGAAACATCGAATTTAGTGTGTTACATAGTTCGTTTGCGTATACGAGATTCCGAATGAATCCCGAGGGCTTGGCAGGGACTTGAAAATTCCAAGTTCACTACTGTCAGCTGGTGCACGATGATCGTCAGCCAAAGGTTGCGATCGCGGTACCTTTGGAAGGCAAGATAGTGCGACTGTGGAGAGGGGCAATGATCGCGACTCAATTTGCAGTCGGCAAATTGGTGTGATCGTACACCTGTCGGTCGCGATGGTGACTTTCGATTACCTGGTCTGGATATAAATAAATCCTTTATGTCGCGAATTAACCCGTTCTTATCCATATCTTGAGAGAAAAAAGTGAGATTAACTGGGATTAAAGCTTGTAGATGATTGAGGAGCTTGGTTATCCATTATTCCATGATTTTCCTTTGAATTCATTGTAAGATTTCTTCAAATTTTTGATAAATTTTTAGAAATTAGGGCTTTGAATTCCTAAACTTTGAGGGTTGGTTTGAGATTCGATTTGTGTTCTGTTTGAGCTCAACTTTTGAGCACAACTTTCTTGTCCTTCGAGGGACCTCATTATGATTTTAATTTTGGATCTTGTTAATGGGTCCTGCAGGCCCAATCTTGACCTAAAATTTGACCCGACCTGTTATATGAAAATATGGGTCTTATTTTACTCCTAATAACGCATAGATCATGATTTTAATAGCATGACAATATTTTGAGATCGTGGAGTGAAGATGACTGATTTGGGCCGATTTAAGAATTTGCAGTTCGGCATTGAGGTAGGCTTTTGTCTACTCTTCTTCACAAGATGATGTGTCTATGTATTGCAAGTAAATGTGAATGTTAAGATTGATTATGGATAGAATGCCATAGCATAGTCTTAATTATTGAAGTTTGGGGATTAGATGAATGATTTGACCCGTAAGGTGAAATACTTGCTATAGTTCTTGGATCCTATTGCTATCTTCATAGATTGAGCATTTTCATAGAATGATTATGATTTTATACTAGATTTAAGATGTGGTCTAGGTGTTGGAAGCGTGACTGGTGTGATTATCTTTATTTAGACTATTTATTGAAATATCCCAGGTGTTGGCCTCTGAAAAATTTTGAGTTCTGAACTCACTGTCCTCACTACGACTCACTGTATGAGTTATAGAGTCTCTATACGGGTCTTGAGACCCCAATCATAGCCTGTCCAGTATGTTTGCCTAGTGTTCTGCCCTGAGTACGAATTGTACCTCACAAGTCGTTAGGACTCGTTACGAGTTGTATAGTTCAAATCGTAGGCCAACCATTGTATTATCCTAGTGTTTCTAATGTCACTACGACTAGACTCAATGAGTTGTATAGACTCATTACGAGTCATAATATGCTTTCCGTAAGGTAACCAGTGTAGGGACTTGGTGGTCTTGTCTTGACAACGACTTGGACCCTACGAGTCATAGGGTCACGATACGAGTCATTTGGTGCTTCTCGTAACCAAACTAGTGTGGGTGCCCATGGGCACTGTCTAACCTACGACTAAGGGTCACGAGTTGTAGGGTGACCCTATGAGTCGTAAGGTCACCCGTAGCAACTGAGCGATAATTTTCTACTTTTATTTAAGGGGCACTTTGGTCATTTCTCTCCTTACCCCCCTTAGAACCCACATCCATAAAATACCAAGAAGGGGTTATTTTCAATACTTTAACATATCAAATACTCTCTTTGCTTTCTCAAATCCCCCATTCAAGACAAGGCTAGGATTTCAAGAGAAGTAGTCATCTAGGGTTCTAAGGGTGGTTTCTTCTTCAAGTTTCTTAGTGATTAAGACATGTCTTTTTTCCCTACACTTGTATTTTCTTAATGGCATGAAATTGGTTTATTATTACATGGTTTTGATATTGAGTTTTGAATTATAGGTTAAGGGTTTTGGATACAAATTATTTGAATGTTTTTCCCATAATTCTATTGATTTATCATGTATTGAATTGTTGGTTTGTACACTCATTGGGGTGCATGGAAATGGTAAGTGAATTTAGGGATTCAAAGATTCCCCAAACTTCTGAACAATGTAATTAGGGGTACAAGGATACCCTAAAGAATTAGATTTTGGTAGTAAATTTGGTAAGAACCCAACCTACTTGCATAATTGGTTTTGGAATGTGATTCATCAATTGGCTCGACTTATTTCCTTCTAATGATTGCATAAATGGAAAAATGGTTAAGGATGACTTTGAAAGCCTTATAGGATACAAGAATTTCCCCAAGTGAATAGTAATGGTCTTGAAAACCTTGTGGGGTATAAGGAATTCCCCAAGTTGATTTTAAAAATGGAGTCTAGGGTACAAGGATTTCCCAAAGTAATGTCTTAATGAAATTCATTTGCAAGCTATAGTCGGTATGGGGATACCACTAAATAATGCCTTAATGATTGAATTCTTACTGTAATGATTGGGTTATATGTTAAATAATTCAATTGGGCTTAATTTGGGTTGTGTTGGCTAGCCGTGGAGGTGTGAGTCTCAAAGGATTGATACTGGAAACTCATATTTACTGACGTGAGGGTAGGTCTACATGACCTTGTGCTTATGTCACACACACACACACAATATATATATATATATATATACATATATTAGTATCATAGGTTGCGTAGGGTACGGGGATTCCTCAGCCTTCTATGATATCCTTAATTCGTGTAGCTAACATGCACTAGGGCCGGACCAAGTGGGGACACTGTACCCATATAGCTCGTGGGTTGTTTTATGATGGTCAGGCTATACAATCCAAGCTAAGGTTTTCAAATTGCATGCTAAACCTTGTTCCCTACCCTAACATGTTATATATATATATATGTATATACATACTGATTTGGATTATTTATCATGGCATTACTTTATCCTTTATCACTGAGTTACTTGCTGGTGCACAACCCGAAAACTCTCTCTGGACACTGTATCCCCACACAATTCATGAATAAAAAATACTCCTACTTTTCGTGTGAAGTGACTAGGTGATCGTTGGATAGCTCGTGAGTTAGATTGAAGTGGTGAGCTTTCATACTTTGGAATACCTCATTTCATGCTTAGGGTTTCTTTATGTTATTGACTCTTTCCTTTGAACTTATTTTTTTGGTGGTATTCGATTGGTTGGAGGCTTTATAGATATTACTGTGGATTGGGTATTGATGTTGACACTTTTAGATATCTTTGAACTTATTGCTTGCTATCTTGTTACGTGTTCATAATTCAGCCGTTGTCAGAAGTGCTATGTTCTGTTACGCTAGGCAAAGAGCGTGGTCTCCCATCCTCGGTGGACTTGAGATACCCATCACGGCCAGGCGCCTTTTTAGGTCATGACAAAGTTGGTATCAGAGCCTATCTTCATGGTCAATTGGGTATCCACAGAGCCGCGTTAAGTACAGTCTCTTTTATGGATGTGTAGCGCGCCACATTTATGACAGAGATATTATGAGACATTTAGGGATATTTCCCTTTCTTGTTTTTATGTTTTCAGTTTATAGAGTTTAAGGTCTTGAATCTCATCTAGTTTCTATTTGTTCACCTTTCAGATCATGTCTCCTAGATGATCTGAAGCTCGTGAAAACTCTTATATCCCTCTTGAGGACAATATAGATGGAACTCTTCCTACCACTGAGGTACCGTCCTGATCTAAGGTCGCGACTTCTGATTACCTTCATGGAGTTTCACCGGTCTCAACTGATCCTTCTCCGGAGGGTGACACATATGCTTATTCACCCCAAGGAGATATTACTAATGCGGAATTTCATTGATCTATTCATCTATTGACCCAGTTGGTGACTGCTTAATCACGTTAGTCGGGACTTGTTGGTGCTACTGTGAGTTCTTCTAAGGCTACTAGAGTTGGCCAATTTATGAGGTTGAATCCTCTAATTTTCACTGAAACTAATATTGAGGAGGATCCTCAAGGTTTCATAGATGAGATAAAGAAGATCTTTTGAGTTATGTATGCTACTGATGTAGAGGGTGTGGAATTCATTGCTTATTAATTGAAGGATGTAGCGTATTAGTGGTATGAAGAGTGGGAACAACTTACGACTAATGATAACGAGTCAGCCTTATGGGATGACTTTTCGAGTTCTTTTCTTGATCGCTTCTTTACTCAAGAGTTGAGGAAGGTGAAGGCTGAAGAGTTCATGAATTTGAAGCAGGGTTAAATGACTGTGAAGGAATATGCCCTGAAGTTTCATCAGTTGTCACGTTATGCTCCTGAGTTAGTGTCTAGTATGAGGGCTAGAATAAGGAAATTTTCTTCTGGGTTATCCCGTTGATACCAAGCGGTATATTAATAAGCACAAAACAGTCCACAATCTCGTAAAACAGCACACACATACAAGACACCAATCAGAAACAACAAACACAAACTTGAAAGATAAAGAAGATAGATAACTTGACACAAAGAGAATACGAAATATAGCAACTAAAGAGTGTATCAAACTCTAAAACCTCTACGAATCTCATTAATAAGCACCAAGTTCTTACGCGAATACAAGAGGAACTTGGTTCACTCAAGCACTTACGTTTCTAGCTGTTTCACAACACAAGTGGAACCTTGCACTTTTGATGTTCAAAGTTGGTGGTCCACTCTCTTATTGAGAGGAAAATGGTGTTTCAATGTTACGATCTTCATTCAAAATAAGCTAACTAAGGAGAACAAGACTACAGGATCCTATAAATAGTCTATTACAAAAGTCATGAGGAAGGACCCTTCTACCCTTAATGAAAGGGGCGGGTTTGGGATGCAAAAGCGGATAGCTTTGGTGTGTTTTGTAACACCTAAGGAAATTCCTCACATGTCAATGCATAGACTCCTTTGGGTGGATCCAATACATGCTTCAATACGTGTATTTTTATAAACTTTCCTTGAAGCCTTTGTAATTCCCACACTTGGCTCCTATTGATTGGTCTCAAGCCTATGATACCCGTATAATCCTCTCTATCCTGTCCTTCAATTGAGGCGCCTCTTGAGTATATAAACTCCTCCTCCTTCCTTCACTTGGACAAGGCTTTGAAAATGGCTTCAAAAGGTCTTCAATTCACTTGCAAATCCAAAACTTGGACCTTTGATCAAAAACTTGTAATCCTTCTGCTCCCCATGCTTGTATCATTCTCTCCATTTTGAAAGGAATTTATCCTTAAATTCGCACCTTGCAAAACCAAAGAGAGGAAAAATAAGCACACAATCCTCGTGATAGGAGGGTTAGCATTAGTACCACAAATTATATAGACATGCTAAGGGGGTACACTTTTGGAATACAACCAATAATCCTTTGTTATGATCATAAAACACATACCACAAGCATCACAAAGGACATGGCTAAGATAAACATCAAGGAAAGAGGAGTACAATACAAAACTATCACATATGTTATCAAGCCAAGGTTGTTTACATTTGGAATATACCCACGGGACCTTTGTGTGTGACATGAAACGCTTAGCATGAATGGCACAAAGGAAGTGGCTTTGGCAAATATCAAGATATAAGGAAACTACAATGGTCTTAATGGCTTTACTATACCCAAAAGGTAAGACTACCTTTATCTTAGGAACCATAAGATACATTTGTTTCATTACCTCTACAAAGGACCTCATCAAATATAATGTCACTATTGATCTTAAGATCCACCTCAACCACTTATCACCATCATGCAAAAAAAAAAACTAGCCACCAAAATTTCTACCACTAATAATACAAATTCAAAATTAACATGGTCATCATCATAGGTAAAGAGGTAGTATAGAAAGGAATCAAGTGTGAAGACATCTTGTTGAGGGGGTACACTTTTAAAATTAAACCAACAATCCTTTATTTTTACCATGAAACATGTAGTTTGAAAATTACAAAGGATAGGGATAAGATAATCATCAAGGAAAGATAAGCATAAGCCGAGGCAACTCCTTTTCCAACCCACTAGTGTTCCGGGATCAAAGGGATGGTGTAACCAAGGGTATATGCTCAGATTAACCAATCCTTTTACTAGGCTATCATCCAAGGCTAAAGAGTTGTGGCCTAGAAGTCTTCTCTTAAGAGCAAGCACACCTTTATTCAAAAGTTTTCCAAGCATATGATTACCTTGAGCAAAACTAGTAGCATGGTTTGCATAAAAAAAACTCAAAGGATTAGGTCTAATATCATGGTCAATATTACAAGAATGAACAATAACTTGAGGAGTTTGAATCACACCACTCACATGATCAAGTAGTGAACTATACTTAAGAGAAAATTGACCAACATATATAACAAGAGAACTACCAAGGAAGGATTCATGCTTTTCTACACTATGTAAACCCAAAGCTACTTCACATTGGATACGAATATCTTTATAACAATATTTCAAGCCTAAGGAAGTGTAGAGTGTAGAAATTATACCTCGGTGTATACCACGGCAGTCCATATGTTTGGAGCTCTCGGCCAAGGGTGTCACTAGCTCATTTCCCATGTTATCGTGTGGAACACCTTTTTGATCCTTCTTTGATAGAATATGAACTTGAACCTGTACATAAGAAGGATCAATTCTAGTTAAAGTACTAGCATATGGGTTAGTGAGTATAAAAGATCCTTTGTGGGCAAACCCCACAAGCATATTTTTCTTTCCCTTTCTTACTTCACTACCCGTGGTCTCCCTTATCCTTTCCCTTTTTTCTTCACATTCTTCTTGTATCTCACCACTAATTTTCTCTCCATTTTGAGGCTTGGCCTCATTATCCTTGGATCCTAACTCTCCCTCTTTTTCTACTTGGATAGGGTATTTTTGGGTTAGTGTAGCTTGGGAAGGAGACATTGGATTTAGTGGAGTGTAGGGTCTTTGCATTGGAGGATTTTAGAGTGGAGGATTCAGATTTAGGGATGGAATTTGGGTTCCAAGTCCGTCTTGTGGAACCTGGTAAAGTGAGGAACGGCTAGGTCCATCTTGTTCTCAGCCTGGGGACTAAAGATTGACTTGGTTTGTAGCACTTGGTGGATACAATCTTTGGTGAAAGGTCTCGGGAGTAATAGTAATTGAGGTGTTTTGAGGGGTATGAGGCCGAGAACTCCTTCGGCTTTCCACCCTCTCTAATCTCTCACTCGTTGAGGCCACATCCGAGCCCAACTTCTCAACATTTGCTTTCATCCTAGCCACGCCTTGAGACAAAGTTTCAAGACTAGCTAAGAGGGCATTTATAACATTATTGTCCACGATTGGAGCATTGGAATTTTTGGGTTCTATTTGCAATTGTACCTACAAAACAAGAAAATGTTAGTTTAAAATACGCTCACACACTCTTCACACTCAGCTTCTTCACTTGGTTCTTCAAGTGTTTTAAGCCGGTTATCAATCCTTGAGTGCTTAGGAATGATCCTACTATTGATTTAGAATGGATTTAGGTTTTGAAGACTCAAGGAAGTTTCGTATGCACTTGAACCAAGAACAATTACGAATTGTAAATGAGCATAGCACCACAATGAATGATGATACGAAGACGTACTCGAAAACTAGTTCACAACTTAGTAGGTTGTTACTTAGTTGCCAACTAGTGTAGGAGTCAATAGAAATAAAACTAGTAGAGACAAGAAAAGAAACTTGGAAGGTCCTATGAGTTGAGTTTTGTTGTTGATGTGGCCCACAATTTTAATTTTTGGCCATTTGGTGTTGATGTTTGATGTTGTCCAACTTGAATGATTCAATTTTATTTGTTTGGTGAGGCTTTTTCGGTTATTGGAACGAAAGACAAGGCCTTGGACTATTTTTTTCAAAGGACAAAAAGGTTTCAATAAACTTTTCACCAACTTGCACCAAAATGGCAAAACACCTTTTTGCTTTGGCTTTGTCCCTTTCCTCTTTTGGTTCTTCTTGAAAAAGGTTTTGACACTCTTTTGGTAAGGGAGGTTTTGGGAGGTTTTTTGTTGATTTTCTTCTTTGGGTGTTGTCTTGAAACTATTTTCAAGTAAAACACAAGACTTAACCTCTCTCTTCCCCTTTTCAAATCAAACACACCTTTTGTTGAACATTCACCTCAAGAACATTATGAACAATAATAAGAACACTTATGAACAACAACAATATTCAAGCCATCCAACCCTTCAACAATACTAAACAAAGGCTCAAA
Organism: Capsicum annuum; assembly: GCF_002878395.1. NCBI lineage: Eukaryota > Viridiplantae > Streptophyta > Magnoliopsida > Solanales > Solanaceae > Capsicum > Capsicum annuum. The sequence goes on along the minus strand of NC_061114.1, from coordinate 173,338,855 downwards.
TCTTGGACCTTATACTCAAGTGTGCTAGGGAGACAATAAGCTAACACACGAAACTACTTAAGACAAATAAAATAACACCTAAATCTATGCTTCAAATCTCGGCCAAGACACACAAACAAGACACAATTTCTCTGCCAAGGTATAAAAATGAGAACAACTCTTATTTTGTGAGATTTTTTTATTTTGGACACCTTTTCTAGTGTTAGGAAAAAAATATCTAACACTATAACTCACAAAACACACAAAATTCAATACCGAAATTTCGGCCAAGAACCCAAAAAAATGGGACAGCTTCACTATTTTTGAGTTTTTTTTAGCTTTTCAACACCTTTTTTTTTAAAAAAAAATTTCAAGTGAACAAGACCAAGATTGATCTCATGGAAACAAAATCAATGATGGCTATGATACCAAATGATACCAACCGATATATAAATGAGCACAAAATAGTCCACAATCTCGTAAAATACCCCCACATACAAGACACCAAGCGGAAACAACAAACACAAACTTGAAAGATAAAGAAAATAGATAACTTGACACAAAGAGAATATGAAATATAGCAACAAAAGAGTGTATCAAACTCTAAAACCTCTACAAATCTCATTAACAAGCATTAAGTTCTTACGCAACACAAGAGGAACTCGGTTCACTCAAGTACTCACGTTTCTTGCTGTTTCACAATACAAGTAGAACCTTTCACTTGTGATGTTCAAAGTTGGTGGTCCACTATCCTCTTGAGAGGAAAATGGTGTTTTCATGTTACAATATTCATTCAAAATAAGCTAACTAAGGAGAACAAGACTACAAGGATCCTATAAATAGTCTATTATAAAAGTCATGAGGAAAGAACTCTTCCACCCTTAATGAAAGAGGCAGGTTTGGGATGTAAAAGTGGACAGCTTTGGTGTGTTTTGTAACACCTAATGAAATTCCTCATATGTCAATGCATATACTCTTTTGGGCGGCTCTAATACATGCTCCAATACGTCTATTTTCATAAACATGCATTGAAGCCTTTGTAGTTACCGCGCTTGGCTCCTATTGATTGGTATCGAGCTTATGATACCCGTATAATCCTCTCCATCTTGTCCTTTAATTGAGGTACCTTTTGAATATATAAACTCCTCCTCCTTTCTTCACTTGGACAAGGCTTTGAAAAAGGCTTCAATAGGTCTTCAATTTACTTACAAATCTTAAACTTAGACCTTTGACCAAAAACTTGTAATCCTTGTGCTCCTCATGCTTATATCACCTATGATTTAATTTTGGAGATCAAAGCCGCTTTGCTGAACAAGGACATGGACATCTCTAGACTTGTGGTGTTTATGCAACAAGTTAAAGAGGAAAAAAAGAAACAATCAGAGATGGAGGAGAGACAAAGTAAGAAGTTTTGGTATTTAGAGTAGTGTAGAGGCCAGCAGCAGAGTGGTAGAGATGGTAAAAAATGGTTTAATAAAAAGTTGGACAATTCTGGTTCCTATTCGATGGCTAGTGCTCCTTATCCAAAGCCATCCGGTGATCATCATTTTTAGAGTGGTCATGATCTTAGGGAATAGGGTGCCCAATCTCAATACAGTAGATCTAGTCAGCTCCATCCTACCTTTCATATCGATTTTAAGGTCAGTTTCACCATAGTTTCTGTAGTAAGGGAAGGAAACGATGTTTTAATTATCATTAACCTGTACATATGCAAAGAAATTATCCCATAGGTAAGGTTGCTTCGGGAGCGAATAAGGTTTCTATGGCTACTTATGTAGCTCCTGCACCAAAGGGTGCCATTTCTTGTGCTGGCCATGGTCGAAATCATCTGTACACTCTTGCCACCTACCAGGAGTCTAAGGCATTTTCTGATGTGGTCTCTAGTATGTTACAACTCTTTTATCGTGATGTGTACTATTTACTTGATCTGGGGTCCACTCTTTCTTATGTGACCCCATATGTGGTTGTTTATTTTAGTTTTGGACCTGAGTGTATTTTGGATCCCTTCTATGTGTCTACCCCAACGGGTGACTTGTATTATGGATAAGAGGGCCTATAGGGTTTTTTTGGTATCTATCTATGGTAGGGAGATTTTAGTAGACTTGATAGAGTTGGATATGGTTGATTTTGATGTTATCTTGGGGATGGATTGGTTTCACTCGTGCTACACCTCTTTAGGATGTCGGATCCGTATGGTCATTTTTAAATTTCCTAATGTGCTGGTTATTAAGTGGGAAGGGAGTTCTCTTGTGCCTAAGGGAAGGTTCATTACTTATCTTAGAGCTTGGAAGTTAATTTCAAAGGGGTGTCTTTATCATTTGGCCTGAGTTAAAGATTCTAATTTGTAGGGTCCTTCCTTAAAATCTATTTCCGTGGTTAATGAATTTCTTGTGGTTTTCCCTAATGATCTTCCTGGTGTCCCTCCCAATAGGGAAATTGATTTATGGATCGATATTCTCTCAGACACTCATCCTATCTCTATCCCTCCCTATAGAATGGCTCCAGCTAAGTTGAAGAATTTTAAGGAGAAATTGAAAGATTTCCTTGGTAAGGGTTTTATCTTTCATAGTGTGTCACCGTGGGGTGCTTCTATTCTTTTCGTGGGTAAGAAGGGTTATTCACTTCAGATATGTATAAATTACTGCCAGTTGAATAAGTTAATGGTGAAGAATAAATACCCTTTACCTAGGATTTATGACCCATTTGACCAACTTCAAAATGACAAGTACTTTTCTAAAATTGACCTTTTGTTAGGTTATCATTGGTTAAAGATTAGGGAGGTGGATATCGGTAAGACTTCTTTCCATACCTAGTATGGTCATTTTAAGTTTTTGGTGATTCTTTTGGTCTGACTAATGCCCCGACGATAATTATGGATCTTATGAACTGAGTATTTCATTAATTTTTTTGTCATAGTGTTTATAGATAATATTGTGGTGTATTCGAAAAGTGAGGTGGATCATGTCAATAACTTTCATATAGTGTTTCAGACCCTTAAGGATCAACATATGTATTACTTTCTAAATTTTCTAAGTGTGAGTTTTGGTTGATGCTAAATTTTCTAAGTGTGAATTTTGGTTAATGCTATTACTTTTTTGGGTCATGTTTTTTCTACTAAAGGGATCATGATGGATCCACAAAAGGTTATGGTGGTTAAGAAGTGGCCTAGACCCACGACTCCAACTGGTAGTTGGATCTTCTTAGGTTTGGTCGGGTATTATAGGAGGTTTATAGAGATCTTCTCTTTGATTGTTTCTCCGCTGATGAAGTTAACTTAGAAAAAGATGAAGTTTCTATTGTCGGATGCTTGTGAGGGTAGTTTTGAGAAGTTGACGTATAAGTTGACTTCTTCTGTAGTTTTGACCCTACTTGAGGGTATTGATGGTTTTGTGGTTTATTGTGACTTATCCCGTATGGGGCTGAATTGTATGTTATGCAATAAGGTAGGGTGGTGTGTATGCTTCTAGGCAGTTGAAGGTTCATGAGAGAAATTATCCAACTCATGACTTGGAGTTGTTGGCTGTGGTGTTTGCATTGAAAATTTTGTGACATTACTTGTATGGAGTTCAAGTTGACATTTATTTTGATCATAAGAGCCTATAGTATGTGTTCACTCAGAAGGAGTTGAATCTCAGACAAAGAAGATGGTTATGACATAAGTCTCCATTTTCATCCAAGAAAAGCTAACATGGTTGCTAATGCTCTTAGCAGATTATCCATAGGTAGCTTGTCGTATGTGGATGAGGGGAAGCAAGAATTGGTGAAAGATATTCACCAATTGGCTAATCTTAGAGTTTGTCTCTTAGAATCTGAGGATGTTAGTGTGATTGTTCTAGAGGTAGAGAAGTCATATCTTAGTGCGAAGATAATAGAGAAGCAGGTTTTGGATCCTATCTTGATACAGATCAAGGATGATATTGGTTAGAATGAAGTGATGGCGTTTGAGATTGGTGGTGATAGTATCTTGAGATACCAAGGTAGACTGGGTGTTCCCAATATTGATGGGTTTTGAGGAAGGAATTTGGTTGAGGCTCATGAGTCAAAATATGTCATTCATCCTGGTTCGATAAAGATATACAATGACTTAAAGGAGTTTTATTGGTGGAATAACATGGAAAGAGATGTGGCCAATTATGTATCTAAGTATGTGGTGTGTCAGCAAGTGACGGTGGGGCACTTAAGGCCCGGTGGTTTGTCTCAAGAGATTGAGTTGCCCATGTGGAAATGGGAAGTGATTAATATGGATTTAGTTATTGGTCTTCCGTGGTCTTGGAATTAGTTGGATTTGCTTTGGGTCATTGTGGATAGGATGACTAAGTCCGTACACTTTCTGTTGGTAACGATTAATTTTTCTGTCGAGGACTATGCAAAGTTGTTTATCCAAGAGATCATGAGGTTACATGGTGCGGCAGTTTTTATTATTTTTGATCACGGTACTCAGTTTTCATTATATTTTTGGCATTTTTTTCAGAGAGGTTTGGGGACTAAGGTGAACCTCAGTACTACTTTTCACCCACAGGCGGATAAACAAGCAGAGAAGATGATTCAAATATTAGAGGATATGCTTCAGGCTTGTGTGATGGACTTTGGTGGTAGTTGGGTTGATCATTTGCCTCTCATCGAGTTTATGTATAATAATATCTATCACTCTAGCATTGGGATGACCCCTTTGAGGCTTTGTATGGTAGGAGGTGCCATTCTCCTGTTGGGTGGTTTAAAGTTGGTAAGATAAGGTTATTTAGTCCTAATTTGGTTCATCAAGCTATGAAGAAGGTAATGGGTATTAGGGAAAGTCTTAAGACCATCCAAAGTCACCTAAAGTCCTATGAAAACGTGAGGTGAAGGGAGATGGAATTTAAAGTTGACGATTAGGTCTTCTTGAAGGTGTCTCCCATGAAAAGAGTGATGCGGTGTGGAAAAAAGGGACTATCAGTCCTCATTATGTGGGTCCGTATTTGGTTTTGAAGATAATGGGTAGTATGGATTATGAATTAGATTTGCCTTCTAGTTTGGGTTCCATACACCTGGTCTTTCATGTTTCGATACTGAAGAAGTGTGTAGGTCATCCGTCCTTGATTGTTCCTCTTGGGAATGTGGGTATTTCAGTTTTCTTATCTTACGAGGAAGTTTCAATTGATATTTTGGATCGTCAAGTTCATCGATTGCAGACTAGGATCTTGCTTCGGTAACTATGAAGGAATTAAAAGGTTGAAGAAGTTACTTGGGAAGCCGCGAAGGACATTAAGTCCAAGTATCCGTTCTTGTTCCCTATTTTGGATAATCATGCTTGAGGTATGTGTTTTCTTAACATCTTTGTTTTCTGTCTTTGTTAAATGTAAGGGTGGGTGTGTTTCTATGTTAAATCATGCTAAAGAATGCCTTAACCCATCATTTGAGGATGAATGATCCTATGGGGGGTGAATGAAACACCCCAGGTGTTGGCTTTTGAAAAATTTCAAGTTGTAAACTTACTGTCCTGACCACAACTCACTGTACTAGTCATAGGGTCTCTATATGGGTCTTGAGGCCCCAATCGTATCTTGTCCAGTATGTTTGCCTAGTATTTAACTCTGAGTATGATTTATTCCTCTCGAGTCATTAGGACTCATTATGAGTCATATAGTCTAAATCACAGGCCAACCAGTGTACTATCCAAATGTTTTGTATGTCACTACAACTAGACTCAACGGGTCGTATAGACTCATTATGATTCATAATGTGCCTTTCGTAAGATAACCAGTGTAGGGCCTTGGTGGTTCTGTCTTGACTATGACTTGTACCCTACGAGTCGTAGGGTCACGATACGAGTCGCATGGTGCTTCTCATAACCAAACTAGTGTGGGTGACCATGGACACTGTCTAACCTAAGACTAAGGGACACAAGTCTTAGGGTGTCCGTACGAGTCATAAGGTTACCCATAGCGACTGGGTGATAGTTTTCTACTTTTATTTAACGGGCACTTTGGTCATGTACCTCCTTACCCCCTTAAAACCCACGTCCATAAAACACCAAGGAGGGGTTATTTTTAACACTTTAACATATCAAATACGCTCTTCACTTTCTCAAATCCATTATTCAATACAAGGATAGGGTTTCAAGAAAGTGGTCATCTAGGGTTCTAAGGGTTGTTTCTTTTTCTTGTTTCTTGGTGATTAAGGCATGTATCTCTTTTTCTACATTTGTATTTTCATAATGAAATAAATTTTGTTTATTATTCAAATGGTTTTGATGTTGGGCTTTGAATTATGGGTTGAGGGTTTTGGATACAAATTGTATGAATGTTTTCCCCATGATTATATTGACTTATCATGCATCGAATTGTTGGTTTGTACACTCATTGGGGTGTATGGAAATGGTGAATGAATTTAGGGGTACAAGGATTCCCCAAACTTGTGAACAATGTAATTAGGGGTACAAGGATTCCACAAAAAATTAGAGTTTGGTAGTAAAATTGGTAAGAACCCCAACCCACTTGCATAATTGGTTTTGGAATGTGATTCATCAATTGGCTTGATTTTTTTCTTTAAATCTAATGCATTGCATAGATAGAAAAATGGTTAAGGATGAATTTGAAAGTCTTGTGGGGTACAAGGATTCCCCCAAGTGAATACTAATGGTCTTGAAAACCTTGTGGGGTAGAGGGAATCCCCAAGTTGATTTTAAAGATAAAGTCTGGGGTACATGGATTTGCCAAAGTAATTTCTTAATAATATTTACTTGGAAGCTATAATCGGTATGACGATACCACTTAATAATGCTTTAATGATTGACTCCTTACTGTAAAGGTTGGGTTATGTGTTAAATGTTTTAATTGGGCTTAATAAGGGTTGTGTTAGCTAGCCGTGAAGATGTGAGTCCCGAAGGACTGATACTGGAAACTCACATTTGCCGACGTGAGGGTTGGTCTAGGTGATGGTGTGCTTATGTTACACTATATATATATATATATTATATCATGGTTGGAGTACGGTATGAGGATTCCCCAGCCTTTTATGTTATCCTCGATTCATGTGGCTAACATGCACTAGGCCCCTACAAGGGGAGACACTAGACCCATATAGCTTGTGGGTAGTTTTATTATGGTCAATCTATACAATATAAGCTAAGGTTTTCAAATTGCATGCTAAGCCTTGTTCCCTACTCCAACACACTATATATATGTGTGTTTGCATATGCTTGGGTGCATTCGAATTTTTGACTTGATTTTGGAATATTGATCATGGCATTACTTTATCCCTTATCACTAACTTACATGGTACCGCTAAACCAGTAACTGTATGTAGATGTTGTATCCCCACGTGATGCAGAAATAAAAAATACTCCTATTTTTCATGCATATTGACTAGGTGATCATGGGATAGCCCGTATGTTAGATTGAAGTGGTGTGCTTCCAAGCTTCAATAGACCTCATTTCATGCTTGAGGTTTCTTTATGTTATTGACTCTTTCCTTTGATTTACTTTTTTGACTATTATCGGGGGCATGTTGCGACTTTTATTGTTATTCAGTTGGTTAAAGGCTTTGTGGATATTACTGTGGATTGGGAATTGATGTTGACACTCTTAGACGTCTTTGAACTTATTAGTTTCTATCTTATTATGTGTCTGGAATTCAGCCGTTGTCAAGAGTTTTATGTTCTATTTGGCTAGGCAAAGGGGATGGTCTCCGGTCCTTGGTGGACTTGAGATACCCATCACAGCCAGGACCTGGTTTGGATCATGACATTTATCTACCTCAAAATTGTAATGTAGGTGAAGTTTGACTTATTTACTCATGTTCTAGGTGAAATTCCTATCTTGGGATTGATTATGGTTTATGTATTATCTAGAAATAAATTTAGATACCTTAGCCTAGTTTGGGGTATAAATTGCCTAATTAGAACTGGGTTCCTCCATCCTACCTTAGGCTAAGACTTGTGGACTTATTTAAAGATGTTACGCATAGTTGAGACTATTGAGCCTTAGTATAAGGTTACTTCGTGACTTGATGAATGATGGTGGTTTCTCGGATTATGACTAATGAATCGTAGACGTGATAGAGCGTTTGGATTTGATTAGTGTTATGGCCTGCTAGATGTGAGATGCTTTATTGATATATTGTACCTCCTAGATATGAGATGCCTCATAGATTTGACTTATAATCTATAGATATGATATGCCTCATAGATATGATATATGGCCTATAGATATGGTATGCCTCATAGACCTGATATGTGGTCTATAAATATTAGATGCTTCATAGATGTGAGAAGCCTCCTATATGTGAGATTATTATAGATATGCTTTATGGATTATAGATATGTTATGCCTCATAAATATGCTATGGATTATATATATTATATGATATGACTTATTAATATGATTATTGATATGGGTTACATATATTTATTTGGGTTGAAGACCGTGATTATGATGTTGTAATTTTTTCGGACACATTATTGGGACCAAGACTGTATTATGATATGTGTTGACCATCCGAGAAGTGTTTATCCTTATAAAGGATGTGGTTGTAGTTTATAGATATATTGATGCTTATGGTTCCATTGTTTGAATACTGGTGATGATATGCATAGATTTAGTACATTCATGATTATTATATTGGTAAATGATACGATTCTAGCTAAAATATAATCTTTTTACTATTTTTTCTAAATTGGGTTAATGCCTACTTTTCACCTTTAAAACAGATTTCTTCATAATAATAATTGCATCGAGTAAAACCTGATGATTGATTATAATATTGATGTTATATATATGTTAATGATGTTGCAGATATTGATTATTATATTGATAATTATTTTCTTATATACCCGGCAAGGCCGGAGGATGATTATGATAATATTTTTATATACCTGACAAGGCCAGAGGATGATTATGATGATATGCTTATATACTCGGCGAGTCCAGAGGATGAATATAATGATATGCTTATATACACGCAAAGTCGAAGGATAATTATGATAATGATTATATACTCGGTTCGAGTCTGGAGGATAATTATGATACTAATTATATACCCATTTCGAATCTGGAGGATGAATGTGATATTAATTATATGTGACATTCATTCTTGCATGCGCATTGCCTATCACCAGTAAGTGCCTATATCCATCAGCCCTATGGAGGGTTGCATAGGTATGGGTGATGATTATGCCTTGTGGTATGTTGTATATTGATTGAACCATCTAATCCTAGGGCGACAAGGGTACATAAAAGGCTAGAATAGGTATTGCTTATCCAGACTAGCCGGTTACTTATATTGTCATTGATATTATTATTATTATACAATCATTGTTATGGCTAGTTTGTGATAGATTGATTACTGATCTGGTATCGAGATTTGAGGTATGATTCTAGCCTATTTCATCATATGATTATATTGTTAGGCATGACTATCTCATGATTGGGTATATGGATTAGAAAACTTGAGTATCCTAGCACTAGTTCCTATTATGATTTTGAGGTCTTAAGGTGCTTCTGATGATTTACGTTGTACTTTGAATTGACCCCGTTTACACAAATATATCTATATTGATTTACATATAGCTATGGTATTACCTTATATCCCTTCCTTCATTTATTTAGATTGTATATTCATTCCTTAGCCTTGTATATTGTTGTATATCCTTCATTCACCCTTCATTCATACATTGGCCGGTGATACAGTATAGTATTGAGATTCTTGAGTATGGATGGAGTAGGATAGTTCATTCTTGATACTTTCTTAACTTTAGTATGCTAGTTTCTTGGCTATGAATAGAATAGTTGCCCTTACTATCTCGCTAAATTCATTATGTGATTGCTGGATATTTTGGTGTTGTTTTATTTTTGTTTATATGTTGTATATATCTACATTAACTTTGGAGCTCAATCGGCAATTGCCTACTGAGTACCACATATTTGGTACTCATACTACACTTTTGTAGCCTGCAGATCATAGTACGAGTTATCTCTGGTGTTTTGTGCATTATGCAGAGCAGCCCTAGTTCAAAGACATAGGGTGAACTCCTAACGTTTGGAGCATTACGTTACTCCCTCTTATGTACTAGACTAGTCTCTATATAGTATTCGAAGATGGTTTGTATCAGTTTAGTTCCCTTACTATGTTATTTTGTACTCTTATTATACTAGAAGCTCTTGTACTGATACCACCAGGTTTTGGGACTATATTATGTATTTGATCTTATATTACATCTATTTCACATTCTTTGCTTTTATCTCTTTGGGTAGTCCGTTACTAGACATTCTGGACTACGGATTGAGCCTGCCTATTGGTGGGTTATAGTAGGTGCCATAATGACCTAAGAAATTAGATTATGACAAATTGGTATTAGAGCCAGGTTCACCAGTGTGTTGGTATAAGAGCTAACTATTCAGTAGAGTCCTGTGAATCAGTGCGGAGATGTATATAACCTATCTTTGGGAGGCTATAGGTATATTGTTAGGAAATTTATTTCTTAACTCCTTGTCATGTGCCTGCATTGCTATGAGCTTCAAGCACATCTTTTAATCCTAGTCTTTCACTAATGGACAGTGTAAGGTTACCGATAGGTGCAGATGAGACTTCAACGCATGTTTTCAAAGCTTCAAAGTAGCATCGGACTAGAGAGTCAGCTATGGATATCGAAGATCTTCAGCGTCAGCCAAAGGATTTAGAACCAGCTCAGTCTCTAGTTGAGCTTATGACTACTTCAGCCCTTCTAGGTTTAGCTTTGGGGATCCTGAGTCTAATTGTTGATGCCTTTCAGTTAGGGATGACATCTGGTTCATCGAGCAGTTCTTAGGACAAAGTTAGATTTATAGGTGTTCGTTAGGGTTCCTTATCGGTTTTTGAGTATGAGATTAGGCTCCTAAAATAGGCCAGACATATTCCTTTTCTATATCCCTTTGAGCAGGACTTGGTGCATGGATTTATTAGAGGATTAGCATTGCCAATTCATTTGGCATCGAAGCACTTGATAGAAGTTGGGTCTTCCCTCTCTCAGGTTGTTGATCATGCAAGGACCACAAAAAGAGCATGTATTGAGACTTTTGGAGGTGACGGTAGGAGGTCATGGCATTTATATAATATTATTGATATTTCAAATGGGAGTGAGGATCCTTCCAATAGAGGCTAGCTTCAACTGTGGCCCATCAGTTCTACACAAGTAATATTTCAAACTATGGGTGGTTCTAAAGTTAGCCGTAGTTCTCTTAGCAGGTAGAGTTCTCATTAACCTTATGGAGTATTTAGTATGGGTATTTAAGCCTTGACAAATGTTCTAGATCAGTAGGGGCATCACCTCAGAGTATTTTAGAAGCTTGTTTTAGTTGTGGTGAGATGGGACATTAGTCCAAAGAGTTCCCCAAATGCGAGTTCGTTATTTAGATAACGTTAGCATGTATTCCCCGCGAGCATAGAGTTTTTGAGTTACGCTAGACTATTGGCGTCAAGTTAGAATTTTCCCTTCGATGCGATTCTTATTTGTTGGCTCGGGTAGTAGTAGCCTGATTGGATGATTTCTTTTCTATAGTGAGGTAAGGATTGATAGTTTTTCTCTTTTGTTGGTTGTGCTTGATTGATTGTAGAGTGAATTATGGTATCAAAGGTAAGTTGACCTTCTGTGGTTCTATTATAGTTTTAAAGTTGGCAAATTAGCTATATTATCATTCTTGAGTTTGGGATTCTTAGACTTACTTCCTGGGTTGCGAAGGTTTTTGCATTGGCTATCCTTCTATAAATAGCCTATTTTTGAGCTTGACTAATTTTGGATTCATTTTTTGCTTGTGGCTATTTTATTGCCCGATAGTGGTTTGATATTGATATTGAAATGTCTTGGAATCAACTCTTAGATTTGTTACACTCGTCTCCTAGTGTTGGTTTGCCCTTATTATTGGTGTGGAGTTGGATTCCGTTCTCACTATAATGCGGTTCTCATTCTAGTAGAGTTAAAGAGTTGGAGATAGGTGATAGTTCATGTGACTGATTCTTAAGCTGGAAAATTGGAGATTCCTTATCTTGGGTTGTTTCATTCATTTTCTGGTAGTGGTCTTCACTTTGACCTTAGTGTCGTGATTGGAATATTTTTATTCTTTGATAATGTGATTCATTGATTGATCGAGTGATGGTTGTCTTATTTGGGTGGATTCAGGAAATCCTTATTTGAGAATTTGTTCGACCTAATGAGGCTTGATGGAGTGATTTTCCTCGATGATATGTGCCTACAACTATTCTATGCTGAGATAGAGTGTTGGATTGGTTAATTTCTAGTTTTAGTTGTATTTCTTTGAGTTGCTAGAGTTTTTACCATTACTAATGTAGTTTACAGCCTTGGGGAGTTCTTGTGTATGTTATGATAGTTCATGCCCTCCAGTTGATATAGGGTTGATTTCTTGTGATTTTAGCCGGTGATTTATTTTGTGATTTTATTCTCCATTTATGTTTTGATTTTGGCTTGGCTTAATTTAGTACGGATGTGTCTAATTTAAATGGTATGGTCGATGCGAGTATTTGACCTTGTTTTAGATTTATTGGCTTAATTTTGGATTTGACGCCTTGGAATGACAATTGGAAGTTACGATCGAGTTGGAGTATGAATGCCTACCCTTCTTCAGTTTTTGTTTGGGTAGTTGATATTGAGCAATTCGGCCTTGATGTTAAGATTTCAGCATGGAGTGTAGGGTTTGAGTGCAACCTTCATCTTAGATTTCTCTCTGTTTGGGTTTCATCTATAGGCTGGTTGAGCCTACTCTGTGGCTTCCTATTCTGCCTTCTTTACTTCAGATGGACTATGGTTGATGCGTGTTCAGATGATAGCCCATGGACTCGGTATTGGTTCCTTCAATTTTGACTTTAGGTTTTCAATTTTTATTTTGATTTTAGGACGATATACTTAGTGAGAGTAGTATGCCTGAGTGGGATTCAGTATGGTTTCATTCTCGATTGAAGGGATATCCTAGAGTGAATCATTCAGTTATGAGTAGTTATGCTTCAAACTTCTGGATTTCAGTTTTATTTACCATCTGATCTAGTTGCAGCACTAGCATAGATTGTGCTCCTTAATTATCTTCATTTGTGGGCCAAGATAGCATAATATGAGCTTATTCTCATGTTTTTCATATGTACTTCTGGTAGATCTGCCTCAGTTCTTTGAGTTTTCTGTGATGTTATTGCACGGATGAGACTTGGGTGATTTTCCTCCTGGTTTGGAGTGGATATCAAATGTGGAATAGTAAAAGAAGGTTATATTTGGATTTGGAGTCGTTGTGTGACTCATGCCTTGGTTTGATTTTGTCTTGGATAAGCCTTTGATTAATTTTGTGGGTATCGAGATGGTATTAGTCTGTTGTAGTTCAAATTTGCATGCATTATCCTTTCTCGATTCAGTTAAAGGCCAACTGGTGGTTGAGGTTGAGTTTTGGTTGTTTGGAAGTGAACTGAGAGAGCTGATGAAAAAAGGGATGATTGTGGAAAAATCCCTTAGAAGTGTTCTCTTTTCTTAAAGGTTATCTGGGAAGTCGTGCTCAGAGCATGTGAGCCAGGTACCTCATCCTTTCGAGCTTTTGAGATTTTTCTATCCATTGACTTTTGAGGATGGAAGTCTTTTAGGTAGTGGATATTGTAATAACCCTCCACATCATTTTATTGATTTGCATGCATTTATGATATTTTGACACTTCCCATAGCGGCAACAGGTCATTTATGACTTGCCAAAATGGTTGGTTTGGTGATCGGATAGTTCGTTTGGATTTTAGGCTCATTTTTCTATTTTGGAGCTTTTGTTGTTTAAGATTTGACCTCGGACCAAAACTCCTAGTAGATAACCTCGGATGAGATTTTCAACAGTGCCATCAACACTGAAATATCGAATTTAGGCTAGGTAGACCTTTGGTTCGTGTCCTAAGGCACCCAAGCTTATTTTGACCTATTGATCGAAAAGTTGAGAAATTCAAAATTTGGATGTGGGACTTACATTTGATCGAAATGAGCTCAATTTAAAAATCTGATTTTACCATTGAGTCCAGAATGCCAAATTTAGTGTGGTTACATAGTTTTTTTGCATATGCGGGGTTTTGAATGAATACCGAGGGCCTGGAAGGGACTTGAAAATTCCAAGTCCATTGCTGTCAGCTGGTGCACGACGATTGCCAGCCTGGGATCGCAATCGTGTTACCCTTGGCAGGCAAGATAGTGCAATCATAGAGAGGGGTGATGATCGTGACTTGATGTGTAGTCATCAAGTTGATGGGTATCCATTATTTCATGATTTTCCTTCAAATTCATGGTAAGATTCCTTTAATTTCTTGATAAATTTTTAGAAATTAGAGCTTTGAATTCCTAAACCTTAAGGTTTGATTTGAGACCCTATTTGTGTTCCATTTGTGATCAACAAATTTTGGCAAAACTTTCTTGTCCTTTGAAGGACCTCGTGACAATTTTAATTTTGGATTTCGTTAGTGGGCTCCGTAGCTTGTTCTTGACATAATATTTAACCTGACCCGTTATGTGGTAATATGGGTCTTGTTTTACTCCTTATAACGCATCGATTATGATTTTAATAACATGACGGTATTTTAGGATCATGGAGTGAAGACGAACAATTTGGGTGCGATTCAAGGATTTATTGTTCGACATTGAGGTAGGCTTTTGTCTACTCTTCTTCACAAGATAATGTCTCGTATATATTTCATGTGAATGTGAATCTTAAGTTAGATTATGGATAGAATGCTGTGACTTAGTCTTGATTTTTGAAGCTTTGGGATTAGAAGAATGATTTGACCTGTTAGGTGAAATACTTTTTATAGTTCTAGGATCCTATTTCTATCTTCATAGATTGAACGTATTCATAGAATGATTATGATTTTATACTAGATTTGAGATGTCGTCTAGGCGTTGTAAGGGTGATTGGTGTGATTAGACTTATTTGGACTATTAGCTACCTTGAAACCGTAATATAGGTGAAGTTTGATTTAATTACTCATGTTCTAGGTGGAATTCCTATCTTTGGATAGATTATGGCTTATGTATCATCTCGAAGTGAATTTAGATACCTTAGCCTAGTCCGGGTATAAATTGCCTATTAATGGAATTCGGGGATTAGAAATGGGTTCCTCCATCCTACCTTAGGCCAAGACTTGTGTTATCCATTGTGGACTTAGTTACAGATGTTAGGCATAGTTGACACTATTGAGACTTTAGTATAAGGTTACTTTGTGACATGATGAATGTTGATGGTTTCCCGGATTATGACTAATGGATCGTAACCATTATGGAACTTTTGAATTTGATTAGTGTTATGGCCTCCTAGATATGAGATGCCTTTTTGATATACTGTGCCTCCTAGATATGAGATGCCTTATTGATTTATTGTTCCTCCTAGATATGAGATGCCTTATAGATTTGACTCATAATCTATAGATATGATATGCCTCAAATGTATGATATATGGCCTATATGCCTCATAGACATGATATGTGGCATATAGATATGAGATGCCTCAAAGACGTTAGATGTCTCCTAGATATGAGATGACTATAGATATTCTTAATGGTTTATAGATATGTTATGACTCATAAATACGCTATGGCTTATAGATATGAGATGACTTATTAATATGATTATTGATATGGGTTTCGGATATGCATTTGGGCCGAAGGGCGTGATTCTGATGTTGTAATTATTTTTGACACATTATTGATTCCAGGGTCATGTTATGATATGAGTTGTCCATCTGGGAATTATTTATCCTTGTAAATGATGTGGTTGTAGTTTAAAGATATATTGATGCTTAAGGTTCCATTATTTGAACACTGATGATGGCATGCATTGATTCAGTACATTCATGATCATTAAATTGGTAAATGATGCGATTCTAGCTATAATATGATCTTATTACTATTTTTCCTAAATAGGGGTTAAATCCCACTTTTCACCTTAAAAATGGATTTTTTTATAATAATAATTTCAACATCTTAATGAATCACTTATTTGTAAAGAGATGGAATCGATGTTTTAAAGATTTGATAGAGATATATTTCGGTCCTTGATTTTCATAATACTACTTACTCCAGTCGTGAGAGATTCCGACCCTTTCTATATTTATAATGATTTTTTCCTGACACTTACCTCGGGTAATGAATTTATACTCTTCTTAGCCACGGCTTAAGTCCGTGCACCTATTACATATCAATATACACATCTCTCTCGTATAGGACAGAGGAAGGATGGTGGCATTGATGATAAAATTTTGGGTAAAACCTGATGATAAATTATAGTAGTGATGTTATATATATGTTAATGATGTTGTGGATATTGATTATTATATTGATGATGGTTTTCTTATATACCCGATAAGGCCAGAGGATTATTATGATGATATGCTTATACACCCGACAAGGCCGAAGAATGATTATAATGATATGCTTATATACCAGGCAAGGTCGAAGGATAATTGTGATACTGATTATATACCCAATTCGAGTTGGCAGGATAATTTTGATACTAATTATATACCCGGTACGAGTATGGAGGATGAATGTGATATTGATTATATTTTTGTATTTCATTCTTGCATGCATATTGCCTATCACTAGTGTGTGACTATATCAATCAGCCTTATGGGGGTTGCATAGGTTTGGGTGATGATTATTCTTTGTGGTGTGTTGTATGTTGATTGAAACTACTGAGCCTGGGGCGGTGGGCGTATGTGATGGCATCCAAACAACACATCCTATTAGATGATGATATGGTTTCTATCAAAATATAGTAACCCAATAGAGGTTGGGGTCTGATGTGTGAGCATATGCCAACACATTTGAGGCTTTTAACTCTAAATAATTGCAAGGTCTTGAGCAACTTTAGTTATTTTTGATTAGTTTATGTTTGATTTTGCAGTTTAAGCTGATATGATAGAGAACCAACATGAAATGAAGCAAAGAAATTGAAATTTGAAGAAATCTAAAGACAAGTGTGGTTGACAACATTTGTGATAAGTCGTCATCCCTATGATAAGCTATCAGGCTGGTTGTCATCAGTAGGCAGAGAATTGGCCTAAAGTGGAAATTGTGACGACATTTTGTGATAAGTCGTCAAGGGTCTGATAAGTTATCAAGTTTGTCGTCAGCCTTAAACAGGGAATGAGTTCCAGCTGGTAGAATCAACGACATTTTATGATAGGCCGTCATAATGGTGATAAGTCGTCAGGAATGCCGTCAGACTTAGGCAAGACATGAGAATTGGAGCAAAAGTGTGACAACATTTCTGATAAGTCATCACAGTCTTGATAAGCCGTCAAAAGTTGCTGTCAACCTAAGATAGGACTAGTGCAGATTTGAAGAAGACCCGACGACATTCTTAATAAGTCATCAAGATCTTGATAAGGTGTCACCAATAGTCGTCGTCTATTCCGAAAAAAAGCTGTAACTTTGATTTTTTTTCCTTATTTAAGGTAAACTATTTAAAGCTTTGTTTTAGGGTTTTCTAGAGAATTATCATTATTATTCCGCACAAAGTCGACACCTTGAGTTTTGGACAATATTTTTTGATATTTTCTCTCTTTACTTCTTGACTCTAACAGCACAACTATTTTTGAGAAATTATTATCAGTATTTTGGAATTTTTCCTTTGTGATCTAATCTGCGATTCACTAGTTATTATGCATCTCTATAAGTTTGTCTTTCAAATCATGAATCCAATTATGTGTTTCGTTCATTACATCATGAGTGGCTAAACTCCATTAACCTGAGTTATGGGATCTAGGGTTAAGTCTTGATGAGGTGCTAAGTATTTAAGATTCAAAAGGTGGTAGGATTTCTTGTTAATTCTGAAGTTTTAATTAACGTCTGTTGGTTGCAAATAGTAGACACACCTGCTTTGATTTGCTTGAGAAAGAAATCAAATATAGTAGGAAGTGAATTATCAACAAGGACTCGGAAATACTTTGTGTAATAATCAGCACTGTAATAAGGTTGGTTAACTGAGGTAAAATCTGGGCAGTAAATAAAAATTTTCTAGGTCCGAGAGGATTAGGGAATTAAATTCTTAAGTAGGTTGAGAGACATTTAAGCATAAAATCGATAAAGATAGCTTGTTATCCTACCTACCATGATAATCTTGAACCACTAGTAGCATTTGTCAAGTACCAAAATCCCTAGTGAACATAATTCTGGTTTTTTCATAAACTCTTGATTACAAACTGAAACCAAGGTGACAAAAATTATTTGCTAATCTCCAAAACCCCCATTTTATCTTTTCGTGCCGGTTGTTTGAATTCAATTCGTAGCTATAGTTTTAAATTAGTTTAATCGCCACTCACATTGTTCTCTGTGGATTTGACCTCGACTCCAAAAGTTAGGTAAAT